>NC_092172.1:3851720-4451720 GCF_045791955.1 Oncorhynchus clarkii lewisi
CTCAGATAAACATGGCTGGACCACAACACTGATCGAGTCACTAAATCCTGATTTGGGGGAACGATGGAAATGATGCCGTTCCCACTGTCCAGCGTGGCTGTCAGATGAAAATGCCAAATTTTACCATTCATGAACATACTAATCTCGGTTAACCCAGAACTAAAGTCTTTGGTAATAGATCAGATGCTCAATTAAGTTCTGGGTCCATACGTGATCAGAGAAGAGATAGAATAAGGATCAGAACCGGAATGAAGAGCTCCACCCTCTCTCTTTGTAAGTTACCGGAAAGTCTGTGGGCCAAATGTCCCCTTCCCTGGGAAATCATGCTTTGTCCAAAGCACTAACTAATGCTGCTCCTAATGCTGCTCGTTATCTCACTCATCCCGTTGTATCATGAGAGATCTACAGATACCATTTATGTTTACATAGTCTGTCCATGAGAGATTACAAACATACAAACACCCAACTTCAGAAACTTTTTGGAATACATGTTCTTGATCCTAGAGTCATGAAATGTTCGGAGTACATATAGGGGATTCATTTCCTTCAAATCATTTGAAAAATGTAAATGGACAAAATGGAGTTTGGAGATTTTCTTCAGACAGTAATGATAGGCATTTTTTACTACAGTGAAATATGATGAAGATGCTTATTTTATTTATTCCGTTATATCTCGCTCGCAATCAGGAGTTAGACGAGTAGGACGGAAAAAATGTCTCTGGCATTTCACTATGTTGGGGTTTATTGATGTGAGACTAGAGTGTTGGGGGGTTTGTTGAAGTGAAATGAAAGATGAGGCACAATTTGTGTGATGGGAAATGTGATGAGTTTGAACAGTGTTCTGAATGATGAGTGTCTTCATTTGCCTGTGTGTGTGTGTGTGCGTGTGTTTGCGCGTGTGCATGCATGTGCAAATGTGTGTGTACGTGTGTGTGCAAATGTTCATGTATGTGTAATCAATGTGTTTTACAGACACCAAATGGGCCTTTCACACTTGTGGGGCAGTGGGTTCAGAGGGGCCCACCCCAACCCAGTGTAGCAGCTCATATCGGAACAGCAACATCAACGTTACCGTGGCAACCAGAAGCCCATTCAAAGGCATCCAAATCTGGAGAGTGCCGGAGACTGGCAGCTACAGGTAAATCAAAACACCAGCTGCATCTCAATAGTCTTAAGTGGCTTCCTTTCATGGTAGGTGTAACATATAGGCTGAATCTCAAAAGTCGAAATTGGCTTAATTTCATGATAGGTGTAACATACAGTATAGACTGAATCGCAATAGTCTGAATTGGCTTGGAGATGTAGCACATATGCTGAATTTAATAGTCTAACTTGGCTTTAACGGTAGGTGTAGCACACAGTCTCAATCTCAATAATCTAAATTGGCCTCCTTTCATGATAGGCGTAACAAAGGGTCTGCATCTCAATAGTCTAATTTGACATCCTTAGGAGAATGTCCAATACAGATTTGCTTTAGACACTCATGCACAGACAGACACACACACTCTCTCTCTCTCTCTCTCTCTCTCTCTCTCTCTCTCTCTCTCTCTCTCTCTCTCTCTCTCTCTCTCTCTCTCTCTCTCTCTCTCTCTCTCTCTCTCTCTCTCTCTCTCTCTCTCTCTCTCTCTCTCTCTCTCTCTCTCTCTCTCTCTCTCTCTCTCTCTCTCTCTCTCTCCAGTAACCCACAATCACACGGTGATTAAGAGGCTGCTTCTTATGCCTATCTTTCTCTCTCTCTTTTTCTGTCTCTCTCACCTGGACTCCATTACTTTGTTGATTACCCCTCTATATCTGTCTGCACCTCAGGTTGTTCCCTGCGTCAGCATTGATGTCGTTATTTTTTTCCCCTGTCCAGAAGCTGTTCCTGTTCTATTTCATTTTCATGGCCATTGTTTATGAAATGTTCTCCCTCTACCTGCTTCTCGTCTCCAGCGTTGATCCCACAGAATGCTAACACCACTAAAAGGAAGCATCAGGGAGTTAATGTTTTAGTTGGTGATGTCGGGTCCGGGTGCCGTCGCTGATGGAACCGGGGGTGCCTCAGCTAGCTCAACGGGCTTCCACACCTTAGTTGGCTCGAGAAGTCCTCTTGCCTCGGTTGGCGTGGCAGGCACCCACCCCACATCATGCTTCAGCCAGCCCATCAGGCTCCCATGCCTTAGCGAGTTCAGCAGGCTCCCACGCCTCAGCCAGCTTGGCCGGTGCCCATGCCTCGGCCAGCCCGTCAGGCTTGCCCAGGTGGGACACCGGGTGGCGCCCCTCGAGGGGGAGGGTACTGTCATATACCTGTTCCCGCTCCCCCTCTCTGGCGCTCAATATTGGACTCACCTGGACTCCATTATTTTGAAGATTACCCCCTCTATATCTGTCTGCTCCTCAGGTTGTTCCCTGTGTCAACATTGATGTCATTATTTTTTCCCCTGTCCAGACGCTGTTCCTGTTTTGTTTCATGTCCGTTGTTTATTAAATGTTCACCCTGTACCTGCTTCTTGTCTTCAGCAAGGATCCTCACACATGCTCTGTTTACAGAAGCCTTATAATGCACTATACCACCTGTGTGTAACGCATTATTGGAATGCTCTTAATATTAACAGCATTAAAGATCAGCGTCACTGTTCGCCCACAGCACCTTTGTTATTGATTTTGTTTTGTTCATGAAACAGAGAGAAGTATCCAGCAGTGCGTATTCTGCTGTGCAATGAAGAAAAAAAAACAGTATTCATTGTTTGCAGTAACTTATTTGTTGTTGATAAATTCTAAACGGCCTTGGCAGTTTCACCAATTAAGTATTTTAGCTTTAAATGTGCAATATGTAGAAATCAATCTGCCATTACCTGGTTACAAAAATGTTGATTATGTGATAAAACAAGTAGAAATAATTACTGTGAAATATATATACAGGACCAGTCAAAAGTTTGGATACATCTACTTATTCAAGGTTTTTTTTTATTTTTTACCATTATCTACATTTTAGAATATTAGTGAAGACATCAAAACTATGAAATAACACAAATGGAATCAAAAAGTGTTAAACAATTCAAAACGTATTTTATATTTGAGATTCTTCAAAGTAGCCACCCTTTCCCCTGATTACAGCTTCCAAACTCGTGGCATTCTCTCAAACAGCTTCATGAGGTAGTCACCTGGAATGTATTTCAATTAACAGGCGTGCCTTGTTAATTTGTGGAATTTCTTTCGTTCTTAAAACTTCTTTGGGATCGGGACCCCTTCCGCGGGATATTGCGCGAACATAGGGTAAGGTGATTAGCATGAGGTTGTAAGTAAAAAGATAACAAGAGCATTTCCCAGGACATAGACATATCTGATTTTGGCAGAAAGCATCTCAGATTTTCAAAATATGCTTTACAGCCAAAGCTAGACAAGCATTTGTGTAAAAGATATAGCTCCGTTTGTTCTTCACGTTTGGCTGAGAAATCGCCCGGAAATTGCAGTCACGAAAACTCAGAAAAATATTTCAAATTAGCTCCATAATATCGACAGAAACATGGCAAACGTTGTTTATAGTCAATCCTCAAGGTGTTTTTCAAATATCTATTCGATAATATATCCACCGGGACAATTAGTTTTTCATTAGGACCGATTGGAATAATGGCTACATCTGTATTTTACGCAAGAATCACTCTGAGAGCCATCAGGTGACTACTTGCGCAATGTAGCCGCTTACGGGTATTCTTCAACAATAATGCGTAAAACTATGTCACAATGCTGTAGACACCTTGGGGAATACAGAGAAAAAGTAATCTGGTTGATAGCCCATTCACTGCTCAATTGGGACAAATTGGAACGCAGAGCTTTCAAAAGATGAGTCACTTCCGGATTGGATTTTTCTCAGGCTTTCGCCTGCAATATCAGTTCTGTTATACTCACAGACAATATGTTTACAGTTTTGGAAACTTTAGAGTGTTTTCTATCCTAAGCTCTCAATTATATGCATATTCTAGCATCTTGTCCTGACAAAATATTCTGTTTACTACAGGAACGTTATTTTTCCAAAAATTGTAATTCTGCCCCCTAGTCACAAAATGTTAATAAACAAATTAGGCACATTTGGGCATTCTTCATAGGATATTTTAAACAGAAATGTAATGGTTCATTGGATCAGTCTAAAACATTGCACATACAAGTGGCCAAAATCTAAATTGCACCTTGGCTGGAATAATGCATTATAGCCTTTCTCTTCTCAGTTAGATTTGTGTATGTCATTTCCGGCAAACATATGGCTTACGGATACTCCCGTAAAGCCCAAATATGGTATCCTATAGGATATACTACACCCCCAATGAAATAGTGAACTTTTGTTACCTTCTAGGATCTCTGAGGAATAGATACGAATGTGATTTGACTTGTTCAAACAACGTTTAGTGTGAGATTTTCACAGATTCCTTTCTTTGCAAGTTGAACAAGTGGAAATACAAAATCCATCGTGCGTGCTATATGGACCTTTATAGGATATGAAAAAGTATTTTATCTAACAAAATGACACTTCATGTTATGTCTGGGTCCCTTTGGATGATAAGTCAGAGCAAGATTTCAGAATGTAAGTACACATTTCACCTACAGAGGTGAATTTATCAAACCTATCGCGTTGAAAAAAGTGTTTTGTTGTCAGGAGCTCTCCTCAAACAATAGCAGGGCATGTTTTCTTAGTAATAGCTACTCTAAATTGGACAGTGCAGTTATATTAACAAGAATTTAAGCTTTCAGCGGAAATAAGACACTTGTATTTACTCTAAAATCTTAGTTCTTGATATAAGGCATTGAATCACTTACAACTGTCCCGTTGACGGAACGCCGATCCTTAGGACAACAATAATAAGAAGAGACTTGCTTGGGCCAAGAAACACTAGCAATGGACATTAGACCAGTGGAAATATGTCCTTTTGGTCTGATGAGTCCAAATTTTAGATTTTTGGTTCCAACCACCGTGTCTTTGTGAGATGTGATGTGTGGGAGTGATTTGCTGGTGACACTGTCAGTGATTTATTTAGCATTGAAGGCACACTTAACCAGCATGGCTAACACAGCATTCTGCAGCGATATCCATCCCATCTGGTTTGCTCTAGTTGGACTATCATTTGTTTTTCAAGAGGACAATGACCCAACACACCTCCAGGCTGTGTAAGGGCTATTTGACAAAGAAGTAGAGGGATGGAGTGCTGCATCAGATGACCTGGCCTCCACAATAACCCAACCTCAATCCAATTGAGATGGTTTGGGATGAGTTGGACCCCAGAGTGAAGGAAAAGCAGCCAACAAGTGCTCAGCATATGTGGCAACTCCTTCAAGACTGTTGGAAAATAATTCCAGGTGAAGCTGGTTGAGAGAATACCCAATCTGTCATCAAGGCAAAGGGTGGCTACTTTTAAGAATCTAAAATCTAAACTGTATATTGATTGAATATATTGAATGAGTAGGTGTGTCCAAACTTTTGACTGGTACTGTATATATAAAGATCGTATTTTCGGTTGTTTAAAGCTGGAGTACATAACCAAAATTTAAAAGACTCAAAAGCTAACCTTAGGGACGGAAAGCATAGAAATAGCACACATAGAACGGATCTACAGCTTATCAGACTTGGTTTCTATGGGGATGACAGATCTATAACTCCCATGTCTATGTGAATTTGGTGGGGTAGACCTTTAAGTTAAATTATTTCTAATGCCATACACTGGCGGTTCATGCCTTCCCGTTTGTGTGTATGTCCAAAACAGGATCACAGCTTGTGGGGCAGCTGGAGGTCGCAGTGTATTGACCATGGCCAAGTCACATGGTGTCCAACTCACAGCAGACTTCCTGCTTCAGGAGGGCGAGTTGCTTCACATCCTGGTGGGCCAAAAAGGAGAGGACGCCTGCCCCAATGTGAGTACCATCTTCCCCAAACTATTCTGAATAAATGTCAAGGCTCAACACTTTCACACTTATGCCCCATCCCAAATCAGCCACTATCTCCTACCTCTGAGGAAGGCACTTAGAGCTAAAAGGACTGAGTAGATCCAAAAAACATTTCTCACCCAGGACACTTCAACTGTTGACTGTCCAGGAAAATCAAGAAAAAGGAGCACTCTGTTTCTGCATCGATCAGAAAGATTTATTGACAGGCCAAACCATCACAAGTTAAATGGTTCTGGGTTAATTCATATTTTTGGGGTTGGATGAAGTGCATTTGGGTATACCTTTTTCCAGGACTGTGTAGATCTAAGAGGACTATATCTATAAGAAGGGCCTGATAACTTGGGGGGAAAAAACAAATACAATGAAGACAGACCTAGGTAAAACCAGGGTTCTTATTCTGGAGTCTTTGGGGCTATAGTAATGCTTCATTTTGCCTTCTTATAAGCCACATGGAATATATCACTTATACTTTCACTAATGCTTTATCACTTATACACCTATACAAAATTCTGTCAGATCTTCAGAAGTCCATAAGTAGCCTATTATAGACTACCGCATGGCCTAACTCGACATTCCAAACTGGAATGTTGAAGTCTCAGGGATACGGAAAAAGAAGAACATCCTCAAAACTCCTCTCACACCATAAGGGAACACGTTTGAATTGTAATCCCATTGATTGCCTTGCCATTTCACCTGTAAACGTTGTTGGAATGAATTTACTCTCATTCCATCATGTTGTTTTTGGCCTCATCCCGGATTTGTCTTACACTTTGGGGTTCTCAGTCAGGAATCATTTGGAAAATGGATCAAATATATTGCAGAAAAATGTCAGACAAGGAAAAGCATAGAGGTGGCCCAGACACATTGTCAATGGGAAACTGCAGTCATTTGAGGTCTCAGACTCTCTGTTCATTTCTATCAGGTCTATAGTCCCAAAGGGAGTAGATACTCCCAAAGGTGGTTGGTGCTATAAAAATGATTAGTTCAGGGTGTTGGTGTGTTCAGTGTTTCTCAAACAGCCTCCCTTCTGTAGGAGTATTAATATCCTTTTAGGCTTTTACACACCACGCACGCATGCACACACACACACACACACACACACGGGGCGGTAGGCAGCCTAGGGTTAAGAGCATTGGGCCAGTATCCAAAAGCTCACTGGTTCGAATCCCAGAATCAGCAAGGTGGCAAAATCTGTCGTTCTGCCCTTGAGCAAGGCTGTTAACCCCCAACAACTCCCCGGGTGCCGATGATGTGGATGTCATTTAAGGTAGCCCCCTGCCTTAAAGTGTTGGGTTAAGGTGTTGGGTTAAATGTGTAAGACTCATTTCAGTTGTATCCCCTTACACACACATACAAACTATGTGCCTCAACCCTAGCAGGATGGCAAGAGCAACAGGTGGGGGTTAGTAGTAATTCTGTGTGAAATTGAGCTCTCGCTGCTCCCATACTGGCCAAGGTTGATGAAAAGTTTTGGGTTGGAAGGACGGGTCTGACTTGGCTGTTTGGTTATTATTACCTGTCCTCAACACCGCTAGTCGTTTGGCTCTTGATACGTCTCTCATTTGTTACAATAGCCCAAGTTGCCGATGGGCAGATTGGGTAGAATAACACACTAAATGCAGTAAAAAGCCTGGTCCCAGATCACTTTGTGCTGTCTTGCCAACTCATATGGTCTTGGTCACATCTGGTTTGGCTGGACAATGACTGTTGAAGTTGGAAAGACACCACAAACAGACCTGGGAATAGGCTACTAGGCTAGTAAAGGCACAATTCTAACTAAAGATCTGAGCATGGAACTTGACTTCAGCGGATATCTTCCATTGACATCAATGCATGATTTATGAGGAAGCCTGGATTGCACAGACATTCAATGTCTCGAATGAGTGATTAAAGAAACTGAGGGATTCACTCTTTTTCTATTCTCATTGGTAGACCAACGAGATCCTAAACAAGATCTGTGTGGAGCAGATGCCATTGGAAAACAAGAAGCGGGTCCAAGGGGGCGGGGGCGGAGGAGGCGGAGGAGGCGGAGGCGGAGCCACCTATGTGTTCAAGGTAAGGAGAGAAGGCCGCGTCCCGATAGTCTTATAAAGCTTTCCCAGTTTTCTTGCCCTCCTTGATCACTGATATGGTAAAGATGTATTTCATATTGCTTTCAACTGTCAGATATGCGTAAGAAGGAAGGAAGGAAGGAGTCTGATGAGGAACAGAAGTTAGGAAAATAAATGAAAGGAAAGGGGATATATTAGATGATTTAGATTTATGAATATGTTTTTTACATGTCCCTCAGCTGTTCCTTTTTAATTGAAGCTGGGCTGAACCGGGTCTAAACACACATCCATTAAATGTATAATATATGCTAGAGCAGAGGTATTGAAGTGTTATTTGTTACGGTCACACAAATTTCCTGGTTGGCAAAGTTCCAGATGAATATTGTCATTTATCGGCGAAGTAACAAACCCCCACCTCGCAACCCATGAGAATCAAAACTGTTCACACCCAGGGCCTCCCGGGTGGCGTAGTGGTCTAAGGCACTGCATCGCAGTGCTGAGGCATCGCTACAGCCTCGGTTTGATCCTAGACTGTGTCACTGCCTGACCGTGCGCCCCATAGGGTGGCGCACAACTGGCCCAGCGTCGTCCGGGTTAGGGGGCAGTTTGGCTGGTGGGATTTCCTTAACCCATTATGCTCTAGCGACTCCATGTGGCAGGCTGAAGCCTGCAAGCTGACTTTGGATGGTGTTTCCTCTAACACATTGGTTCGGCTTGCTTCCGGGTTAAGAGAGCAGTGTGTACAGGAGCACTGGGCCTTGGCAGTTTATGTTTCGAAGGGTGCATAAGTCTCGATCTTCGCCTCTCCCGAGTCCATTGGGAAGTTAAAATCTTGTCTCATCGCTGCAACTGCCAATTGGGGGGAAAATATAGCGTAAACAAAATATATACAGTAGCAGTCGAAAGTTTGGACACACCTACTCATTCAAGGGTTTTTCTTTATTTTTACTATTTTCTACATTGTAGAATAATAGTGAAGACATCAAAACTATGAAACTCATCCCAAATATTCTCAATGGGGTTGAGGTCAGGTGATCGTGGAGGCCAGGTGATTGTGGAGGCCAGGTCATCTGATGCAGCACTCCATCACTAACCTTCTTGTTCAAATAGCCCTTACACAGCCTTGCTGTCATCTAGTGGACATTTTGCTCTATTGCCCTCAGCTATGGTTAGACTGTTGTTGTTCATGTTTTGCTGTGTTCTAGTGTACTATGGTATATTTAGCTTTCTTCTTCTTGACACTTCTCCCATTCATATTTAAGGTTAGAACTACCTTTTAGTGTTCTGATACTTCTAGTTTGGAGTTGTATTTTTATGATAACATAGCTACAGTATTTCAATGTGTATAGTATTGCTTACTAGGTGTGTCCAATCAATTGTGCAACCACTCCCTCTTCCAATTAGGGCAAATTGATAAACTGTTTAAAAGAGGACCTTGTATTCCTCTTTTTTTGTACTCCCTGACGAAGGCCATGCAGCCGAAACGCGTCGTTTAAAAAAAAATGTTGTTTCTATTGAACATGCCATACTAATAAAGGCATTTTAATCAATTATATGAAGAGTGCCTTGGTCCTCCTTTCTTTTTGATGACTAATTTACCCCTTTTACCAAAGAGCACCTTCTATCTACCAAAACTTACTATTGTGTACCTTAGTTGCGCTTCCCTTCCTCCTCTTTCTACAGCCTGGAGGTGTGTTGGGTCATTTTCCTGTTGAAAAACAAATGATAGTCCCACTATGTGCAAACCAGATGGGATGGTGTAACGCTGCAGAATGCTGTGGTAGCCATGCTGGTTAAGTGTGCCTTGAATTCTAAATACATCACTGACAGTGTCACCAGCAAATCACTCCCACACATCACACCTCCTCCCCCAAGCTTCACTTTCAAAGTTAATCCATTCACCTACTCTGCGTCTCACAAAGACACGGCGGTTGGATCCAAAAATCTCAAATTATGACTCATCAGACCAAAGGACAGATTTCCGGCGGTCAATGGCAATTACTTGTGTTTCTTGGCCCAATCAAGTCTCTTCTTCTTATTGGTGTCCTTTAGTAATGGTTTCTTTGCAGCAATTCGACCATGAAGGCCTGATTCACGCAATCTCCTCGACACAGTTGAGATGTGTATGTTAATTGAACTCTGTAAAGCATTTATCTGGGCTGCACTTTCTGAGGCTGGTAACTCTAACTCATCCTCTGCAGCAGAGGTAACTCTGGGTCTTACTTTCCTGTGACGGTCCTCATGAGAGACAGTTTCATGATATCGCTTAATGGTTTTTGCGATTGCACTTGAAGAAACGTTCAAAGTTTTTGAAATTTTCAGGATTGACTGACCATTATGTCTTAAAGTAATGCCGGACTGTCGCTTCTCTTTGCTTATTTGAGCTGTTCTTGCCATAATATGGGCTTGGTCTTATGTAAATCACCCCTATCTTGTCACAACACAACTGATTGGCTCAAATGCATTAAGTAGGAAAGAAATTCCAGATAATTACTTTTAACAAGGAACACCTGTTAATTGAAATGCATTCCAGGTGAATACCTAATGAAATTGGCTGAGGGAATGCCAAGAGTGTTGAAAGCTGTCATCAAGGTAAAGGGTGGCTACTTTGAAAGATCTCAAACATTTTTTGGGTTACGACATGATTCCAATATTGAATATTATTTGGCAATGTAGAAAAGAGTAAAAATAAAGAAAACCCTTGAATGAGTAGGTGTGTCCAAACTTTTGACTGGTACTATATATAAATATTTATATATATATATATATATATATATATATATATATATATATATATATATATATATATATATATATATATATATATATATGTATGTGTGTATTTATAAAGATTAAGTAGTAAAATGGCTAACCTGGTCCCAGATCTCCTGTTCACACCCCTCTTATTGGCAGATAGAACCATTTCCAGTTTCCGAGCTAATTTACTGCAATTCTACACATTTTGCCAGTTTCAAAGCTAATTTCCTGCAATTTACACGTTTTGCCATGGGCCGGAGAGAAAATGTTAGTTTTAAAGCTAATTTCCTGCAATTTTACACATTTTGCCATACCTTATGTTTGATCTTATGGTACCAGGGATCAAATGGGTTTAGATTATTTATTTATTTTTGTCGGTCTATCTGTTGAGTATGGCTCTGCTAGAGATTGATAACGTCACATGGACTAATTTGCCATGGTAACAGGTGCAGAGGGGTGTCCACATCCCCCTGATCATTGCAGGTGGGGGTGGGGGACGTGGGTACAGCAGCCAATCCGACAGCCAGGATGAATTGATGGACGGCCACAATGTACCAGGGCGCAACGGGAAGTCTGGCGCAGCAGGTAAATCACTGTGTGTATTGTGAAGAACTGCTTGACTATATGTATGTTTCCGTGTGTGTGTGCCAGACCTGGGATGACTATAGTTGTAACTATGGTTTGTGGAAAGTAACAACATTTCTGGGGAATCAAAGTTACTTTGGAGAGGACTACAACAAAAAATTACAACTTAAAACTACTTGAATACAGATCTGAGAAAGCAACTACTTTTTCAAACTATTTTTTTATTTATTTCACCTTTATTTAATTACAATTTAGCAGATTAACACTGGAGTGATAAATGAGCAGATGATGATGTGCAAGTAGACATACTGGTGTGCAAAAGAGCAGAAAAGTAAATAAAAACAGTATGGGGATGAGGTATGTAGGGCTATTTACAGATGGATTATGTACAGCTGCAGTGATCGGTTAGCTGCTCAGATAGTTGATGTTTAAAGTTGGTAAGGGAAATAAAAGTCTCCAACTTCAGCGATTTTTGCAATTCGTTCCAGTCACTGGCAGCAGAGAACTGGAAGGAAAGGTGGCCAAATGAGGTGTTGGCTTTGGGGATGATCAGTGAGATATACCTGCTGGAACGTGCTGCTGGAATACATTTAAACTCAACAAATCCAGAAATTTTTTTCTTTCAGGTTTTATTTGTAACATCACATTCCCAGTGGGTCAGAAGTTTACATACACTTAATTAGTATTTGGTAGCATTGCCTTTAAATTGTTTAATTTGGGTCAAACGTTTAGAGTAGCCTTCCACAAGCTTCCCACAATAAGCTGGGGGAATTTTGGCCCATTTCTCCTGACAGAACTAGTGTCACTGAGCAAGGTCTGTAGGCCTCCTTGCTCTCATACGCTTTTTCAGTTCTGCCCAAAAATGTTTTATGGGATTGAGGTCAGGGCTTTGTGATGGCCACTCCAATACCTTGACTTTGTTTTCCTTAAGCCTTTTGCCCCAACTTTGGAAGTATGCTTGTGGTCATTGTCCATTTGGAAGACCCATTTGCAACCAAGCTATTTATTTTTTAAACTTTATTTAACTAGGCAAGTCAGTTAAGAACAAGTTCTTATTTTCAGTGACGGCCTAGGAACAGTGGGTTAACTGCCTGTTCAGGGGCAGAACGACAGATTTGTACCTTGTTAGCTCAGGGGTTTGAACTTGCAACCTTCCGCTTACTAGTCCAACGCTCTAACCACTAGGCTACCCTGCCTGACTGATGTCTTGACATCCTGACTGATGTCTTGAGATGTTGCTTCAATATATCCACATAATTTCCCCTCCTCATGATGCCATCTATTTTGTGAAGTGCACCAGTCCCTCCTGCAGCAAAGCACCCCCAATCCATTGTGGTCTCCTGTATCCCGCTCCCTCTGTTCAGTTTTAGTTCACTAAAACGACAGCCTTTTAAAGGCGGGCTCCCCTACTGACTTCTATTAACAAATCAATATAATTATTTACCACTCATCACAAATCAAATTTTATTTGTCACATGAGCCGAATACAACAGGTGCAGACATTACCGTGAATGCTTTATTAAAATTACTTACAAGCCCTTGACCAACAATGCAGAGTAAGAAAATAATTGCTAAATATACTATAGTAAAAAAAGTTACACAATAAATAACAATAACAAGGCTAATGTTATTGTTATTAGGCTACATGCTAAGGGGATACCAGTACCAAGCCAATGTGTGGGGGGACAGGTTAGTCGAGGTAATTAAGGTCAACTTTTAACAAGGCACACCTGACAATTGAGGAGTGACCCCAATTGGCTTACTGCAAATGTAAAAGTGGTGACTAAACTCAACAAAAAAATGAATAAATTGTATTATGAAGCCAAGCTCAATGATGTTAAGAATGATGGGAAAAAACTTGAGTACTTTAAATTGAATGGCTTTTTCATCACAAAACAATTTTATGTAGCCAATTATTTTTATGATTACTTGTGGGCAAATACCAACAATGAAGAGTGAGAAATTGAACACATGTATAAAAAAACGAATATTGAAAGAAAGGCATTGCAAGTTTGAATTTTGTAAAGGTAGTGGGAGAGGTGGAAAAAAGATTGTTATTGATCAGCAATTGTCACAGCCTGACCATAGAGCCCTTGTTTCTCTATGGTGTAGTAGGTCAGGGCGTGACTTATTATTCTTATTCAACTTAGATGAAAAGCTACTGGGGATGGTAGTTGACTCTATAGCCACTCCCTGGAGGGAAGCAAAATGAATTCCGATACCCAAGAGTGGTAAAGCAGCCTTCACTGCTATAACAGAAGATCTATCAGCTTGCTGCCAGCTCTTAGCAAACTGTTGGAAAAAATATTCTTTGACCAAATACAATGCCACTTTCTGTAAATACATTAACAACAGTCTTTCAGCATGCTTATAAAGAAGGGCACTCAACATGTACTGCACTGACACAAATTACTGATGATTGATTGAAAGAAATTGATAATAAGAAGACTGTGGGAACTGTATTGTTAGATTTCAGTGCAGATTCAGAGCTTTCTATCTAACAGAACTCAAAGGGTTTTATTTAATGTACGCTTCTCTAATGTCAAACGTAAACTGCGGTGTACGGCAGGGCAACTCTCTAGGCCCCTACTCTGTTCTGTTTACCAATGAACTGCTACTGACATTAAACAAAGCATGTGTGTCCATGTATGCTGATGATTCAACCGTATACGCATCAGCAACCACAGCTAAGGAAGTCACTGAAACTCTTATCAAAGAGTTGCAGTCTGTTTTGGAATGTGTGGCCAGTAATAGAAATGGTTAGAAATTCCACATTGTTTGCAAAGTCAACTTAAACACAACACTGACACACACACTTACGCCACCAGATATGCCACCAGGGGTCTTTTCAAAGTCCCCAGGTCCAGAACAAATTCAAGGCAGTGTACAGCATAATACAGAGCCATGAGTGCATGGAACTCCCTTCCATCTAATATACAGAGCCATGTTTGTATGGAACTCCCTTCCATCTAATATACAGAGCCATGTTTGTATGGAACTCCCTTCCATCTCATATACAGAGCCATGAGTGTATGGAACTCCCTTCCATCTCATATACAGAGCCATGAGTGCATGGAACTCCCTTCCATCTCATATACAGAGCCATGAGTGCATGGAACTCCCTTCCATCTCATATACAGAGCCAAGAATGTATGGAACTCCCTTTCATCTTATGTAGCGCAAGTGAACAGCAAACCTGGTTTCAAAAACATATAAAGCAAAACCTCACAACACAATGTCTCCAACATGTGACCTACTTGTTGTGTATGTACTGACATGTATGTGTAATTGATAGATGCACACACACTACATGCTAATGTTTTTAAATGGATTTAAATTGTGAAGTATTTTGTCTGTAAATGTATTTTTCGTTATATGACGGACCCCAGTAAGACTGTCATTTTTGTCGCTGGGTAATGGGGATCCTAATAAATTAAAGCATGTTTTCAGTGGTTTGTGCTCTGGAGTATCCTTTGGAGTGGATAGGTAATGTTAGTTTACAGTATTGCTAAATCAGCTTGTATACAGTTATTATTTGTTTCCTGTTTTTGCCAGCAAGGACAATTGAAAGTTTGATGTTTGAGTTGCAAAATGCAAGGGATTTACGTATTTACGTACGTATGTCGTATTGGATAAGATACACTGATTTGGGGTGTATTCCAGTTTTTTGCTTGTGTAGTTCTGTTTATGGCAATAGAGAATATTATTGAGTATATTGTCCAACAGTAACAGTTTGAGTTTGTACTCAATCATTTAATTGGATTTGTAGTTATGTTTTAGTGTCTTTATGAGGGTATGTCTGCCTGGGTGTACTCCAGGTAGACATCTGTTAAGTAAATCGTTTGACAGTCCTAAGAAAATGTGTTTGCTCCCAGATAGAAACATACATTAACATGCACACATCTATTTAAAAAAACATTTATTCTCAGTACACTTCTTGTACTTCTATTCCATCCCTAATGCATGCGTTTCATAGCCCCGCTACCTCTGTGCATTGTCATATTTATCTTTCTTACTAGTAAAACAAGACAGGACAAGACGACAACCTTGCATGTCTATTCCTTCATATTTTTTCTCTCTCCTGTTCTACCGTGGGTGCAAACACAACGCCTCTCCATTACCGTTATTTTGTACACATCCTGGTCTCCATTATTCACTCGTTTTGAGTTGACTGCACCTCGCAGAACATAATATATTGATTAGGCTGTTCAGTAGGCCTTAGGCTTACTGTGAGTGGAGCCTGGTGAGCGCGAAATGAAATATTCACTCTGCCAGTGCTGTTTGTTGCTGGCATTCATAGGGTGTTCTTTTTTACAAGTTTTGGATTTACTTTTGTTTGTTTCATTCTCTCTGTAACCAAGAGGAGAAAGAGGAGGAGAAATTAGGGCAAGACGCAAGCCTGGAGAGTGTTGGTAGGTTTAATTGAGGGTTTTTAGTGCTGACTACAGCTCGAGCCTGCTTGTGACAGGAGAGGGGGAGGCCCCAACTACAAATTACTGCCAAGTCTCTGTCAGATACAGGGGTATTTACTGTCTTTTTGGCTCGGTGCCGGAGGCATTCCTTGTGATGTTATTTCAGACAATGGACCTGAGTGTGAATGGGTGGATGTTAAGTAGTTTGAATCAAATAATCATAATATTATCATTGCCCATCCCATGAAAACATCCTACATCTACATTATATGGTGCCCCGTGTGAAGACTTACTTGCAACTTTGAAATACTATGACAATCAAGGAATCAATCAATCAATCAATCAACCACTCAATCAATGATGAATTGATTTATTGGATATCCAAGAAGTATCTGTAAATGTGTGTACATTATTTATTTCAGTGTATAACTGTCTTGGGGTTTTTCCTTTGTGTCTTTGTGTGTGTCAGGTGGAGGCGGAGGTTGGCATGACAGTAACCCTGGGTCTCAGGGCGGGAGACCCCTCATACTCGGAGGCCAGGGGGGGCAGCCCTGCATTAAGTTCAGCTGGGAGACCCGAGGGGGTTTCGGGGGAGGGGGAGGTGCCTGTACAACCGGTGGTGGAGGAGGGGGCTATAGAGGTAGGTGAAAACATATTTACAGTAAATATACAGTATATAGCATTGTAACATGAATATATAACAAAAATAATATGACATTACATCTCCAGTCTTGTCTTAACATGTTAAGGTAGGCTGTCCCTTTGCTATTTGTTGGTCTAACAAATTATCATTATCTTTCATTACATATTTCATCAGGTAGCACTCTAGATTAAATAAAACATTTATACCATTAAGGTACTCTGTAATAAGTTCACTGACTAATTGTGATATTTTATTACCACCACCACCCCCCTCCCTTTCTCTAGGTGGCAACACCTCTGAAGCTAATGACCCAAAGCAGAATGGAGACGACGGCTCCTCTTTCATCAGCCCAGAGGGAGAAACCTTCCTGGACCCTCTGAAAGGTAACAGATGATGAAATGAGAGACAATCACACTAACACTTTCTATGAACTATAGGGCGGCAACCGGCAAGGTAAAGGTTAGTGAGGTGGACCACAGTAGCCGGAAGTTGCTGGTTCAAGCCCCGGGCAGGACGATAAAAGTGGGAACTGAACCATGACGGAGCATGTATCCTGTTGACCATGTCCGGTGTCTGTGCCTGTAGGTATGGAAAGTGATGGAGAGGTGATCATCGGCCCCGTGCTAAACTGTAGCCACTGTGAGACGGGCGAATGTCACAAGAACGAGGAGGGGACCTTGTGTTACTGTGACGAGGACTTTGTACTGGCCCGCGACGGTGTGTCTTGTATCAACTCATCAACAGGTCAGAGACACACACACTCTCTCTCACTCTCATACACACACACACACACACACACACACACACACACACACACACACAAACTGCAATTGAACACATTGTTTGGATCTACAGTTGTGGACAGTAAGTACAAATGAAACAGATATTTGAAAAGTCATACAAATAGTTAGTTGACACACAAATGAGCACTGTCGTGTCTTGACTATCATTAATAGTGTTTGACTGTTATTTTATAAAAATGATTACATACCACGTTCAATAATTACGCCATTAAGTTAATAATTTAACAATTAATTAAGCAGTAATCTGGGGCACCATGGTAAAAGTTGTTTAACGAATTACTTTCTCCCGACTAAACTCTAAAGATATACATATCTGTTACATCAGTCACAGTCAATTAATTAATTCCTATTTACCTTCAGTCTCATTCTGAATGTCGCAAAACTCTTGGATATCTACACGAACCCTAGCATAAATGATGAATCAGCGATATACAACTAGGATTAATTATTTATTTACTAACTAACTAAATAATCACAGTATTACATAAACATACAAACAGGAGAGCTTACACATGGATTACTACACAATGTAATGAAAAATCCCTGGTGGATTAAACTGATATGACATCTTGTTTTGCAAAATGGCGGATTCAAAAGAGAAGGAGAGGGAGAGACAAAGGAATTCCACTAAACGTACATACAGCTGATAACTATGCTCAAGGAAATGCAAATACTTTCCACATGCACGGCCGCTCATTTGAAAGAATTGCCATGTACATATTTACGTGTGTATGTCTTTGCTGTCTGTCTGTTGAAAATAGTAATATGACATGAAGTCTCGAGTTGTATGTCTCTGGTTGTCCACCAGAGATCATCCTGTCTTTTGTAGAATGGGTCTTTAGAATGAGTCTTTCAGAGTACCACCCGGTGGTTCTCGGTTGAGTTTCCTAGACTATAGTACTTAAACAGCTGCAAACTGAATGTTCCTGTGAAGTCTTCTTCTTCTTCTTCGAGAGAGATAGTTTCAGAGTTTCCAACCATTTCGTACCTTTCAGCTCACGCTGTCGGTCATGCTGGTCTAATGTAGAGCTAGAACCATTTTACACGCCCGTTTTACACGTCTAGAGATGTACATTTCTTACCCATATCTGCGTGTGGACTGCATTCTCACGTTCTCTGGTCTAATGTACATTTCATTACAGTCGTTTATAAGCACTCACATTGGAGGGTGGTTCCATCACGTTGCCACAATGCCTGTGCTCACATGGCCGTGGTTACTGACTTGGTGAAACTTTTATATGAAAAACAATTCTCATTTAGAAGGCTAACATCACATTTCATCTTCTCACAAATAGTTTCATACTTAATAATATACAGTTGAAGTCTGAAGTTTATGTACACCTTAGCCAAATACATTTAAACTCAGTTTTTCACAATTCCTGACATTTAATCCTAGTAAAAATTCCCTGTCTTATTCTAAGAATGTGAAATGTCAGAATAATAGTAGAGATAATTATTTCTTTCAACTTTTATTTCTTTCATCACATTCCCAGTGGGTCAGAAGTTTACATACACTCAATTAGTATTTGGTAGCATTGCCTTTAAATTGTTTAACTTGGGTCAAACGTTTTGGGTAGCCTTCCATAAGCTAAGATAAGTTGGGTGAATTTTGGCCCATTCCTCTTGACAGAGCTGGTGTAACTGAATTTTGGCCCATTCCTCTTGACAGAGCTGGTGTAACTGAATCAGGTTTCTAGGCCTCCTTGCTCGCACATGCTTTTTCAGTTCTGCCCAAAAATGTTTTATGGGATTGAGGTCAGGGCTTTGTGATGGCCACTCCAATACCTTGACTTTGTTGTCCTTAAGCCATTTTGCCACAACTTTGGAAGTATGCTTAGGGTCAATGTCCATTTGGAAGACCCATTTGCGACCAAGCTTTAACTTGGCTTGAGATGTTGCTTCAATTATCCTGCCTCATGATGCCATCTATTTTGTGAAGTGCACCAGTTCCTACCACAGAAAAGCACCCCCACAACATGATGCTGCCACCCCCGTGCTTCACGTTTGGAATGGTGTTCGTCGGCTTGCAAGCCTCCCCCTTTTTCCTATAAACATAGTGATGGTCATTATGGCCAAACAGTTCTTTTTTTTGTTTCATCAGACCAGAGGACATTTCTCCAAAAAGTACAATCTTTGTTCCCATGTGCAGTTGCAAACCGTAGTCTGGCTTTTTTATGGCGGTTTTGGAGCAGTGGCTTCTTCCTTACTGAGTGGCCTTTCAGGTTATTTCAATATAGGACTCGTTTTACTGTGGATATAAATACTTTTGTACCTGTTTCCTACAGCATATTCACAAAGTCCTTTGCTGTTGTTCTGGGATTGATTTGCACTTTTCGCACCAAAGTACATTCATCTCTAGGAGACAGAAAGTGTGTCCTTCCTGAGCGGTATGATGGCTGAGTGGTCCCATGGTGTTTTTCTTGCATACTATTGTGTGTACAGATGAACGTGGTACCATCAGGCATTTGGAAATTGCTCCCAAGGATGAACCAGACTTGTGGAGGTCTACAATTTTTTTTCTGAGGTCTTGGCAGCTTTCTTTTGATTTTCCCATGATGTCCAGCAAAGGGGCAATGAGTTTGAAGGTAGGCCATATATAAATACCTCCACAGGTACACCTCCAATTGACTCAAATTATGTCAATAAGCAGAAGCTTCTAAAGCCACAACATAATTTTCTGGAATTTCCCAAGCTGTTTAAAGGCACAGTCAACTTAGTGCATCTAAACATCTGTCACACTGGAATTGTGATACAGTGAATTATTAGTGAAATAATCTGTCTAAACAATTGTTGAAAAAATTACTTGTGTCATGCACAAAGTAGATGTCCTAACCGACTTGCCAAAACTATAGTTTGATAACAAGAAATGTGTGGAGTGGTTGAATAACAAGTTTAAATGACTCCAACCTAAGTGTATGGAAACTTCTGACTTCAACTGTAAGTTCCACAACATTTAGATGTAAACCTGATAACTGTATCTCTGAATGTGTATATTTACCAGTTATGTTGTTAAACCAACCTTAGAGATCCCAAAACAACTGCTCTGACATAATTGTTCTTTACCCACGGACCTTTCAAACTGTTTGGATTACAGAAATATTGTTTCTTTATTCAACCTTTTGATGTCACCGTACTGCAACTTCTCTCTCTGTGGTAGCAATGGAATTTAACTTCCATTTCTGAATGAGTGGGAGAGAGCGTTTTCCTGCAGGTATTTACAACCGTCATAAAACTGTGGTGGGAGAGAGGGGGGGATCTGGCGCATATGATCCTCACCCAAAAGGGCAAGTCCTGACAGCACGCACACACACATAGTGTTTGATATGGGTAAGTTTAGGCTCTCCGAACATTCACACCTGGCTCGATGGGCAATCAGCAAGCAATTGTCTGGACTTGAACAGAAAAGTGAACATTCACACCTTTGGAATGTTTTTTATTAAACCGATATATGGCAATATAGTATTGATAAAATGCAAAAGCATTAGTGTCCATCACTAATATTCAGATAATGTCGTGGTGCTCTTCAAATAAGATGTATTTGACCCAGATCTGATCTCTTCTCTCCCCTGACAGAGGTGTCTCCCCTGCCTCCCCAGCCCTCCCTGTCCCAGTTGGCCCTGGTTCTGTCTGTGGGGACTTCAGCCCTCATTGCTGCCCTGCTGTTGGCTGTGTCTGGAGTCATGATCAGTAGGTGGTAAAATGCATAGGATACAAACGCAGACTTATACAGGGACACAAATGCATGCACACTTTTAGCATGAGGAATATTGCATACGTAGGCATTTGGGGTTATCCATACGTACTTACTGTACTGTGAGCACACAACACACACCATTGCATCTGAACACATGTTATGTGCGTGCATGTACAGTTCAAGTCAAAAGTTTGGACACACCTACTCATTCCAGGGTTTTTCGTTGTTTGTACTCTTTTCTACATTATAGAATAATAGTGCAGACATCACAAATATGAAATAACACATTTGGAATCAAGTAGTAACCAAAAAAATGTTGCACTCTCTTGGCATTCTCTAAACCAGTTCACCTGGAATAATTTTCCAACAGTCTTGATGTAGTTCCCACATATGCTGAACACTTGTTGACTGCTTTTCCTTCACTCTACCCCAAACCATCTCAATTGGGTTGAGGTCGGGTGATGATGGAGGCAAGGTCCTCTGATGCAGAACTCCATCACTCTCCTTCTTTGTCAAATAGCCCTTACACAGCCTGGAGGTGTGTTGTCATTGTCCTCTTGAAAAACAAATGATAGTCCTACCAGTGCAAACCATATGGGATAGCGTATCACTTCAGAATGCTGTGGTATGCTAGTTAAGTGTGCCTTGAAGTCTAAATAAATCACTGACAGTGTCACCATGCTTCACGATGGGAACCACACGAGGAGATCATCCGTCTAAATTAAATCATATCAAATGTTATGTCACATGCGCCAAATACAACCTTAAATTCTTACTTACAAGCGCTAACTTCTTGCTCCTACTTGAGACGCATATGTCCCAAGTAGGCACCTGGAAATGCAAATGCGCTACGCTAAATGCTAAATGTACTCGTTAAAACTCAAACCTTGATCAAAATTCACAAGCAGGGTATTAAATTAAAGCTACACTCGTTGTGAACCTAGCCAGCAAGTCAGATTTTTAAAATGCTTTTCGGCGAAAGCATCAGAAGCTATTATCTGATAGCATGCACCCCCCAAAATGCCAGCTCGACACGTAAACAACAGATTTTGCGATAGACGGCGCTACCCAAAACGCAGAAATAAAATATAAAACATTCATTACCTTAGACGAGCTTCTTTCTTGGCACTCCTATATGCCCCATAAACATCACTATTGGGTCTTTTTTTCGTTTAAATCGGTCCATATATACCCAAAATAGCTTTGTATAGAAGTAGTGTCATTCAGAAAAATTCATCGTTTTTAAACGCTGCGTAATTTTTTAAAATTAAAAAAGTCGACGATAAACTTTCACAAAACACTTCGAAATCCTTTTGTAATCCAACTTTAGGTATTAGTAAACGTTTATAATCTATCAAAACGATTACAGGGCGATGTCTCTTCAATAGGTCCTCACTTCAACAACAATGCAATCTGATCTCTCGCTAAACTGCATCCGGGTGAAGACTGGAGAACTTGGGGTCAGACAGATGGATTTTCCAACAATTAATTCGACTGAAAATTAGTACAATGGCGCCATCGTGCGGAATTTGTAGATGGTGCAGGCAAATTCCCATTAAATTCTGTTCTCCTTTAACAACTGGTGGAAGTGACTTATGGAAATTATTTTTTGCTTTCAGAGAGCAGTTTTTCTTGCGTTTTTCAATGAAACACACGCTCTGTTATAGTCACAGCCGTGATTTAACCAGTTTTATAAACTTCAGAGTGTTTTCTATCTACACATACTAATCATATGCATATACTATATTCCTGGCATGAGTAGCAGGACGCTGAAAAGTTGCGCGATTTTTAACAGAATTTTCAAAAAAGGAGGGGGTAGGATGAAGAGGCTAACCAACAATGCAGATTTAATAAAATACCTAAAAACTAAGAAGAAGACATAAAAATAACAAATATTTAAAGAACAGCAGTAAAATAATAATAGCAAGACTATATACAGGGGGGGTACCGGTACATAGTCAATGTGCGGGAGCACTGGTTAGTTGAGGTAATTGAAGTCATATGTACAGTCCATGTATGTAGGTACAGTTATTAAAATGACTCTGCATAGATAACAGAGAGTAGCTGCAGCGTAAAAGATGGGGGGGGGGGGAATGGAGGTAGTCTGGGTAAAGAAAAGCAGTAAAATGATAATAGCAAGACTATATACAGGGGGGTACCGGTACATAGTCAATGTGCGGGAGCACTGGTTAGTTGAGGTAATTGAAGTAATATGTATGTATGTAGGTACAGTTATTAAAATGACTCTGCATAGATAAGAGAGTAGCTGCAGCGTAAAAGATGGGGGGGGGGGGGGGGGGGCAATGGAGGTAGTCTGGGTAGCCATCCAATTAGATGTTCAGGAGTCTTATGGCTTGGGGGTAAAAGCTGTTTAGAAGCCTCTTGGACCTAGACTTGGCACTCCGGTACCGCTTGCCATGCAGTAGCAGAGATAATTTTGACTAGGGTGGCTGGAGTCTTTGACAATTTTTAGGGCCATCCTCTGACTGCCTGTTATAGAGGTCCTGGATAGCAGGAAGATTGGCCCCAGTGTTTTACTGGGCCGTACGCACTACCCTCTGTAGTGCCTTGCGGTCAGAGGCCGAGCAGTTTGCCATACCAGGCGTGGACGCAACCAGTGCTCTCGATGGTGCAGCTGTAGAGGATCTGAGGACCCATGCCAAATCTTTTCAGTCTCCTGAGGGGGAATAGGTTTTGTCATGCCCTCTTCACGACTGTGTTGGTGTGCTTGGACCAAGTTAGCTTTTTGTGATGTCTAATGTCCATTGCTCATGTTTTTTGACCCAAGCAAGTCTCTTCTTATTATTGGTGTCCTTTACTAGTGGTTTCTTTGCAGCAATTCATCAATAAAGGTCTGATTCATGCAATCTCCTCTGAACAGTTGATGATGAGATGTGTCTGTTATCTGAGCTCTGTGAAGCATTTATTTGGGCTGCAATTTCAGAGGCTGGTAACTGTAATGAACTAATCCTCTGCAGCAGAGGTCTTCCTTTCCTGTGGCGGAACCTCGAGAGCCAGTTTCATCATAGCGCGTAATGTTTTTTGCTACTGCACATGAAGAAACTTTCCAAGTTCTTTTAAATGTTCCGTATTGACTGACCTTCATGTTTTAAAGTAACGATGTACTGTCGTTTCTCTTTGCTTTTTTGAGCTGTTCTTGCAATAATATGGAAATTTGGTATTTTACCAAATAGGGCTATCTTCTGTATTCCACCCCTATCTTATCACAATACAACTGATTGGCTCAAATGCATTTTAAGAAGGAAAGAAATTCCACCAATTAACTTTTAACCAGGCACACCCGTTAATAGAAAGGCATTCCAGGTGACTACCTCGTGAACCTGAAAGAATGCCAAGAGTGTGCAAAGCTGTCATCAAGGCAGAGGGTGGCTACTTTTTTGAAGAATCTCAAAAATAAAATCTATTTTGATTTGTTTAACACTTTTTTGGTTACTACATGATTCCATAACTGTTATTTCATAGTTGATGTCTTCACTATTATACTACACCCTTGAATGAGTAAATGTGTCCAAACTTTTGACTGGTACTGTATGTGCATAAACACACAAACAGGAATATTAATGCACACACACACACATTTCATTTACATTCTTTACAAACACCCACTCGTCCACACTGTCACTTACAAAGGCTGTAGATTCCCTGGAGACTTCTACACAGAATCCGAAAGCACTTACTTACTGGAATAAATACCCTTGGAGGGGGGCTTCATCACATCAGCTGCAGCATGATGTACAGGTGGGGGAAGAAGACGTGTGGCGGCATTGCAACAATGAATGACACACACACACATGCGAGCGCGCGCACACACACACCCACCCACACACACTGATGAATGAAAGACAGAGCTCGTGCATTACCAGTTCATAAATAAATAAGTTCACATATTGTAAATTCAGCAACTTATGTGTTTGCAGCACTGGTCGGAGCCGTTTGTCTGTCTGCTGCAGCGCTCTAGGGTGTTAATGTGTGTATGTGTAAAAGAGGGGGAGGGGAGTGTGTGTTGCATACTGTATGTATGTGGCTGTCCTACTGGTTGACTTTTGTGTATGTCATGTGGTGTGTTTGTTTCCATGTGTACATACTACATCGTTTATTTTGCATTCTGCATATACTTAAGTTCTTGACATACTATGATAATATTTGGTCACACTTTAAACAGAGTATGCTTTCTAAAAGGTGTAGTGAACCCTTTATAAGGCCTACGCAGATACTTCAGTATTATTTCACAAGCACATTTCATACTATATACATTAAAGGGTGGCATAAGGGTCACGACACATTTGGCACAGCACCAGAAGAAAGCACCTGTTATTATCACCCGTCATATGTTTTCCGTTTGCATATGATGTACCAACATGGGTCCTTTTTTACATCCCTTCACATATCTGTCCATATTTCCTCATAGTATATGTATATTCTTGTCTATGCAGTGTACAGACGTAAGCATACAGAGCTACAGTCCATTCAGCTGGAGCTCCAGAGCCCGGACTGTAAACTGAGCAAGCTGAGGGCTTCAACCATCATGACTGACTACAACCCCAACTACTGCTTCGCTGGGAAGTCCGCCTCTGTCAACGACCTGAAGGAGGTGCCCCGACGCAACATCTCCCTCACCAGGTACACTAGCCTTCAAAAAGTCATAAACATCAACAATTAGAATAAGTTTACTTCAGCGGTCTTAAAACTTGCCTCACCCACTACCACCTGGGTGATGCCACAGCAGTCATTTGAGCAAGAAATCTCACCACACATCAGGGTGGTGTTCACTAGGGGGGCGATTCAGACTTAGGAAATGTACACATTTCTTACACACCTTTCTCAGTAGTTGATATTCAGACTTGCCTATGCAGGTGCGTAATGGGCTCTATAGATGTGGCTATCTTGCAGGCACTGAATAAATGTAATCCAACCATTGAAAATCCTCCCAATTGCTGGTCAAGTTCATTCAATAGGGTTTTCAGCGCGTTTATCTTAAGTCATCCCGTTAAATACGGTGTAACTTTAATTCAAATTTTGACGACAGACTCACTAGAATACGTCGAGAGAACAGGTTCAGAATATAGAGATCAGTGAAAGAAAACCATTTAGATATATGCCTATTTTGATATGCCATTTCAGCTTCAACAGGTCCACTTGAAAATACACTGATCTTGTCGATTATTTAGTCAAATTCTTGAGTTAGGAAAGTATGTATCAATAAAATGAAGAAAAAAAAACATGTTTGGAGATCCTTTATGCAGTGAATATATTGATGAATCCAAAATACAGTGGTTTGATTCATCCTGAAAGTTTCCATATTCAAATTCAATCCATGAAATATTGGAAGTGTACAATAGGGGTTGAACAATAGTTGTTACGAATCCCTTTTGGCCCGACAGTCTAGGGGAGATGGTAACGAGACCCGTAACATAACTCATGCAATTTATAATAGTGACAAAGTAAAAGTGAGAACGAAATAACCACGACAACTGAAATCTACCGTCAAACTCAGGGTTTATGGGGGGGCAGGAAAGGGGGCTGAGCTGGACCCAAGGAAAAAAACAATAAGCATCCAAAACACCCCTAAGCTAGACTGGCCTATTTTAACAACAGCTAACTAACCAAAAATACAGTGGGTGGTCCGCCCAGTTCTAACTAGTGTTTTTAACTAAGTTTACCTACGGGTAGTGTATGCCCATGGGCGACTTGTCTTGGTTCCCCCTTTTCCCACCAGCAAACAAACACAGACACCATAACCAAAAACAATACTCACAGGTGACGACAAAATGATATGGAGGTGCTCAAACAAAAGATAGCTCAATACATAAAGAGAGATAGAGACATGGTAGGAGAGGGTGAAAAAGAGCGATCTACAGACATATGACATTTACAGAGAGATCGAGCTCCAGAGCAAACAACTGACAGGGTTTTTAAACCAAGGGAAAGGAACTGTGATTGGGTAGGAAACAGGAGGAGGTGTGTCTTCTGATTGATGATTGATTGGTGACTGATTGGGGAGTGATGATTTTCACCTGTGAGGGGAGAAGGAGAGAAAAGAACACAGGATACATACACACACACCCACAGGATACCTGTATCCATAACAATAGTCCTATAAACCAACCCTAATCCTCACTAATCATGGAACTGTATGACCACAGTCCAGTCATCGTGAACCGTGCACCAGGCTCCATCTTTAAACTGCTACATGTGGTCTGAATTCCATAATGATTCAAATGGGCTACATGTCCCAAATTGTCATGGATCCCTCTGGAACTTTCATTGCGCCCTATTCCTACTGATTGTATTTGTATTACAATCAGTAGTGGTTGTATCGTGTACATGTACAAATGTGCCCTTTGTTCACCACGGCGCTGTCGATTTATGTCCGTTGGTACGTGTGAGTACCTGTCCTGTGTGTTTTGGCTTTTGAGCATTTGTGGATTGCGCAGATGATTACGGGTCTCGTCCCGTGTGTTAATCATCGTGCACATGTGCTATTTATTCAAGGTACTCCTCACTCTTTTGTTTTGGGTTTCTACCCTTTGTTTTTGTTACGTGTTTGTTTGGTCTTCGTCCCAGTGCCTTTACACGGCACGCCGTAATTTAGGGTATAATAAAAAATCTATATATATTTCACATTCCTGTGCCTGTCTCCCGAATCATTGTTACCAACGTGACACAAATTATTACACAATGTGAGCCTTATATAATCCACTATTGCTAGCAACTCTCAGGAACAACTACACGGGACGTGACAGAGAAAAGAAAGGTTACAAATTTAGACTAGTTTCCTACAAAGGAAACTAACACTAAGGTGTCAGTTATAAATGTATGTGGGTATGACTGACGGTGGATGCCGATAGTGGCTAATATTTAACATGATACAAATTGTAAAATAGCCTAAAACTGAGAAAAGCCCTTGCATATAATTAAACCATTCTAAAGCGCATTCAATCAACTATGCAGGTTTGGTGCTGCAGAGGCCTATAGCTTGGGTCTCCAAATTTCACCCCCACAAATTATGAGGGCATACAATAAAAACTCTGAATAAAGGCACAGCTATTTTTAGTCTACTTCACTGTTGAAAAGGGGCCGTGATACATGTCATGTTGATATGGTTTTCAGTTTGTTTCTATATGGTTTCTCATTCGTGTCTTGGGATCATAAGGAAAAATCATATAAAACAATTTCTTTGTGTATTTTACAATCCCCTTCTCGAAATGGATGACTTTTTACCTCTCTCTTCTTAATAGCACTTAGCAATTTTTAAATTACAGTGCATGGAGAATGCTTTTATTTCCATCAGAAAAAATTAATTAGATGCTTTTTACACTTGGAACCGGTAGGTTCGCTCGACCTTATTTGTGGTACAATTATGAGGGAATTGAGTCACTGTCAAAATACGGCATATCTGTAGACACACCTCCGCCACACCTTCATGTCTTTGATATCCACCCCAAAAGAATAGTTGGTGAATAGCATAATATTATCATTCTTAAGTTCAAGGTCTGGATACGGGTAGAGAGAATATTGCATAAAAAGGGAATTCTTCCATTAACCACACAATAACTCTTGACGCAATTCCCCCCTAGGCACATAGTGCCTATTTGAAAGTGTACACACCCCTCGCAGTTTTGTCACATTTTGCTGCCTGAAACATCTATCTAAAAAATGATTAAACTAGATGTTTTTCCTACAGATCAACACAATCTACTGCACATTTTCAAAGTGAAAGAAAAAGTATAGAATTTTTTTTTTTACCACAGTCCAGTCATCGTGAACCGTGCACCAGGCTCCATCTTTAAACTGCTACATGTGGTCTGAATTCCATAATGATTCAAATGGGCTACATGTCCCAAATTGTCATGGATCCCTCTGGAACTTTCATTGCGCCCTATTCCTACTGATTGTATTTGTATTACAATCAGTAGTGGTTGTACCGTGTACATGTACAAATGTGCCCTTTGTTCACCACGGCGCTGTCGATTTATGTCCGTTGGTACGTGTGAGTACCTGTCCTGTGTGTTTTGGCTTTTGAGCATTTGTGGATTGCGCAGATGATTAATAACACACTTAAAACGAAGATGTCTTGATTGCGAATGTCTTCACAACCCAGAATTGATACTTGGTGGAAGCCCCTTAGGCAGCAATTTCAGCTGTAAATCATTTTGAATAAGATTCTACCAACTCTACACAACTCTTAGGGCAACATACAGTGCATTCAACAAGGATTCAAACCCCTGGACTTTTTCCCCAATTTTTTTTAAATAGAGCCTTAATCTTAAATGGATTAAATACATGTTTATCCTCATCAATCTAAACAAAATACCCCATAATGACAAAGTGACAAGAGGTTTTTAGAAATGTTTGTTATTTATTAAAAATAAAAAACAGAAATACCTTATTTACATAAGTATTCAGACCTTTTGCTAAGCCATGAGGTTGAAGGAATTGTCCATGGAGCTCCGAGACAGGATTGTGTTGAGACACAGATGTCTAATGTCCATTGCTCATGTTTCTTGGCCCAAGCAAGTTTCTTCTTATTATTGGTGTCATTTAGTAGTGGTTTCTTTGCAGCAATTCAACCACGAAGGCCTGATTCACAGTCTCCTCTGAACAGTTGATATTGAGATTTGCCTGTTACATGAACTCTGTGAAGCATTTATTTGGCCTGCAATTTCAGGAATTGAACCTTGCATTTCTAACGCCATGCTTTTACTGACTGAGTCACACAGGACCAGAAATCCTATCTTCAGCCATCTTTAAGTGGAATGTTAATTTTCCTCCTGCTTTGCAAAGTAGAGCAATTCAGTTAAATGGACTTCCATGCTAAAAACTAAAGTGCCTTCCTCACATTTGAAAACGGTTTGAAAACGGTTCAACCATAGATGAGACAGATGTTACATCACTAATGTATGAATCAGAAGCATCCGGTTGGCATTTCCGCTCAGAGAGGATGCCCAGTGGCTGGAAAGGGGAGATGATCGAGCGAGATGGATTTTGGTTGACACTGTGCTAATTTTCTCATCAATGAAACAGTTTTCTGATCCTAAAAGTAGGATCTGTTATGAACAGAGTGGGTTAAGTTTTGTAGAGTTTAACCTTTGCCAAAGTAAAAAAAAAAAAAATTACGTTGTTCAGAAGGAGTGCAAGGACTAATTGAGTTATTGCACACGCGCACTTCACAGGGTAGGCGTTCCCGAACGGAAATATGCAAATACATGCTAGAACACACCAATAGGATCTCGCTAGCTCTTGCTTGGCTCTGCCCACCTCCTTGCTTGTTCTTCCCACTATGATTAATTTGCTTCCATTGGAAACAACAGGCTGTGGTCTATCTTGGGTTAGTTATAAAATTATTTGTTTCAACCTTATTATTATATTATACATACTGTAGTTTTATATGGTAACGTTTCCTGTACTAACATGCTGCGATGTCCTCACAAAGCACCAGCATTTCAGCTGACCCAGTGACCTCTGAAAGCCATGGCATTTATTGGTCGGGGACAGTACTTAAGATGTCCGAGAAGGTTAGATCACTGTGAAAGGCTAAGCTAGCCACCTGGTACACATACTGTAAATAGGCCCACTTTCCTTCCACCCAATAATAAATGACATCAACTGTGAATGCTTACTGCCTTGCAAAAGTATTCAGCCCCCTTGGCGTTTTTCCTATTTTGTTGCATAACAACCTGTAATTTAAATAGATTTTTATTTGGATTTCATGTAATGGATATAATAGTTCACAATAGTTAAAATTGGTGAAGTGAAATGAAGAAAATAAAGAAATTCAAAAAAAAAAAAAAAACAGAAAAGTGGTCCATGCATATGTATTCAACCCCTTTGCTATGAATCCCCTAAATAAGATCTGGTGCAGCCAATTACCTTCAGAAGTCACATAATTAGATTGCACACAGGCGGACATTATTTAACTAAGTGTCACATGTTCTGTCACATGATCTACGTATATATACGCCTGTTCTGAATGGCCACAGAGTCTGCAACACCACTAAGTAAGGGGCACAACCAAGCACGCGGCACTATGAAGACCAAGGAACTCTCCAAACAGGTCAGGGACAAAGTAGTGGAGAAGTACAGATCTTAAAAGATGGAAAGAATATGGAACATGGCACCAAAACAAACCTGTCACAAGAGGGCTGCCCACCAAAATGCACAGACCAGGCAAGGAGGGCATTAATCAGAATGGCAACAAAGAGACCAAAGATAACCTTGAAGGAGCTGCAAAGCTCCACAGCGGAGATTGGAGTATCTGTCCATAGGACCACATTAAGCCGTACACTCCACAGAGCTGGGCTTTATGGAAGAGTGTTCAGAAAAAAGCCATTGCTTAAAGAAATAAAATAAGCAAACACATTTTGGTGTTCGCCAAAAGGCATGTGGGAGAGTCCCAAACATATGGAAGAAGGTACTCTGGTCAGATGAGAGTAAAATTGAACTTTTTGGCCATCAAGGAAAACGCTATGTCCGGTGCAAACCAAACACCGCCCATCACCCTGAGAATACCATCAGTATCACAGTGAAGCATGGTGGTGGCAGCATCATGCTGTGGGGATGTTTTTCATCAGCAGGGACTGGGAGACTAGTCAGGATCGAGGGAAAGATGGTCAAAATTGAAGGATGATGGAATGGCGCTAAATGCAGGGTAATTCTTGAGGGAAACCTGTTTCAGTCTTCCAGAGATTTGAGACTGTGACAGAGGTTCACCTTCCAGCAGGACAATTTTAGTTTTATTTTACCTTTATTTAACTAGGAAGTCAGTTAAGAACCAATTCTTATTTTCAATGACGGCCTAGGAGCAGTGGGTTAACTGCCTTGTTCAGAGGCAGAACGACAGATTTTCACCTTGTCAGCTCGGGGATTCGATCTTGCAACCTTTCGGTTACTAGTTCAATGCCCTTACCACCAGTCTACCTGCCACCCCAATGACCCTAAGCATACTACTAAAGCAATGTTCGAGTGATTTAAGGGGAAACATTTAAATGTCTTGGAATGGCCTAGTCAAAGCCCAGACTTCAATCCAATTTTGAATCTGTGGTATGACTTAAAGATTCCTGTACACCAGTGGAACCCATCCAAATTGAAGGAGCTAGAGCAGTTTTGCCTTGAAGAATGGGCAAAAATCCCAGTGGCTAGATGTGCCAAGCTTATAGAGACATACCCCAAGAGACTTGCAGCTGTAATTGCTGCAATTGGTGGCTCTACAAAGTATTGACTTTGGGGGGAGGTTGAATAGTTATGCATGCTCAAGTTTTCCGTTTTTTTGTCTTATTTCTTGTTTGTTTCACAATAAAAAATATTTTGCATCTCAACGTGGTTGGCATGTTGTGTAAATCAAATGATACAAACCCCCCAAAAATCAATTTTAATTCCAGGTTGTAAGGCAACAAAATAGGAAAAATGCCAAGGGGAGTGAATACTTTCGCAAGCCACTGTATGTTGTAGTGTGTACTGTGGGTGCATTGTGAAGGCATTATGGAGGTATACTTTCGCTTTACATTTGGTCTATAAGACATTATCTTACCAATATGCATCTCAAAGTTGCCCTTTCGTTTTGTCTGTGTGCGTGCGTGCGTGTGCGTGCTTGTGTGTGGGTGTGTGTGTGTGTGTGTGTGTGCGTGCTTGCATGTGTGCGTGTTCTTCCTTGTATCTGTATAGGGGTCTGGGACATGGTGCCTTTGGTGAAGTGTATGAAGGGATGGCAGCGGGAATACCTGGAGAGCCCAGTCCCATGCAAGTAGCAGTCAAGGTGAGCCCTGACACAAACAAAAAACAAGAAATAAACAAACAAACTTACACACAGAATATACTGGGCCTCATTCATCTGTAATATCAGCAAGAATGTGTGTGTATTGGGTACGTATTTTATTCACAAACATTTCAGTGAGCTTATGTAGATTTTTTAATTGAACCTTTATTTAGGCAGGGGAGTCCTATTAAGACCCAGGTCACTTCTTTGATGGAGCCCTACTGTGCAGATGTATCCTTAGTTCTGCACATCTGTCTACACAGCATTGTCTATATTCTTTCTGAATGTCCTCATTGTGTGTTCTGTGTGCATCCCCTATAGACACTCCCTGAGGTGTGCTCTGAGCAGGATGAGCTTGACTTTCTCATGGAGGCTCTCATTATCAGGTAACACAAACCACGTTTCCATCCACAGTTTTCATGCAAGCAAAGTCATACTGTATGCAAATAAATCACAACAGGTGTGATGGAAACAAAGTGTTGGTACAATTTCACAAATGTTGACAGACAATTTGTTCATTCGACATGGTGGGATCTTTTTGTGTCGGTAAAATTAATTATGTGACAATTGCGGTGGAAACTATTTTATGTGCAATTATTTATATATAAACCATCATATCGAAGTAAACTTCGAGCCACCCAATGATATGCTCCATTGTGCTACCACCACAACGTGGAAAAGCATTAGAGTTTATAGGAAGATTAAATTGTTTTGATTAACTTTCCTGGTGGTTAAGTGATGGACAGTGATGAGCTTCATGCACATTTCCAATACATATCTAGGGCTTTATTTGAAGGCTCGTGACACGATGATAAACACTTGGCTGCCAGTTATCAAATAAAAATGACGTTGGTCTCATTCCATTTCATAATTTAAAACCTACCCCCATTTTGTCAGTTGACTGTTGTCTAGAGAGTATGCTCCAAAACCAGATGGCGTGCATATGATATGCTATAAAATGCAACAGTTTGTTTTGACAAAACTGTCAGTGGATTTGAAAATGTGACTTATGTCCTTTTATTTTTATGTGAACTAACTCATCACGCACAGCCTTTTATCCACAACAAATCAATTTGATGGAAACACATCACTGATGGAAAAATGTCCATATTGTTTTTATGCAGATTTGTTCATATTAACATGAACATCTCTCGGCAATTGGATGGAAACCTAGTTACAGTCACACAAACCCAAGCACACGCATGCACGCACTTAAACACTCTCTCTCTCACACACACACACACACACACACAGCTTTTGGTTGAAGACATATTGCAAACATGCTCCATGGCAGACCATTCTTCAGCAACCATGTACTGTAATCTCACTTCCTTTCCAATCCTCTCCTTCTCCCTTTACTTTCCCCTTTCCTCCCTAACTCTCTCCCTTCTTTCCTTCTTCCTCCTCCTTCCTTTCCTCTCTCTCCTCCCTCCTCTCACTCCTTCACCCCTCTCCTCTCTCCCTCCTCTCTTTTATCCCTCTCCCCCTGCAGTAAATTCAGCCACCAGAACATAGTGCGGTGTATAGGGGTGAGTCTACAGGCCCTACCACGCTTCATCCTATTGGAATTGATGGCTGGAGGAGACCTCAAGAGTTTCCTGAGAGAGACGCGACCCAGACTGGTCAGTTCAGTTGCCAGTTTGTCTCGTATATTTTAAAGTGTACAGTGCGTTAGTTCAGAGCGGTAATGCTTTAGTGCACAGCTCAAGTGTTTTTTGTTAGATGAATATGTTGTCTTGCTCTAAGTCACAACAGCCAGAGATGGTACCTTGGAGCAGAGATTTCTGAAACCTTGAAAAGTAAGTTTGACTACATTTGCCAAATTGTTAAAAGGTTTGAATAAATGCAACAGTTGATTCTTTATTTGTAAGAAATGCAACAGATGAACAGTGGATAACTGTAGTTTTTTTTTTTCAATCACATATTGACTGGATAATAGCACTTAAAATATTTTACTGGCAATGGACAAATAAAGAATGAAGTTCAGGGATTTGGGTGGAATTAGGGTATTCAATTTATTGTACAATTTTGTTTCTTAGAATGCACTCATATATACAGTATATTCTCTAATGGTATCAGGTATTCTTTTAATATTTTGTTTGAATAAAATGATATGTGCCTCATTGCATAAATACACTAGGTATATTAGCATATAAACTACATGGCCAAAAGTATGTGGACACGTGCTCTTCTGGGAACGCTTTCTAAAGTGGCTTGCGAAAGTGTTCACCCCCTTGGTATTTTTACTATTTTGTTGCCTTACAACCTGGAATTAAAATAGATTTCTGGGGGTTTGTATCATTTAATTTACACAACATGCCAACCACGTTGAAGATGCACATTTCTATTGATAAACAAACAAGAAATAAGACCCCAAAAAAATGAAAACTTGAGTGTATATAATTATTCACCCCCCCAAGTCAATACTTTGTAGAGCCACCAATTGCAGCAATTACAGCTGCAATTCTCTTGGGGTATGTCTCTATAAGCTTGGCACATCTAGCCACTGGGATTTTTGCCCATTCTTCAAGGCAAAACTGCTCTAGCTCCTTCAATTTGGATGGGTTCCACTGGTGTACAGCAATCTTTACGGCATACCACAGATTCTCAGTTGTTTCCCTTTAAACCACTCAAGTGTTGCTTTAGCAGTATGCTTAGGGTCATTGTCCTGCTGGAGGGTGAACGTCCGTCACAGTCTCAAATCTTTGGAAGACTGAAACAGGTTTCCCTCAAGGATTTTCCTGTATTTAGCCCCATCGATCATTCCTTCAATTCTGACCAGTTTCCCAGTCCCTGCCGATGAAAAGCATCCCCACAGCATGATGCTGCCACCACCATGCTTCACTTTGGGAATGAAGTTCTCGGGGTGATAAGAGTTGTTAGGTTTGCCCCAGACATAGCATTTTCCTTTCCTTGGAGTTTTGGTGGGCAGCCCTCTCTAGGCAGGTTAGTTGTGGTGCCGAATTCTTTCAAATTTTTTAGTAATGGATTTAATGGTGCTCCGTGGGATTATCAAAGTATCTGATATTTTTTTGTAACCGAAACCTGATCTGTACTTTTCCACAACTTTGTCCCTGACCTGACTTTGTCCCTGACTTGCACCAGATCTAATTTAGGGGCTTCATAGCAAAGGGGGTGAACACATATGCACGGACCACTTTTCAGTTTTTTATATTTTTTACTTTTTTTAAAACACTTTTTTTTTTTCAGTTCACTTCACCAATTCCGACTATTTTGTGTATGTCCATTACATGAAATTCAAATTAATATTTTAAATTACAGGTTGTAATGCAACAAAATAGGAAAAATGCCAAGGGGGATGAATACTTTTGCAAGGCACTGTACTAGATGTTGGAACATTTTTGTGGGGACCATTTCTGTATGGACCTGTCAAGCTGAAACAGGAAAAGGCCTTCCCCAAACTGTTCACAAAGTTGGAGGCACAGAATTTACTTGAATTTCATAGCATGCTGTAGCGTTAAGGTTTCCCTTCATTGGAACTAAGGGGCCTAGCCCGAAACATGATGGTGTCATCTGCATAGAGGTGGATCAAAGAATCACCCACAGCAAGAGCAACATCATTGATTCATACAGAGAAAAGAGTCGGCCCAAGAATTGAACCCTGCGGCACCCCCATAGAGTCTGCTTTTATACATGAATCTGTTATTCCAATAATCACACAATTGTTTTAAGGGTGGGAGTGGAAACCAACATGCACACAACACAGTGGGCTACACTACACCATTCTCACATATATGTGTTCTGCGTTCTCTGTTTGGACCTTATTCTACCATGGGGATAAGATACACACTTTTTAAATGTAACCTTTATTTAACTAGGCAAGTCAGTTAAGAACAAATTCTTATTTAGGTCTGCGTTATAGGGCGATTTAAATGTTAAGGTAATTTCCAATTGAGCAGACATATGCAGCGTTTACCATGAGTACAGTCTCTGAGAACACTGGAACATTGTCTTCAAATTTCAATCGCGCTGTAGAGCAGGTCTTCAGCTCTACGGATTGAATCAAGCCCTATGTATATATGAGCCTGATCTCTTCCTCTCTATCTGGTATCTCTCTATAGGAGCACCCTTCTAGTCTATCCATGGAGGACCTGCTCAACGTGGCCAGAGACATAGCACAGGGATGCCAATACCTGGAGGAGAACCAGTTTATACACCGGTAGGCCTAATGTGGTAGAGAAACATACTGTACATGGATTTATGTGTGTGCACAGTGTGCACATAATGTATAGTCAAACCCACACAATATGCAATGACAGACAAATACACTCTCACACACAGACACTAATTTCACCCACTTACTGTATACATACGCACACACAAATAGCAGTGCACGCACACACCACAAAGACACAGTCCCCCACATTCACACCCTCCCAAACAAAAACAGATGGGAACAGAACGGTTTGACTGCTTCCCCCCGCAACCCCAGCAATCACCTTGCTTGGTTTCCACGGCGTCCTTAACCTGTGACAGGATTTTCCCTTTAACCCGCAACTTCCTGCAAGTCATCCAATGACAAACGAGCCCAATTAAAGCTAATTTACCCCAAAATGTGCTGTCAACTATGATACCGCCTAATGGTGTCACAGGAGTGTAGCTACAGACACACATGCAGACCCTAGCATGCACACACACGAACACAACACACAGAAGCACTAGGCTACACACACTACACACACACACCAGCACGACTCCTTATTACAAATCACAGCAACCATCATCATCCTTGAGGCCACTATGTGTGAGTTCGTGTCACTAGACTATATTTTCTTGAGGAAAACCTGCATTGACGACATGCTCTCTTGGAGCGCATTAAGTATCAAGTGCAATATCTCGAAGAGTGTGGTGGCTGCTTTGTCATACCACTCAAATTCTGCAGCCTCTTAAATCTTATTACAATCCCATACAACATAAATGTATGCATATGCTAAATCTGGCTGTGAATAACACTGTCTTGTTTAATCCGAATTCAAACAGTTCAGATTAACCAATTTAATGTTCAGTTAATGCTTAATGCTTTAATACATGAATCTGTTATTCCAATAATCACACTCAATTGTTTAAGGGTGGGAGTGGAAACCAACATGCACACAACACAATGGGCTACACTACATTATTCTCACAGATATGTGTTTTGAGTCCTCTGTTTGCCCTTATTTTACCATGGGGATAAGATACACACCGACAGACAGAAGGACGGAAGGACGGACAAGCTCGCACACACTAACGCAGACAGACAGACAGACAGACAGGCTCGCACACACTAACGCAGACGGACAGACAGACAGACACGCTCGCACACACTAACACAGACGGACAGACGGACAGACGGACAGACGGGCAGACAGACAGACAGACAGACAGACAGACAGACAGACAGACAAGCTCGCACACACTAACGCAGACGGACAGACAAGCTCGCACACACTAACGCAGACGGACAGACAGACAGACAGACAGACAGACAGACAGACAAGCTCGCACACACTAACGCAGACGGACAGACAGACAGACGGACAGACAAGCTCGCACACACTAACGCAGACAGACAGACTAGCGCGCACACACTAACGCACATACAGATGAGCACAAACATGCACAGATAGACAGAGACACACACACACACTAACACGAACACACCCCTGTAAGGTTCTTCTTGTCTTGTCACTTTGCAGGGACATTGCGGCCCGGAACTGCCTGCTGACCACCAAAGGATCAGGGAGAGTGGCCAAGATCGGGGACTTTGGAATGGCCAGAGACATTTATAGGTACTGCCATCATAAATAGTCATTAAACCCAGCTACTATAAAGGTATATGTGGACTGGGGTGGTCTGGCGGTCTGGGCAGTTGCCTCTGGAGCACATGTACGATATACCGCTGCCAGCATGAGTTGGAGTATGGCCTGTTGCTACTTCAGCACCATCTCTCCTAAGTGTCAACTCTGCCTATCTCTTTTCAAACATGACAAAATATCAAAGGAGTGGGACTGCCCCACTCATTTAAAATAATAATAATTGTGACGCCTGCTCCCGCTCTCCCTCTCTGGCGCTCGAGGGCACCAGGCTGCCTATACCTTCATTATGCATACCTGTCACCATCATTACACTCATCAGTGCTCAATGGACTCACTTGGACTCCTTCACCTTGTTGATTGCCCCATCTATATCTGTCTGTTCCTCAGTTGGTTCCCCAAGTCAGCTTTAATGTTTTCATGGCCAGACGCTGTCCTGTCCAGTTTCATGTCCATTGTTTATTAATTAAATGTTCACTCCCTGTACTTCCTTCTCGTCTATCAGCGTCGATCCTTACAAAAATATATATTTAAACAACAAGGCCCAAGGAGGTGTGGCCAATATACTACGGCTAAAGGCTGTTCTTCTGTATGACGCAACGCGGAGTGCCTGGACACAGCCATTAGCCGTGGTGTATTGGCCATATATCACAAACCCCTGAGGAGACTTATTGCTGTTATAAACTGGTTACCAACATAATTAGGGCAGTAAAACTAAATATTTTGTTATACCCCTTGTATACATTCTGATATACTATGGCTTTCAGCCAGTCAGAATTCAGGGCTCAAACCACCCGTTGGTAACCAGTTTATAATAGCAATAAGGCTCCTCTGGGGTTTGTGATATATGGCCAATACACCACGGCTAATGGCTGTGTCCAGGTCGTGGTATATTGGCCATATACCACACCTCCTTGGGCCTTATTGCTTAAATATACCACAGTTTTCAGACATTCATTATCCAGGACCCAAACTATCTAGTTTATAATTATGTTTATTACTGCCTGTGTCTGTTGCTAGGGATACAGTCCATTTCTTCTTCTGGGAAACAAAGTCAATTACAAATTATTTTTTTACAATCTGAGTGGGATCCATGGATACACCGTTTAGTTAGTAATGGCTGCCATGATGGCACCAAACACTTTATGTCTAGTTGTAGAATGCCAATTCTATCTAGAATGTCAATTTGAAGATTGCTGGGGGCATTTCATTTCAATTTGATGGTACAAATAATAATGTCTCACAAACACAGGAAGGCTAGGAGGTTAAAAGTAGAAGCCACATTTTGGTTGGACCTTGTGTACAATTGACGAATAAAGCGATCTTAATCTTAATTTTACAGTTTTATTCATCCTCAAAGTCCTTGTGATTGCATACTGACTTGAGGTGTTTTCCCAGTTGCAATTCCAATCCACACTGCACCGTTCACGAATGCACAACCCAATGAGGAAATCACCTCCACCACCCACATCTCAGCCTGACGTCACAAAGAATTGGAGGATGAATGTTATAACACACATGAAAAAATACTACAATTTAATATATAATTCTAAAGTAAACTGTAGTATACTGTAGAATACTACACACTGTAGTATCCCTCGCTCATCAGGAGTAGTACTTACTATGGAATGTTATAGTATACTCAGGATTCTGAGTGGCGCAGCATCTCAGTGCTTGAGGTGTCACTACAGACACCCTGGTACGAATCCAGGCTGTATCACAATCGGCCATGATTGGGAGTCCCATAGGGCAGCGCACATTTGGCCCAGCGTCATCCGGGTTTGGCCGGTGTAGGCCGTCAATGTAACTAAGAATTGGTTCTTAGTTAACTGACTTGCCTAGTTAAATAAAGGTAAAATAAAAATAAATACTGTGGAAGACTATACTAAATAGTATTATGTGCCCAAAAACTATTTTATAAATACCACAGTAATGTCCACAAAAACATTACAGTCTACAAAAACACTACATTTTCACTATAGTAAATACTACAGTATTTAGTTTGCACATTCCCCTCCCCCATATCGCAATGTGCCACCCATAAGTGAGAAACCATATATTGTGTTCCCTACAGGTTATAGAAAAGAGCCGACGTCCTAAACTATCCATTCAGACCCCAGTCCTACCTACCTACAAGTTGTGGAAAATTTGCTCTTTCAGTATTTCTTTAGTAGGTTTCCTGAAGGAGAAAGCCTTCACTTCTATGTCAAGGATAATAAAACAAACACACTACAGTAAATAGTACAGTACTGACTTGAGGTGTTTTCCCAGTTGCAATTCACAAAAACACTACAGTAAATACTACAATATACTACAATCTGCAAAAACACTACATTATAATTGCTAATTAATTTAACGTGTGTCTGTCCAGTATTATGTTTTTTTCATAGGGAGACATATCTGTTCAAACGTTGTCAACAATACCTCCGAGTGTTGGTCGATGTATCAAATTAATTTGATTAATTAAAATGTATGTTTTAGCGCGATGTTCCAAATGCCTGTAACGCAAGAATCAAGTTTAACATTTTTTTCCAGGTTTTTATGAGCATTCTGTTTTTTTGTACTACTTAAGTAGTTGTTTGGGGTATCTGTACTTTACTATTTATATTTTTGACAACTTTTACTTTTACTCCACTACAAAATAAAATAATTTACTTTTTACTCCTTACATTTTCCCTGACACCCAAAAGTACTAGTTACATTTTGAATGCTTAGCAAGACAGGAAAATTGTCTAATTCCCACACTTATCAAGAAAACATCCCTAGTCATTCCTACTGCCTCTCATCTGGCAGACTCACTAAACACAAGTGTGCCCCTGGCTATCAGTAAATAATAAAAAAAATATGAAAATATTGTCGTCTGGTTTGCTTAACCCTCTTTGGGATAAGGGGCAGAATTTTGATGTCCGGATGAAAAGCTTGCCCAAAGTAGACTGCCTGTTACTCAGGCACAGAAGCTAGGATATGCATATAATTGGTAGATTTGGATAGAAAACACTCTAAAACTGTTCAAATATTGTTTGTGAGTATAACAGAGGACAAGCCAACCCCCCAAAATAACCACTGTTTTCAATGGCTGGCACTTTTATTACAAGGCGAAAACCTCCCTGATTGCAGTTCCTAGGACTTCCACTAGATGTCAACAGTCTTTAGAAAGAGTTTCAGGCTGGTTTTTTGACAAATTAGCTAGAAGTTGTATGTGGCTCCCATTTTGGCTGTAGTGTTTTCATGTGCGTGGAGGAAAGCGCATTCTTTGTTATTTATCTCCGGTAATGAACATACTATTCTCCGTCTTAAATTGTATTGTTTATTTACGTATTAGGGTACCTAAGGTTTGATTATAAACGTTGTTTGACTTGTTTGGATAAGTTTATTGGTAACGTTTGGGATTCATTTTGTATGCATTTTGAAGGAGGGAAACCGGTGAATTATTGACTGAAGCGTGCCAGCTAAACTGAGTTTTTATGGATATAAAGAAGGACTTTATCGAACAAAAGGACCATTTGTGATATAACTGGGAGTGCCAACAGAAGAAGATCTTCAAAGGTAAGGCATATATTTTATCGCTATTTCTGACTTTCGTGGCCCACTTGCCAGGTTGAAAAAATGTTTTTCATGGTTTTGTATGCTTGGTGCTGTCCTCAGATAATCGCATGGTCTGCATGGTGTGCTTTAGCTGTGAAGTATTTTTGAAATCTGACATGGCGGCTGGATTAACAAGATGTTAAGCTTTATTTTCATGTATTCCACATGTATTTTCATGAATGTTAAATATAAATTTTTCTGTAGTTTGAATTTCGCTCTCTGCAATTCCACCGGATGTTGTCCAGATGGGTCGCTAGCAGAACGCCTGCGCTAGAAAGGTTAATATAAGGATGTTTTATGATTTATACTTCCACGTTTGATAGACTTGTAGACTTAGTCAAATGGTATTTTACTGGATGGCTCAATTTTATCTTGAGTCATTTTCTTTTAAGGTATCCACTTTTACTCAAGTATGACAATTGGGTAATTTTTCCACCAATGCACGTCCCCTTCGCTCATTCTATGCTGTTTGCACTGTGCACCTTCCCACCCACACACAGACACCAAGTCCCTCCCCCTGCCATCAAAAGAAGAAGCTTAAACTCGCTATTTGCATTTGATGTTTGGTCCAACAGTCATATGGACAGACACACTTAGAGACATTATTCTACTGTAATGGACCAGAACTTAACCTTTCTAACGATACCCTTTCAATGTCTCAACTCCTAAAATGTAGAACAGAGCTGATCCTACTAAAACGAGAGTATCAATAAGCATGATTGTGGAAATTAAAGGCTCAGTTTCTGCCATGTGTGGCAATAGCAGCATTTTAGCCACAAACGTATGTGCTAGCTATCTAGTCTGTCTATAATGTTAATGTGCAATGGGCATAAAAAAATAATTTATATAGGGAAATGGCAATACATTCTCATTCTGAGAAGTAAACATCTTATCTAGGTAGACCACTTGATTTCAATATCTAAACAAAGTGAACAGGCAATGTTGTTCAAACATTTGGAGATGGACAGGAATGTGTATTCATAGCAGTTTTAAAAAATATATATTTCACCTTTATTTAACCAGGTAGGCCAGTTGAGACCAAGTTCTCATTTACAACTACTTCCTGGCCAAGATAAAGCAAAGCAGTGCGACACAAACAACAACACAGAGTTACACATGGAATAAACAAGCATACAGTCAATAACACAATAGAAAAGTCTATATATGAGGTAAGATAAGGGAGGCAAGGCAATAATTAGGCCATAGTGGTGAAATAATTACAATTTAGCAATTAAACACTGGAGTGATAGATATGCAGAAGATGAATGCGCATATAGTTGTCCACATATTCTAAGTCAGAACCGTCCAGCGTAGTGATGCTAGTCTGGCGGGCGGGTGTGGACAGTGATCGGTTGAAGAGCATGCCTTTAGTTTTACTTGCATTTAAGAGCAGTTGGAGGCACTGGAAGGAGGGTTGTATGGCATTGAAGCTCGTTTGGAGGTTTGGTGTCCAAAGAAGGGCCAGATGTATACAGAATGGTGTTGTCTGCGTAGAGGTGGATCAAAGAATCACAAGCAGCAAGAGTGACATCATTGATGTATACAGAGAAAAGAGTCGGCCCAAGAATTGAACCCTGTGGCACCACCATAGAGACTGCCAGAGGTCCAGACAACAGGCCCTCCGATTTGACACACTGAACTCTATCTGAGAAGTAATTGGTGAACCAGGCGAGGCAGTCTCTATGGGGGTGCCGATAAGAATGCAGTGATTGACAGAGTCGAAAGCCTTAGCCAGTTCGATGAAGATGGTTGCACAGTACTGTCTTTTATCGATGGTGGTTATGATATTGTTTGGACATTGAGCGTAGCTGAGGTGCACCAATGACCAGCTCGGAAACCAGATTGCATAGCGGAGAAGGTATGGTGGGTTTCAAAATGGTTGGTGATATGTTTATTAACTTGGCTTTCGAAGACTTTCGAAAACCAGGGCAGGATGGATATAGATCTGTAACAGTTTGGGTCTAGAGTGTCTCCCCCTTTGAAGAGGGGGATGACTGCAGCAGCTTTCCAATCTTTAGGGATCTCAGGCGATGCGAAAGAGAGGTTGAACAGGATAGTAATAGGGGTTGTAACAATTGCAGCAGATAATTTTAGAAAGAGATGGTCCAGATTGTCTAGCTCAGCTGATTTGTACGGGTCCAGATTTTGCAGCTCTTTCAAAACATCAGCTATCTGGATTTGGGTGAAGGGGGGGGGGGCTTGGGCAAGTTGCTACGGGGAGCTTAGAGCTGTTGGCCGGGGTAGGGGTAGCGAGATGGAAAGCATGGCCGGTCGTGGAAAAATGGTATCGAAATTCGTAGATAATGTGATAATGATCATGAGTGTTTCCTATCCTCTGTGCAGTGGGCAGCTGGGAGAAGGTGCTCTTATTCTCCATGGACTTGACAGTGTCCCAAAACTTTTTGGAATTAGTGCTACAGAATGCACATTTTTGTTTGAAAAAGCTAGCATTTGCTTTCCTATCTGACTGTGTATATTGGTTTCTGACTTCCCTGAAAAGTTTAATATCACAGGGGCTATTCAATGCTATTGCAGTATAACACAGGATGTTTTTGCGCTGGCCAAGGACAGTCAAGTCAGGAGGGAACCAGGGGCCATATCTGTTCTTAGTTCTACATTTTTAGAATGGGGAATGCTTATTTAAGATGCAGGAAAGCACTTTTAAAGAACAACCTCTACTGACGGGATGAGGTCAATATCCTTCCAGGATACCCGCAGGCAATGAGGCAGGCAATGAGGCAGTGATCACTGAGATCCTGGTTGAAGAAACAGAGGTGTAATTGGAGAGCAAGTTTGTCAGGATGATATCTATGAGGGTGCCCATGTTTACGGATTTAGGGTTGTACCTGGTAGGTTCCTTGATCATTTGTGTGAGTTTGAGGGCATCTAGCTTATATTGTATGACGGCCGGGGTGTTAAGTATATCCCAGATTAGGTCACCTAACAGTACGAACTCTGAAGATAGGTGGGTGGATATCAATTCACATATGTTGTCCAGGGCACAGCTGGGGGCTGAGGGGGGCCTATAACAGCGGCAACAGTGAGAGACTTGTTTTTGGAAAGGTGGATTAGAAGCTAGAACTTTTTGGACACAGACCTGGATAGTAAGACAGAACTCTGCAGGCTAACTCCGCCCCATTTGGCAGTTCTATCTTGACGGAAAATGTTGTAGTACTTTTGGTGGCCTTCCTAAGCCAGGATTCAGACAAGGCTTGGACATCAGGTTTGGCAGAATGTGCTAAAGCAGTGAATAAAAAAAATGTAGGGAGGAGGTTTCTGATGTCAACATACATTAAACCAAGGCTTTTACGGTTACAGAAGTCAACAAATTAGAGGGCCTGGGGAATAGGTGTAGTACAGGGGGCTACAGGGCCTGGGTTAACCTCTACATCACCAGAGGAACGGAGGAGGAGTAGGATAAGGGTACGGCTAAAGGCTATAAGAACTGGTCATCTAGTGCGTTGGGAACAGAGAATAAAGGGAGCAGATTTCTGGGCGTGGTAGAATAGATTCAGGGCATAATGTACAGACAAGGTATGCTAGAATGTGAATACAGTGTAGGTAAACCTAGGCATTGAGTGACGATGAGCGACGTTGCGTCTCTGAAGGCACCAGTTAAGCCAGGTGAGGTCTCCCCATGTGTGGGGGTGGGACAAAATAGCTATCTAAAGCATGTTGAGCAGGACTGGGGGCTCTACAGTGAAATAAAACAATAAGAACCAACCGAAACAGCAGTAGACAAGGCATATTGACATTAGAGAGAGGCATAAAGCGATCACAGGTGTTGGTCGGAGAGCTAAGACAACAACGGGTAAATGGTGATGAATGGGCAGGGAGGGTCAGTTAGGTACACACAGGACCTGAGTTCGAGACTGTGGCTGACAGAAAAACAAAATGATGTGCGGTGTTAAAACCTCTTCATCCTACCCCCTCCTTTTTTGAACATTCTGTTAAAAATCGCGCAACTTTTCAGCGTCCTGCTACTCATGCCAGGAATATAGTATATGCATATGATTAGTATGTGTGGATAGAAAACACTCTGAAGTTTATAAAACTGGTTAAATCACGGCTGTGACTATAACAGAGCGTGTGTTTCATTGAAAAACGCAAGAAAAACTGCTCTCTGAAAGCAAAAAATAATTTCCATAAGTCACTTCCACCAGTTGTTAAAAGAGAACAGAATTTAATGGGAATTTGCCTGCACCTCATACAAATTCCGCACGATGGCGCCATTGTACTAATTTTCAATTGAATTAATTGTTGGAAAATACATCTGTCTGACCTCTAGTTTTCCAGTCTTCACCCGGAAGCAGTTTAGGGAGAGATCAGATGGCATTGTTTTTGAAGTGAGGACCTATTGAAGAGACATCGCCCTGTAATCATTTTGATAGATTATAAACGTTTACTAATACCTAAAGTTGGATTACAAAAGGATTTCGAAGTGTTTTGTGAAAGTTTATCGTCGACTTTTTTAATTTTAAAAAATTACGCAGCGTTTAAAAACGATGATTTTTTCTGAATGACACAGTTTCCATACAAAGCTATTTTGGGTATATATGGACCGATTTAAACGAAAAAAAGACCCAATAGTGATGTTTATGGGGCATATAGGAGTGCCAAGAAAGAAGCTCGTCTAAGGTAATGAATGTTTTATATTTTATTTCTGCGTTTTGGGTAGCGCCGGCTATCGCAAAATCTGTTGTTTACGTGTCGAGCTGGCATTTTGGGGGGTGCATGCTATCAGATAATAGCTTCTGATGCTTTCGCCGAAAAGCATTTTAAAAATCTGACTTGCTGGCTAGGTTCACAACGAGTGTAGCTTTAATTCAATACCCTGCTTGTGAATTTTGATCAAGGTTTGAGTTTTAACGAGTACATTTAGCATTTAGCGTAGCGCATTTGCATTTCCAGGTGCCTAGTTGAGACATCTGCGTCTCAAGTAGGATCAAGAAGTTAATGAACATAATGGCATCAGCTGTGTAGCCAGGTCCATATATCCATAGGGTTCAATGAGCAGCAATAGGTGAGTCAGGGAGCCGTTCAGTAGTCGCTACTACACTAGGCAAGCGGGAGACACGGCGTTCTGAAAGCTAGCGGGCTGGAGCTAGCAGATGGGTCTTCGGCTACACTGCCGTGGAAAAGCCTGTTGAAACCACATCGGACGATTGCGTCGGCAGGGCTCCGTGTCGACAATAAAGGGTCCAGGCTAATTGGCAAAAGAGGTATTGTAGCCCAAGAATTAGCTGGTATACTACGTCGGCTAGCCAGGAGATGAGTCTAGCTTGAGGCTAGCTCAAGGCTAACTGGTGCTTGCTTCGGGACCGAGGCGTTAGCCAACAATAGCCACTCGGTTGCAGCTAGCTAGCTGCGATGATCCTGTGTAATGGTCCAGAGCTTGTGGCAGGAATCCGGTGATGTGTTAGAGAAAAGCAGTCCGATATGCTCTGGGTTGATATCGCGCTGTGCAGACTGGCAGGTAATTGTCTGAGCTAAAGCTGGCTGGTGTCTGAGCTAATAGTCTGAGCTGAGATGAGGAGCACTAGCAGTGTCAAACAATGACAAGAGCTAGTTTGCTGGCTAGTTTTGGATGGAGGTTCCAGTCATAAGGTATAAAAATAGCAGATCCATACCACATTGGGTGAGGCGGATAGAAAGTGAGATGGAAAGTGAGATTAAATTATATATGAAAAAAAATGAAAAACAGACTATTTACAGACTAATAACACAGGACAAGACAAACACACGTCCAACTGCTATGCCATGTTGGATAGACCAGTTCTAAGCAAATAGATCCAAGTTTACCAATAAAAAATCTACTTTGATGGAAAAACAGTGCGTTCTGAAAGTATTCAGACCCCTTGACTTTTTCCACATTTTGTTACATTACAGCCTTATTAAAACATTGCTCATCAATCTACACACAATATCCCAGAGCAAAAACTGGTTTTAAGATATGTTAGCAAATTTATAAAAACTAAACAGAGGGAGTATTCAGACCCTTTTTATTTAGACCCTTTGCTCTGAGACTCGAAATTGATCTCCAGTGCTCCGTTAAAAAAATAACTTTCATGGAGTCTAGCTGTGGTTAACTCAAATGATTGGACATGATTTGGAAAGGCACACACCTGTCTATATAAGGTCCTACAGTTGACAGTGCATATCAGAGCAAAAACCAAGCCATGAGGTCGAAGGAATTGTCAGAGAGCTCCAAGACAGGATTGTGTCGAGGCACAGACCTGGGGAAGGGGTACCAAAATATTTCTGCAGCATTGAAGGTCCCCAAGAACAGTGGCCTCCATCAATCTTAAATTGAACAAGTTTGGAACCACCAATACTCTTCCTAGAGCTGGCCGCCCGGCCAAACTGATCAATCAAGGGAGAAGGGACTTGAGCAGGGATGTGACCAAGAATCTGATGGTCATGTTTGTCCTTCTGGAAGGTTCTCCCATCTCCACAGAGGAACTCTATCAATCTGGCCTTTGTGGTAGAGTGGCCGAACGGAAACCACTCCTCAGTAAAAGGCACATGACAGCCCGCTTGGAGTTTGTCAAATGGCACCTAAAGGACTCCCAGACCATGAAAAACAAGATTCTTTGGTCTGATGAAACCAGGATTGAACTCTTTGGCTTGAATGCCAAGCGTCACATCTGGAGGAAACCTGGCACCATCCTTACGGTGAAGCAAGATGGTGGCAGCATAATGCTGTGGGGATGTTTTTAAGCGGCAAGTCTGGGAGACTAGTCAGGATTGAGGGAAAGATGAACTAAGTAAAGAATAGAGAGATCCTTAATGAAAACTTATTCCAGAGTGCTCAGGACCACAGACTGGGGTGAATCTTCACCATCCATCAGGACAATGACCCTAAGCACAAAGTCAAGACAATGCAGTGGCTTGGAACAAGTCCCTAAATGTCCTTGTGTGGCCTACCCAGAGCCCGGACTTCCACCAGCTCTAACATCTCTGGAGAGATCTGAAAATAGCTGTGCAGCGACTCTCCCCATCCAACCTTACAGAGCTTGAGAGGATCTGCAGAGAAGAATGGGAGAAACTCCCCAAATACAGGTGTGCCAAGTTTGTAGGGTCATACCCAAGAATCGCTGCCAAAGGTGCTTCAGCAAAGTACTGAGTAAAGGTTCTGAATACTATATTTGTTTTTATTCTTTATAAGTTTGAGAAAATTTCTAAAAAACGGTTTTTGAGTTGTTATTATGGGGTATTGTGTGTACTGTAGATTGATGAGGAAAAAAATGATTTAATTAATACATTACAATAAGGCTGTAATGTAACAAAATGTGGAAAAAGTCAAGGGGTTTGAATACTTTATAAAGATTAGCTAGCTACCCACTAGCATATGAGCTTGTGCTTGAGAGATTGTTTATGAGACCGGTGTTCATTTTCTATAATGACTGCTTCAAGAAATGATTTTTTTTTTGTGCAAAATTGTGACTCACCTCTTGAATTCTGTCTCGTTTTTTTTTTTTTTTTTACATTGATAAAATGTTGAGACTCAGAGCTATAAAATAGTATATCATACAATGCATTTTTAAGGAACAATGGGAAAGTAATTTTGTTTTGAAAGTTGATAAGCTTGTAAACTCACTTTTGAGAAAAGGGCCTTTGAATGTTTTGGTACCTACTGGAGAACTCTCCTTTGTCTACACCCATTCAGCATTGTTCACACCCTCTTAAGCCAGCCCCACCCATCTCTTTAAGTATTCACAATATTTGTCCAGAACATTGTGAAAACTTGCTTTGACAAAGACAAATCTGCCCGATTCCAGCCTTGCTGAAGCACCCCCAGATCATCACAGATCCTCCACCAAATTTCACAGTGGATGCGAGACCTGGAGATGCCTACAATCCACAGTATCTCGCACCCACTGTGAAATTTGTAATTTACAGCAACAACCTGGATAATAGTAATAGGGGAGAGGAGGGGGATGAATGAGCCAATTGCAAGCTGGGGATGATTAGGTGACGGTTTGAGGGACAGCTTGGCAATTTAGCCAGGACACCGGGGTTAACACCACTACTCTTATGATAAGTGCCATGGACTCTTTAGTGACCACAGAGATTCAGGACACCCATTTAATGTCCCATCCAAAATACAGCACCCTACACAGGGCAGTGTCCCCAATCTATGCCTTGGGACATTGGGAAATGTTATTTTAGACCTGAGGAAAGAGTACCTCCTACTGGCCCACCAACACCACTTCCAGCAGCATCTGGTCTCCCATCTAGGGACTGACCAGGACCAAGGACTGCTTAGCTTCAGAAGCAAACCAGCATTGGGATGCAGGGGGGTATGCTGCTGGCTAATAGAAAGCGGTTGTAATAGCTAGCTAAAGTTAAGCAAATAGGCTCAATGTTAGCTAGCTAGCCAGCCACCTAGCTAACAGCAATCTTTAACTAGAAATACAAACCGATTGTCATAGCTAGCTATAGTTAACCAAATTGGTTCAATGTTAGCTAGTTAACTAACTAATAGGCTATAACTAGCAATGCGAAATGACATTCTGAAAAAACACACTTCATACATGTAAGTTAATGTTATCTAGCAAGCCATCTAACATCCGCTAACTTTAGCTAGCTAACGGCAAGCTTTATTGTTTAGACATGTAACAGTAATGTTAGCTAGCTAAAAAATATAAACTAAAATCCCAATCCATAAAATAAATATTATTAGCAATACAAACCGATTAGCAATACAAACCGATTGTCAAAACTAGCTAAAGTTAACTAAATAGGTTCAATGCTAGCTAGCAAGCCAGCCATCAAACTCCAGCTGGCTAGCTAACAGCAATCTAACCTCTTGAAACTCTGGGGGCGGTATTTCATTTTCCTGCCAACATATGAAATGATTGATTAAATCATTTCATTATTAGTGGGTTATGTATAATTTTGAATTCCTGACTGTGTGAAATGCAATGTGTTGACCTTTTAATTGTGCAACAAAACTTATTTAGAGAAAAGGTTTTTTAAAGAGATATATATTGTGAATTGCCCATAAGTAAAAAAACAAAAAAAAACAGAGATACAGTTTAGGCCATATTGCCCAGCCCTAAAACCTCTGCATCCTCGTGATTTAAAAATCGTGTTTTTAAACATGAACTCAAACTTCAAGGAGTAGGGCATTCATAGAGTTGGTCTGCGGTCTGATGTGATGTCATCAGCCTCCTTTTGCTTGAGGAGCAATGGAGGAGCAATAGAGAACAATAGAGTAAAGGCCCACACCCCACTCGAGCCATGTCATGTCATTCGTGGATGCACCTTTTGTTAAGTAAATCAGGTGTTAAATGAGATGAAAAGAAAACTGCAGTAGGACTTACACCTTTTTTCCTTTTTCCTCCATTACTTTCTCTGTATAGCCTACAGTATACACTTTTTTTTTCTCTTCTTCCATCATTTCCTCCCATTTTTATTCTCATTTCCTCACTCACACACACACACACCAACATGTACAGACAGACACATGCACCCCGATGTGACTCAGGCCTGATTAAAAAGCCTCAAAGAGATGGATAGCTTTATGAATGACATGTCTTTTTTATATTAAGCATAAATGGTGCAACATTTGTGTCCCAAAATTGACTGTATGTCTGGCTGGTATGGGGTTTACCCTTTGTGGAATTACCTCTTTGTCAGGATTATGACAACAAATGTCAACTCTGTCTATACAAGGATCATGGGACAGCTGAAATCGCCACTGACTCACCGTATCACAAAATACCATAAATCCAAGTTGCCTTACATAACACTTCCACCAAAGCACCACAGATATTCTACAGTATATAAAAACTATATAAACATCAAAACATGCTTCTTTCTTTCAACAGGCCTCCCACGCTTGCCAGTTTTTTAACAACTCCCGTCGCACAGTCCATCAGGTAGAGTTTTTACGAGGCGAATCGCAGGGGAGAGTGAAGAGTGATGGGAGTCTGTGGCTGAACCTAAAAAACAACTTATCCCTTTGAAAACGGCCTATGTGGCATCAATATGATACATATGAAACATTTATTTTTGTGTCAAAATTGACTACAAAGTATAAATAGAATAATTTTGGTCACAAGGTTAGTCTGGTCTAAAACAGAGTTTGGTACCTCAGTGCGTAACGACATGTAAATTATTGTTTCGCTTTCAAAGGATCACAGATGTTTTAAACTGAAAAGCCCTATAGGGATTGATGATACAATGCATGCTTCCAGCAGGATGCACAGCCAACTGGTTTGCATGCCCTGCTGAAGGACGATATTATGCAGAATAGGTGGTTGGAGTTCGTTGGTCCCTAGAGGTGGTGAGTATACCGGCAACTAGAACATAGAACGCTGGTTATGTATCTGATTATGTGTATTTTGATAATCATTATCATCGCTATATAGGAGATGTTAGCTAGCTAGCTAACCTAAATAACTAGGTGGCTAACTTTAGCCTACCTGAATACAAAACGGATTTGGCTTGGGAACACGATACATTTCAAAAGAAGGCAAATAATTAGTAGGAAAACCTTTTGTCATGATTGTGATGTTGACAGATTTACATTAAATGCAGTAACGTAAACTCACCCCATTCCGTACAAATGTGCGCAACCGTGACATTCAAACGAGGCTGCAAAGAAAATTAATGGGACTGTAGCGACTGTGTTGACTTCAAAATCTGGGGTGTGAACTATATTTCTATTCACGCGTTGATCGACATGGTAATGGCTCTATTGTATTGGAGAAAAGTTGGAAAAAATGGACCCGCCGTTACATCATGACGTGTCATGTCATAACGTGCATCACACATAAAGCTACTATTTCTGTCTTACAATCTCTCACCACCAGGTGTAGCACTTCTCTCATCGTTTAAAAACAAGAAATGGACAGTGACGGGGGTAAGGGGGGATACCTAGTCATTTTTTGCGTCATCACTGTATGCGATCATGACTCTCAAAGCCACTGTTTACTTCTGAAGATCACTTTGGCACTGCCCTAAAAACCCGATTCAAATTCAACACAAACGTTCAAATAGGTATGTAATGACACATTATATAAACTCTTTATAGTGTTTATTTACATTTTAGAGGCGATAAGGTGATAAATTGGACAGATCGAGTGAAAAAAAGCAGTTTTCCCACACGACAACTGTCCTTCGCACTATCACGCATTAGTTTCGCTTCCCCACCCGCCATTTTTAAAACGTCCCGACAGAGCTCATTGTCTTGTTGAAATATGCAGAATTGGGCAGCGTGGAGCTCATGTCATGGATTTTGTTGAAATGGGAGAAATTGTGCTTTACAATGGAATTGACATTACAGTTGATCTGGAAGTATTACCTTTTTGGGACGCTAAAATAAGGTAAATTGTACGGAACAAGGCGACAACCGTGAGTGAGTTTACGTTATAACTTTAGCACGCTAACTAAGATTGAGGGTACTGCCGTAATTGAGCTAGTTAACATTATCATTGCTAGCTATCTGATGAACTTTGCTCGTAACAGTTATGGCAATATTGGCATCTCTCTAAAGTAAAAGTTGTTTCCTACTAATTATTTTTACTACTTTAGCAATGTTATCATATTTCCATGCCACTCTAAATGTGTGTACTTTAGACTAAACAGTCACATTAGCCTCCAAGGTTAATGTCTAGTACACAAATAAATATTTGATGCAGCAATTGTGGTACTAGCTAACTCATGTCTGACTACAACATTGTATTAACCATCAGCAACAAACTCAAACCAACCCAGGGCCATGGCAAAACATGCATAGTGTAACTGCGTCACCGGCCTGAATCTAATCCAATCCGTCTATATCTGTAAAGCGTAGAATTAACTTCCATACAAGATCACGTCGTTATTTCTCAAACAATCATTGACCTTGTTGTTCTGTTAGACAACTTTTACTTGTATTGTATTTTATATTATTGAATTGAATGGTATCAGTTAATATTTTTTATTTATTTATTTAACCTTTATTTAACCAGGTAGGCAAGTTGAGAACAAGTTCTCATTTACAATTGCGACCTGGCCAAGATATAGCAAAGCAGTTCGACACATACAACGACACAGAGTTACACATGGAGTAAAACAAACATACAGTCAATAATACAGTATAAACAAGTCTATATATGGGGAGGGAGAAACCATCTTAATATGTAGGTTACTGACCTATTCAAAGCTTCCTCCATCATCCGTTCATCTCACTATACATTTGCCTTCAACACCATTCTCCCCTCCAAGCTCGTCACCAAGCTTAAGACCCTGGGACTGAACACCCCCCTCTGCAACTGGATCCTGGATTTCCTGATGGGCTGACCCCAGGTGGTGAGGGTAGGCAACATCACCTCTGCCACGCTGACCGTCAACACGGGGGCCCCACAGGGGTGTTTTCCACAGTGGCGTGTGCTCCTGTACTACCTATTTACCCATGACTGAGTGGCCAAATGTTTCTGGGGAGAATCTAATTCAGTGTCTATTGGACTCCACTTTGAAGAGCCACGTCATCACACAACAGACGTCATCAGAGAGTGCAACAGAACAGTGTACTGTCTACACTCGTTTTGTTGTTTTTATAAAATCGGTTTCGTTAAATCATTTTTATTCATAGCTGAAGTTGTATTGCTACTGATTCCGCAATGCGGTTAGTCTTTACGACTGAGACCACAAGTTTGTGTTTCGGATTCCTGTTAAGGAGCAGGCTAACGCTAGCAGTTCAAGCCCACCAGTGTTTTTATCCATGGCTGAGCACAAATACTTCAGGTGTTAGATGATTTCCAGACAATCACATGAAGATAAGGGGGAACTGGAAAATGGACAGAAATTTGTCTGCCCTAAATGCACTACCATCAAGCATTTTACAGAACAGATCCTTCGGCTGTTAGCTCATCTGTGAGAAAAGGAAAATCTGCTTTCTACGTACACTGACCTTGCTGTAACCCAGGAAAATAGAATCTCAGTTTTAAATGCTATAGCAAAGCTGCCGATGAGATGGCCGGCGTTGATCTCAATCCAACGGACAGATGTTAAGCTCAATTCTTTAGCCCATGGAAGACTGGATATTCATAAGGCGTAGGAGATTGGATATGTAGTCTGGCCACCCATCTATCTGAGAAAATCCGATCCAGCTATCAAACAACTTTGCCCCAATTGAGATGGACCTACCAGCCCCTGGAGTCAGGACAGATCCTGGGTGTATACCAACAGCCAGCGGCCGCCCAGTGGCATCTTCCTCCATGGCCACCACAGTTCAGAAGGTTGTTTCCCCATTCAATCAGTACCACAATCATTGTGGGCAGCTCAAAGGTGAGAGAGTTTGGCCTGCCTACGGTCTGTGGACCACTGTCAACCAGGAAGCTGTGTCCATGACATCAACTCTCTCCTGCCCACGGTTCTGGCCAACTACTCCAATATTGACACCACCGTCACTCACGTAGCCTTAGTTTTAGGCGATCTGAGGAACTTAGGGAGGACTGCAAAATGTTTTTAAAGACCCTCGCTAGCACAGGGAAGAGAATAATTATCTCTGGCTCACTCCCGTGCTACCAAAGGGGTTCAGTACATTTCAGACGACACTTTGCCCTAAACAAGTACCTGAAAAAGCTTTGCAATGACAGGAATGTTTATTTTTGTGGGAGCAACCAGCACCCACATGGGGTTACAGTGTTATTTCCAGCAACATCTCAAACCGTTTTAGAGACTGACAGACAGGGTTTGGTAGTGCTCCAGTTCTGCCTGTCAGAATAACCAACTGAGTGTAACGATTCTCCTCCTCTTCTGAGGAGGAGTAGGAAAGATCGGACCAATACGCAGCTTGGTAATTGTTCATGATATTTAATAGAACGGAACACTTAATGACAAAAAACAACAAGAGAACCAAAAATGAAACCGAAACAGTTCTGTCTGGTGCAGACACACTAAGCAGAAAATATCACCCACAACTAAAATGGGGAAAACAGGCTACCTAAGTATGATTCTCAATCAGAGACAACGAACGACACCTGCCTCCGATTGAGAACCATACCAGGCCAAACACAAAAACACAACACAGAAAAAATAACAAAGACTACCCACCCCGACTCACGCCCTGACCAAACTAACACAAAGACATAAATAAAGGAACTAAGGTCAGAACGTGACACAGAGGACTTGGATACCATATCAACTCCTATAGAAGTGGCACTACGGTTATTGTGAGTAACCTAATTGATGTTCCTTTAACTCCGCTTGAGTTTATAAAAACTGTGAACTCCTACCATTCTGGTAGATTGGAGACTGTCAGAAAACGTGGTTGTAACGTTAATAATTTGGTTCGTATTTTATTGGTTACCTCTAGGCAGACGCCCCACAGGCAGAGTGGCCCACACTCATTTAATATGGGACTTTTAAATGTTAGAGCAATCACTAGTTAAACCATTCTCATGAATGACCTCATTACCGAGCTCAAAGTTGTTTGCATATTTCTCACTGAAACATGGCTGTGTTCAGGATGTAGTGCCACTCTTATTGAAGCCTCCACCTGGACTACAACTTTTCATATTCTATTGAAAAAGGGTGGGAGGACAGCCTCTATTTTTACTATTGCTCTCGGGTGTCAGGCCATTTCATTTGGAGACTTTTGGTCTGTATAGGCCACCAATGCCCTGCCCCACTTTCTTTACTGAATTCTCTGAACTATTGTCTATGTTTCTTGAGAACTATGATAAAATCATTGTGTTGGGTGACAGAGACTGACTCCAAGGCCTTTGAATTTCTGAATCTTTTGAGCTCTATAGACTTTATCTAACATATTACTGGGCCCACCCATAACCGTGGCCATACTCTGGACCTGGTTATTACCATGGGGCTTTCTACTGGGCCCACCCATAACCACATTATTAAGAAACACTGTCTTACATCTGAAGTTGATACAGATATTGAGTGTATGAACAATACTCCATCACCTATTCTGCCTTCCTCTTGTGATGATTTTGTTGATAACTTTAATAGCAAATTAAGGGCAACCATTGATGCCATAGCTCCAGAAAAGTTGAAAAGGGCAGCATCCATATAGAGAGCCCCTTACATGAGTGATGAAACAAATCAATTAAAGAGAAAATGGAGAAAGGCAGAGCTGAAGTGGAGAAAGTCAAAGTTGCAGGTCCGTTATGATATTCTGAGAGAGACACTTGGAATATATAACAAGGCAATTAGAAATGCCAGACAGGCAAATTTTTGTAACTTGATCACTAATAATCAGAATAATTAGAGAGCTCTTCTCAACCATTGATGGCCTGATAAATCCATCAGCCCATCCCCCATCTAGCCAAAGAAATCCATCAGATAATCCCTGGGCTTCAATACCTCTTTTGCCAATTGGCCTGGACCCTTTGCTACCGACACAGAGCCCCGCCGATCCATCACGACTGGTCTGCCAACGTAACTGTCCGAGGTGGTTTCCACAGGCTCCCCCGTTGCGACGTTCCCCTGAGGCCCATCTGCTAGCCTGCTGCTAGCCCCGGCCTGCTAGCTGTCTGAATCTCCATGCCTCCAGCTCACCTAGCTACTCACTTGACTCTATGATTAGTCAGCTACACATGCCTCTCCCTAATGTCTATATGCCTTGTATATTGCTGTTTTGGTTAGTAATTATTGTCTTATTTCACTGTAGAGCCTCCAGCCCTGCTCAATATGCCTTAGCTAACATTGTTGTTCCACCCCCCACACATGCGGTGACCTCACCTGGCTTAAATGGTACTTCGAGAGACAAAAACACTCTCATCGTCACTCAATGCCTAGGCTTACCTCCACAGTACTCATATCCTATACAGACCCTTGTCTGTACATTATGCCTTGAATCTATCCTTCCGTGCCCAGAAACCTGTCCCCTTACTCTCTGTTCTGAACGCACTAGACAACCAGTTCTTTTAGCCGTTAGCCGTATTCTTATACTACTCCTCCTCTGTTCCTCTGGTGATGTAGAGGTTAACCCAGGACCTGCAGCCCCCAGCATCACTCCCATTCCCCAGGCGCTCTCAATTGTTGACTTCTGTAACCGTAAATGCATATGTTTCATGCGTGTTAACATTAGAAGTCTCATCCCCAAGTTTGTTTTATTCACTGCTTTAACACACTCCGCCAACCCGGATGTCCTAGCCATATCTGAACCCTGGTTCAGCCACCCCAAAATCCTGAAATTTCCATCCCTAACTATAACATTTTCTAACAAGATAGAACTGCCAAAGGGGATGGAGTTGCAATCTACTGCAGAGATAGCCTGCAGAGTTCTGTCATACTATCCAGGTCTGTGCCCAAACCATTTGAGCTTCTACTTTTAAAAATCCACCTTTCCAGAAACAAGTCTCTTACCGTTACCACTTGTTATAGACCCCCTTCAGCTGCCAGCTGTGCCCTGGACACCATATGTGAATTGATCGCCACCCATCTATCTTCAGAGTTTGTACTGTTAGGTAACCTAAACTGGGACATGTTTAACACCCCAGCCATCCTACAATCTAAGCTAGATGCCCTCAATCTCACACAAATGATCATGAAACCTACCAGGTACAACCCTAAATCCGTAATGGGCACCCTCGTAGATATCCTCCTGACCAACTTGCCCTCTAAATACACGTCTGCTGTCTTCAACCAGGATCTCAGCGGTCACTGCCTCATTGCCTGCGTGCATAATGGGTCCACGGTCAAACGACCATTCCTCATCACTGTCAAATGCTCCCTAAAACACTTCAGTGAGCAGGCCTTTCTAACCGACCTGGCCTGGGTATCCTGGAAGGATATTGACCTCATCCTGTCAGTAGAGGATGCCTGGTTGTTCTTTGAAAGTGCTTTCCTCTCCATCTTAAATAAGCATGCCCCATTCAAAAAATGTAGAACTAAGAACAGACATAGCCCATGGTTCACTCCAGACTTGACTGCCCTTGACCAGCACAAAAACATCCTGTGGCGTTCTGCATTAGCATCGAACAGCCCCCGTGAAATGTAACTTATCAGGGACCAATATACTCAGTCAGTTAGGAAAGCTAAGGCTAGCTTTTTCAAACAGATATTTGCATTCTGCAGCACTAATTCCAAAAAGTTTGGGGACACTGTAAAGTCCATGGAGAATAAGAGCACCTCCTCCCAGCTGCCCACTGCACTGAGGATAGGAAACACTGTCACCACCGATAAAATCTACGATAATCGATCATTTCAATAAGCATTTTTCCACGGCTGGCCATGCTTTCCACTTGGCTACCCCTACCCCAGCCAACACCTCAGCACCCCCTGCAGCAACTTGCCCAAACCTGCCCCGCTTCTCCTTCACCCAAATCCAAAGACCTGATGTTCTGAAAGAGCAGCAACACCTGGACCCGTACAAATCAGCTTGGCTAGATATTCTGGACCCTCTCGTTCTAAAATTGTCAGCCAAAATTGTTGCAACCCCTATTACTAGCCTATTCAACCGCTATTACTAGCCTATTACTAGCCTGAGATCCCCAAAGATTGGAATGCTGCCGCAGTCAGCCCCCTCTTCAAAGGGGGGGACACCTTAGACCCAAACTGTTATAGATCTATATCCATCCTGCCCTGCCTTTTTAAAATCTTCAAAAGCCAAGTTAATAAACAGATCACCGACCCTTTCAAATCCCACCGTACCTTCTCCACCATGCAATCTGGTTTCCGAGCTGATCATGGGTGCACCTCAGCCACGCTCAAGGTCCTAAAAGATAACCGCCATCGATAAAAGACGGCACTGTGCAGCCGTCTTCATCGACCTGGCCAAGGCTTTCGACTCTGTCAATCATCACATTCTTATCGGCAGACTCAATAGCCTTGTTTTCTCTAATGACTGCCTCACCTGGTTCACCAACTACTTCTCAGATAGAGTTCCGTGTGTCAAATCGGAGGGCCTGTTGTCCGGACCTCTGGCAGTCTCTATGGGTGTGCCACAGGGTTCAATTCTCAATGATGTCGCTCTTGCTGCTGGTGAATCTCTGATTCACCTCTATGCAGACGACACGATTCTGTATACATCTGGCTCTTCTTTGGACACTGTGCTAACAAACCTCCAAACGAGCTTCAACGCCATACAACACTTCTTCTGTGGCCTTCAACTGCTTTTAAATGCTAGTAAAACTAAAGGCATGCTCTTCAACCGATCACTGCCCGCACCCTCCCGCCTGACTAGCATCACTACCCTGGACAGTTCTGACGTAGAATATGTGGACAACTACAAACATCTAGGTGTCTGGTTAGACTGTAAACTCTCCGTCCAGACTTACATTAAGCATCTCCAATCCAAAGCTAAATCTTGAATCGGCTTCCTATTTCGCAACAAAGCCTCCTCCAAACATGCCCTCGTTAAACTGACTATCTTACAGATCCTTGACTTTGGAGATGTAATTTACAAAATAGCCTCCAACACTCTACTCAGCAAATTGGATGTAGACTATCACAGTGCCGTTTTATCACCAAAGCCCCATATACTACCCACCACTGCGACCTCTATGCTCTCGTTGGATGGCCCTCACTACTTATCCGTTGCCAAACCCACTGGCTCCAGGTCATCTATAAGTCTTTGCTAGGTAAAGCCCCGCCTTATCTCAGCTCACTGGTCACCATAGCAACACCCACCCGTAGCACGCGCTTCAGCAGGTATATTGCACTGGTCATCCCCAAAGCCAACTCTTCCTTTGGCCGCCTCTCCTTCCAGGTTCTCTGCTGCCAATGACTGGAACAAATTTCAAACATCTCTGAAGCTGGAGTCATATCTCCCTCTCTAACTTTAAACATCAGCTGTCAAAGCAGCTTACCGATCACTGTACCTGTACACAGCCAATCTGTAAATAGCCCACCCGACTACCTAATCCCCATATAATTACTTACCCTCTTGCTCTTTTGAACCCCAGTATCTCTACTTGCACATCATCATCTGCACATATATCACTCCAGTATTAATGCTAAATTTTAATTATTTTCACCTCTATGGCCTATTTATTGCTTACCTTCCTACTCTTCTACATTTGCACACACTGTACATAGATCTGTCTATTTTTATTTTCTCATGTGTTATTGATTGTACATTTGATTATGTGTCACTCTGTGTTGTTGTTTTTGTCACACTGCTTTATCTTGGCCAGGTCGCAGTTGTAAATGAGAACTTGTTCTCAACTGGCCTGGTTAAATAAATATTTTTATTTTATTTTAATTTTATTTTATTTTAATCCTACCCCCACAAACCCATGTGAACTTTCCTCTACATCTAAATGTGATGAGTTTAAAGCATTAGGCTGGGTATCAGTCAAGCAATACCTGTTGAGAAGTTTGATGATATGTGCCCTAAGCCTACCACTTAAAGGCACTATGGAGTTATTTTCCCTGGTTGACACAGGCATGCTCAGGAAAGTGATATCACAACTTATACCTGCACTCTCGATCCTATCCACAACACCTTCTTCAAAGCAGTTTTTATTTGCATATCTGAAGAAGTGTAAGCTCTGGTTAATCCCTCCCTGTTCACAGGCACTTTCCTCGTTGCACTAAAAACTGCTGTGGTGAAATCCCTTCTGAAGAATCCCTTCAATGTTTGGCCAATCTCCAGCCTTCCATTCTTAATCAACATTTTGGAGAAATTGGTTTTCAAGCTGATTTTTTAAGTGCCAACTATATTTGTTGGGCCCACCATAGCACAGAGACAGCCTTAGTTAAAGTGGTACATGATCATAGAACCAACACAGATGCCAAACAGCTCTCTGTCCTTGTACTCTTGGATTTAAGTGCTGATTTCAACACTGTTGACCGTGACGTTGTTCTGGATAGACTGGAGCGGTGGGTTGGCCTCTCGGGTCCTGTTCTAAATTGGTTTAGGACCTATGTCACCAGTCAATAGTTTTTTTTGTCACCCCTTGTGAACATATCTCAGAGAAAATACATATCACATGTGGCATTCCACAAGATTCGATTTTCGGTCTGAAACGGTTCAGTTTATACGTGTTACCCAATGGCAGCATTATCAGAAAGCACAGCACTGATTTTCAATGCTACGCAGACGAAACACAACTTTACATTTTTGTGTCACCAGAGGATTGTTGCTCCACGGATAAATTATGAGACCGTATTAGTGACTTTGTATGGCTCTCAACTTCCTCCTGCTAAATCAAGACAAGACCAAGGCACTTATTGAGCCAAAGCACAGAGAGAATCTGCCATGAACATTTTAATTCACGGGCTATAAAGATAAAACACCAAGTTAAAAACCTAGGTGTTATTTTAGATTCTGAACTCCATTTCGAATCACAGATTAGGAATGTGACCAAAAGTAGGTTTTTACCACCTGAGAAACATTGCCAAGGTGCAGCTGTTTCCCACTCAGGTTGATACAGAGAGACTCATCCATGCTTTTATTACATGCAGGCTTGACTACTGTCATGCTCTCCTTTCTGGTCTAACTAAGAAAGCCATTGGTCAACTGCAAAACACACGGAATGCCGCAGGAAGGGTACTGACCAAGACCAGACGGACAGCACACATTAAACTCGTTTTAAGGTCTCTGCACTGGCTGCCTGTGAGTTTAAGATTACATTATAAGATTCTTCAATGTGGTTTTTAAATACAATTCTTCCAATATAAGAATTGTACACTCTAATACATGTGAGACATGCTTTTAAGTTATGTACCCAGTAGGTCCCTCAGGTGCTCAGGCCTTTTAACTATCCCAAAGCCTAGGACCAAGAGGCATGGCGAGGCAGCCATTAGTTACTGTGCCCCCAGCCTCTGAAATAGCCTGTCGGCCGAAACTGTGGACTGTGTTCGGGACTGGTGAAGATGAAACAGGCTGAGGCTGTTATCACCGGGCAATCTGATAACTCTGCTGCCTATCAGATAACAAGCTCACAGCAGGTGCATGAGACAGTTTAAAACAACTCGGTCTGTGAAAAAATTAAAATATCCCCCCCTTTCTCTTGAAGATCAGGAGGACTGAGTACTTTCGTGGGCGTCCACTTGTTATGTTACAGTTATTGTAAAATTCCACTGATTGGATCAGCACGGCGCAATATCGCTGTGTAAAAGGAGGATCCAATTATTAGATCTGATGTTGTGCTGTTTCTATGGAAACACTGGTGTGACTGAACTTTGGCTCTGCCCTATCTCTTTTCATCCCTTTCTCTACCTGTTGTGCAGTAAATGGAGTCCTGCAAAAGCACTAACAAAATCAACTGTGTGTGTGTCTGTGTCTCCCCACAGGGCCAGCTACTACAGAAAGGGTGGGCGCGCCATGCTGCCTGTGAAGTGGATGCCTCCGGAAGCCTTCATGGAGGGGATCTTCACATCCAAAACGGACACATGGTACGTTTCATTGTAACACACTCCCAATAACACTTTATCTTGAATGTCACCCCCTTTCATTTCACCGCTCCAGTCTACCACACCTCCCTCTCTCTGTCCTAATGGAGATTATGCTTTTTCACCTTTTGAAAGCCTCACTACTCTCTCCCTCTCTCCTTCACCCATGTCACCTTTATGATTCTTTCCCTCCCCCCATCTCCTTCTTCCTCCTACCTCTTTCCCCCACTCTCTCAGGTCCTTTGGGGTGCTGCTATGGGAGATCTTCTCTTTGGGCTATATGCCCTATCCCAGTCGCAGTAACCAGGAAGTGTTGGAGTTTGTCACCAGTGGGGGAAGGATGGACCCTCCCAAAAACTGCCCAGGGCCTGTGTAAGTCCAATATACCACCAAAACTATCACACTTCACCCAAACACATGTAGCAGATGTGAGCTAGCAGGCTAGTGAAGATTGAAAAGTGAACTGTCGCTCAGTCAACTTCCCCCCCTTTCTGAACTGACACTCAGACAGGGATGGAACTTATTCTGTTACACACATAACACACCATCACACACAGTATACAGTTTCACCCATGCACACACAGTATGCAGACTTACACAGGGATTCAAGCATACACACACACACTCGTACACTCGCACACACCCATAACTTCTCAAACTATCACGTGCTCGCCACCCTTTTCTTCTGTGATAATTTTTTCACACAAAAACAGACACAATCCCCATGTAGTAAACTTCATCATGACTAGCACACATTACCACAGCATATTACACAAGAGGCAAATCAGCCCTGCCAATAAAAAAAATTGCTTGAGTTGATGTCTCGGTGGGGTACCCCAGGGTTCAGTTTAACCCCCACTGACTTTCCAACAGTAATGACTCAAACTAGCGGGATGTTACACTTTATTGACATCATTGTGTGCGAGTTTGTCAAGTGTATTAGTGAATGGGGGAACATGTTTTTTAACTGTTTGTCAACGTGTGGTCTCGGATATCCCAGACCTTGGAGCATCGTGAGCTAGGCAGCAAAGGCACAAGGTCTGGGGAGAATGTCAGCTTCTCTTGTACATTTCAAAAGGACTCTTCAGACAGCCAACTCTCCAGACAAATCACAAGTTTCGGTAGGCGAGGCTTAAAATGCAGGCAGGAATTGTGCTCATGTTTAGCTAAGGTTGCAAGTGGATATGGCAGTGACGTTATCGGTGACACTTCCAATTTCTTTCCCAACTGATGCCGCAACAGACGTTTTGTACAGACGCTTTAGCTGGAGCATTGATACATTGCCAGAAGTAAACCGTCTGTCTAGAGACTAGTCAACTTGCGCAAAGTTCAAATAGAAGAAAAATTGTTTTGTGTGTGTGTGTGTGTGTGTGTGTGTGTGTGTATGTGTGTGTGTGTGTGTGTGTGTGTGTGTGTGTGTGTCTCCCTCTCTCTCAGGTACCGGATAATGACACAGAGTTGGCAACATCAACCAGAAGACAGGCCCAACTTCTCCACCATCTTGGAAAGGATTGACTACTGCTTACAGGTAGGGAGCGTGACAATTGAGAGTCAACACCTCTGCATTTGAAATGTGCTCAAGTATTATTATGACTGTCTAACTGCCAAGAGATTATTTTAATATGTTTGACTATTTTAAGAAGTGACATAGCTCATAACCTGTCTGTCCGTGTAAAATCTGTATTCCTTTTTGGAATTTCTACAAATTCAGACATTGGTAATGTTAATATCATAATTTGTTGTTCACCATTGTTCGTGTCTAATGCTAGTAACATTGCTCCTCTATCCTCTCCAGGACCCCGATGTGGTGACTGTTCCCTTGCCTGTGGAATATGGCCCCCTCCCTGAAGAGGAGGAGCGGGTACCCATGCGCCCTGAGGACCCCACGGCCTCCCCCCTGCTGGTGTCCACTCTGACGCCTGACGGTGTGGGCCCCGCACCGCCACCGTCAGCCCCCAAGCCCACCGAGGAAAACCGAAGAGTTGAACAACCTCTCCTCCTTACCAACCAGCTCCCCGAAACCTGCAAGCCCCAGGCGATGGCTCAACAACCCCAGCCCCACCCCCAGACATTCACCATGACCACAGCCACCTCCAAGGCACCTCCCTCCATCTCCACCAAGCAACCTAACCCAGACGGTGGCCACGTCAATCTGGCCTTCACCCAGGGCCACCCTGGGGATAAGGAGGGTCGCAATGGGAAACCCACCAACCTGTGGAACCCCACTTACGGCTCCTGGTTCCTCCAGCTGCAGCAGCAGAAGAAGCAGCATCATCAGCAACAACCGCAGCAACAACAACAGCTGCAGCAAAAGCAGGAAAGAGTGGGCAGTGGAGGTGGGGGAGTTGGAGGTGGGAGGGTGCCAGGCGAGGGGCAGGAGCACAAGGGACGGACTGTGGCCGAGGCGGTGGGGGCCGTGAGTCTCCAGCACCAGCAGCACAAGCAGCAGTTCCAGCCACCATACCCCTTCCATCCACAGCAGCAACAGCAGTTGCAGCTCTTACATCACCAGCAGCAGCAACAGCAGGGGTTCTGCAGGCCGCTTTTGCCACCTCCGCCACCACCCCAGGCTACCTCCTTGGGTACCACTGATCCTACCCCTTCCCCGCTCCTGTTAGATTCGGCCGCCCTACCCCCGGTCCCTCTATTTAGACTTCGCAGATTCCCCTGCGGGAACATCGGCTATGGCTACCAGGAGCAAGGGTTACCCCTAGAGGCAGCCCACCACCACCAGAATCCTGTCTCTGTCAACCCCCCTCCTCCACCGCCCCCTCCCCCACCACCCGTGGCCCTCCAGAGAGGAGTGGCGGGGACCCAGCTGTCGCTGAGCCACTCGACGACGGCCAAAGCCGAGGACAGCCTCCCTCTGCTGATCACCATGGGGACGGTGCAGGACCCGAGGCTGCCACGGATGGAGGGCCACAATGCCACAGTGCTTTAGCCCCTCCAACCACCAACCTACACCTTGGAGACCGTGTGTACAGACAGATAGGCATACGGCCAGACTTGATGATACACCGTGCAACACTGTGTCAGGACACCTTACGACCAGCCCTCCCGTCTCGACACCTTGGTTTCATCCACCGATTGGATCAAGCTATTGTATTGAGTCCAAAATGTTTCATCCCAATGAGATAAAATGGCTGTGGAAATTACAATGGGGTGTAAAAGCACATTGGAGAGCTGCAAAGGACCACTAAGAAGAAAAGCTTATTGGTTGTTGGCTAGGAAAACAGGAACAATGTACATGTTGCAGCACTGGCTAATGTTCAGTAGACAATTGTGGCAGGACGGTTAGATGTTTCCATTCGGTTGAACTAGCTAATTTCTTTGCAATGTGTTCACGAGCCGACCGCTCATCTTCGCGGCTCTGTCGATGTCAACGTAGCCTTTCACATGGAGTCATGCTGGAAACACACAAACAGAACATACATACACATCTGCTAGATGTCTAACTGACTGTAGCATTAGCTAACTTCTTCTCTAGCTGTCATTCATTGCGGGTTATCTATTTCATTGGCAATTCAGGCCTTGGCAGTTGATTCATCAATCAGAAACAATTTTCCCAAAATATGGTGAGAGTCGGACACTGGATTCCTGAATTTTTTTGCGAGTTTTTTTTACAATGAAGAAAAAATGTGTTTGTTGATGCTTGCTTGCCTGCTTGTTTATTTATTAATTTGTCTATTTATTATTTGGGAGCTCTATAAATTATTAATACTCCAACCTTATCCAAATTAGTTTGACATACTGTACATGGGTTAGCTATTTGACTTTTTTTTGCACTAATCTTTGTCCAATGTCGACTTAATTGAATTAATATCAACCCTTGTGAACAATGGCCAATGCACTGAATGGTATTTCAGATAGTTGGAATCAGTACTCATGGTGATGTAGGTTGCTATGGTATGAGGGTGGGAGTGAAAGGGAGTTGTTGGGGGAGTGTAACGGTGCCATGAGTATGGGAGTGGCTGTCTTTACAATGTAAGGTGTGTGATTAGGTGTGTTTGAGCGAGAGGGAAAGAAAGACGGACAGAAATATTTTTCTTAGAAGGGCTTACTGTACACTGATCTTAAATGTTTATTCAGGCAAGTTCACCTTCCATTTCTCGTTAAATATGTTTTATATGTATATAATATGGCCCTCTATGGAAAGACAGAAATTACTGTTCCATGGATTCTTATATGTGGCAATTCATTGAAAGTGGTGGTGTCCATATACTTTTGTATATAAAGTACCAATCAAAAGTTTTAGAATACCTACTTATTCAAGGGTTTTTCTTTATTTTTGCTATTTTCTACATTGTAGAATAATAGTGAAGACATCAAAAATATGAAATCACACATATGGAATCATGTAGTAACCAAAAATGTGTTAAACAAATCAAAATATATTTTATATTTGAGATACTTCAAAGTAGCCAACCTTTGCCTTGATGACAGCTTTGCACACTCTCGGCATTCACTCAGTCAGCTTCACCTGGAATGCTTTTCCAACAGTCTTGAAGGAGTTCCCACATATGATGAGCACTTATTGGCTGCTTTTCTTTCACTCTGCGGTCCAACTATTCTCAAACCATCTCAACTGGTTTGAGGTTGGGTGATTGTGGAAGCCAGGTCATCTGATGCAGCACTCCATCACTCTCATTCTTAGTCAAATAAGACACAGCCTGGAGGTGTGTTGGGTCACTGATATTGAGATGTGTCTGTTACTTGATTTGTGTGAAGCATTTAATTGGGCTGCAATGACTGAGGCTCGTCTGAGGCTGGTAATGAACGTATTCTTGTCACGCCCTGACCTTAGTTATCTTTGTTTTCTTTATTATTTTGGTTAGGTCAGGGTGGGACAAGGGTGGTTTGTTTTGTTTTTGTATTGTCTAGTGGTTTTGTTTGTCTAGGGGTTTATATGTCTATGGTTGTCTGGATTGGTTCTCAATCAGAGGCAGCTGTTTATCGTTGTCTCTGATTGGGAACCATATTCATTGGGTGTTTTGTGGGTTATTATCTATGTGTAGTTGCCTATTTCAGCACTCAATTTATCATAGATTCACGTTCGTTTTGTTTTTGTTAGTTTGTTTAGTGTTCTTCGTTAATAAAAGAAGAATGTATTCAAATCACGCTGCGCCTTGGTCTCCTCACTAGATTGCATGAGTCAGGTAGGAGACCTGAGCCAACTCCTCGTGCTTACCATGGGGAGTGTGGAACTGGTCAGGCACGGTGTTATGCAGAGATGCGCACGGTGTCTCCAGTGCGCTATTCTAGCCTGGCACGCTCTATTCCAGCTCCTCGCATTTGCCGGGCTAGAATGGGCACCCAGCCAGGACGTATCGAGCCAACTCTATGTTCTGGATCTCCAATGTGTCTCCACGGTCCAGTGTATCCTGTGCATCCTCCCCGCACTCGCCCTGAGGTGCGTGTCACCAGCCATCTACCACCAGTGCCAACACCACGCACCAGGCTTCCTGTGCGCCTCCAGAGTCCAGTACGTCCTGTTCCTCCTCCCTGCACTTGCCCTGAGGTTCGAGCGTCCGTCGACAGTACCCAGTCCAGAGCGTCCGGCAACAGTACCCAGTCCGGAGCGTCCTGCGACAGTAACCAGTCCGGAGCGTCCGGCGACGGGCCACAGTCCGGAACCTCCAACGACGGGCCACAGTCCGGAACCTCCAACGACGGGCCACAGTCCGGAACCTCCAACGACGGGCCACAGTCCGGAACCTCCAGCGACGGTCCCCAGCCCGGGGCCTCCGGTGATGATCCATGCAGTGATGGTCCCCGGCTGGGGTCTCCAGCGACGGTCCCCAGCCCAGGGTCTCCAGCGAAGGTCCCCAGTCCGGGGTTGCCAGCGATGATCCGCAATAATGAACCTCCGGCGATGATCCATGGGTCAGTGCTACGAGGGCGGAGGGCTCAATGTAAAGAAGGGGGGCAGCGTCCAGAGCCAGAGCCGCCACCAAAGTTAGATGCCCACCCATAGTTGCCTGTGTCAGCACTCGGTTTATCATAGCGTCACGTTCGTTTTGTTATTTTTGTTTGTTTGTTTAGTGTTCTTCGTTAATAAAAGAAGAATGTATTCAAATCACGCTGCGCCTTGGTCTCCTCACTATGAGGAACGTGACAATTCTCTGCAGCAGAGGTAACTCTGGATCTTCCTTTTCTATGGCGGTCCTCATGAGAGCCAGTTTCATCATAGCGACTGCACTTGAAGAAACTTTCAAAGTTCTTGAAATGTTCCATATTGACTGTATTGTGTTGTTTCTCTTTACTTATTTGAGCTGTTCTTGCCATAAGATGGACTTGGTCTTTTGCCAAATAGGGCTATCTTCTGTATACCACCCCTACCTTGTCACAACACAATTGATTGGCTCAGATACATTAAGAAGGAAATAAATTCCACAAATTAACTTTTTTTTTGTTTGAATTTTACCCCTTTTTCTCCCCAATTTTTGTAGTATCCAATTGTTGTAGTAGCTACTATCTTGTCTCATCGCTACAACTCCCGTACGGGCTCGGGAGAGACGAAGGTTGAAAGTCATGCGTCCTCCGATACACAACCAACCAAGCCGCTGCTTCTTTAACACAGCGCACATCCAACCCGGAAGCCAGCCGCACCAATGCGCCGGAGGAAACACCGTGCACCTGGCCACCTTGGTTAGCGTACACTGCGCCCAGCCCGCCACAGGAGTCGCTGGTGCGCGATGAGACAAGGACACCCCTACCGGTCCCTCCCTAACCCGGGCGACGCTAGGCCAATTGTGCGTCGCCCCACGGACCTCCCGGTCGGTTACGACAGAGCCTGGACGCGAACCCAGGGACTCTGATGGCACAGCTGGCGCTGCAGTACAGCGCCCTTAACCACTGCGCCACCCGGGAGGCCCCACAAATTAACTTTTAACAAAGCACACCTGTTAATTGAAATACATTCCAGGTGAGTACCTCATGAAGGTGGTTGAGAGAATGCCAAGAGTGTGCAAAGCTGTCATCAGGGCAAAGGGTGGTTACTTTAAAGAATCTAAAATGTAAAATATATTGTGGTTTGTTTACATTTTTTTGGTTACTACATGATTCCATGTGTTATTTCATATTTTTGATGTCTTCACTATTATTCTACAATGTAGAAAAAAGAAAAAAGAAAGAAAAACCCTTGAATAAGTAGGTATTCTAAAACTTTTGACTTGTACTGCATATACAAAAGTATATGGACACCTCTTCAAATTAGTGGATTCAGCTATTTCAGTTGGAATCACGATTCTGTGCTTCCAACTTTGTGGCAACATTTTGGGGAAGGCCCTATTCTGTTTCTGCATGACAATGCCCCCCATGCACAAAGCGAGGTCCATACAGAAATGTTTTGGCGAGATAGAAGAACTTGACTGGCCAGCACAGAGCCCTTTCCTCAACCCCATCGAAAACCTTTGGGATGAATTGGAACGCCGACTGCAAGCTAGGCCTAATCTCCCAACATCAGTTTCCGACCTCACTAATGTTCTTGTGGCTGAATGGAAGCAAGTCCAAGCAGCAACATTCCAACATCTATTGGAAAGCCTTCCCAAAAGAGTGGAGGCTGTTATCGCAGCAAAAGGGGGACCAAATTCATATTAATGCCAATCATTTAGGAATGAGATGTTAGAGAACCAGGTGCCCACATACTTTTGGTCATGTAGTGTATACTGGACAATATTGAATAGGTCTTTACCCACAAAATACTATTTTGAAGAAATATATGTTCATAAATCTGCATAATTTTTCTATTTGAAGAAGAGTGTTGTAGAATATAAAGTATTCTGATTGAAAAGTTTGAACCCAAATTGCTTGTGGTCCACTTGTAAATGAATCTATGGGAAATATTTTGAGGATCTAACTTCTTACCCCATTGGTCATCAACCATGTACACATTTACATTGCATAGTGTCAACACTGTCAATGCAATCTGCTTTTATACATTCAAAGACACATGTTTTATGTGATCATTACTTCATTATAATGTGCAATCGAATCAACTTTCATGTACGTAAGTCTCAAATGGGTACATGAAGATGAGTGCTAGCCTATGCTCAGCTAAGAGGAAGGTGATTTGAGTGTATCCAGGAAGTGCCAATGTGTCAGTTGTTTGCCTGTCTGCTTGAATATGTTGTGTAAACCCTTTGCTTGTACGCTCTATCATCAAGCCTTACAAGCTGTTATAGACATGTAGTGAAGACATTTGATAATTTGACATAAACTGACTTATACCGGCTGTATTTCTGCCCAAGATGGCAAAATAAGTACATGAAATGACACTGAGAATCGATAGAACATTGCTCGAAGATTCCCAAAAATGATAACATTCAAAATGATAGAATTTTTCCTTTAAGGTGCTCTCTGGCTTATGACAGAGGGTTCACGTAACATGTTGCACACTTTTCCCAATCGGCTGTGTGTTCACATTATATGCGGTTTCTTTGAGGCAGCACATGTCTCCGTTGCTCCATGTAAAAAACATTTGAACTTCAGCTGTAAAATGTTGTAATTATAAAGTATTGTACTATGACTCTAGTAAACCCTGTAAGTTGCCCTTCAGATGACATCTGCCAAAACTGAATAAATTACTATATAATGACTATTGCTTGGCTGCTACCATACTTGACTTAACTCACTCAAACTTACAGCTCATTTCAAACTTGATTTGCAGTATTTTACACATTAACAGTCAGATAAATATTTGTTTAGTCCCTATGGCGAATGCAAAACACAGCAACTAGACTCCCTCCACAGGTGAATTAGGACTTCCTACACAATATTGTTAGAGGCCTTTAATTGTTCAGACTTAATTAGATAATTTTCATAATTACATATTTCTTTGGGAAGTCACGCATCTCTCAAATTCACATACAGTATTTTTCATGGACCCCGATAGAGTTAGAGTGTAACGTAATCGCTGGGAGTCAGGAAGCAGGTGCAGAAGGCACATTTATAAATAATAATAGGTAGATAAACAAAACATGAAGCGTACTGAACGAGACAAAACCAACTGCCTGATGACTGAGGCTACCGTGGGCTAAATAAAGGGAGAGTAATCAAGGTGATAGTCAGATAAATATTGGTCATGAGGTCCAGGTGTGAATAATGATAGGGAGCAGGTTTGACTAATGATGGTGCTAGGACCGGTGGTTAGTAGACCGGCGACGTTTGAGCGCCAGAGAAGGCGAGTGGGATTAAGCATGACAGAGGTAGTCACCCTACTTCTAGTTTTCAGTGGTTCTGCATGCAAAAGCGTTTCAAATGCAAGGGGACCAACCAGGCATATCAATGGTACATCACATTGGCCATTCAGCACCAGCATCTGGGCTACTGTTGCGATCTACCTTTTTAATTGGGTGGAACATGAAGGTTTTTGTTAAATAAGGTCTCTCTTATTTTTCTCCATGTATACAATCAATATCTTTGTTGCCTTCAGACTTGTCAAGACTAAACTTTACCTGGCATAGAACTTTGGAATGCTTCTTCGTCTACTGTGGCTTGTGAAAGTATTCACCCCTTTGGCATTTTTCCTATTTTGCTGCCTTACAACTTGGAATTAAAATAGATTTTTGTGGGGTTTGTATCATTTGATTTACACAACATGTCTACCACTTTGAAGATGCGAAATATTTTGTGGGTGAAACAAACAAGATATAAGACAAAAAAAAACAGAAACTTTGTAGAACCACCTTTTGCCGATTTACAGCTGCAAGTCTCTTGGGGGTTGTCTCTATAAGCTTAGCACATCTAGCCACTGAGATTTTTGCCCATTCTTCAAGGCAAAACTGCTTCAAATCAAATCAAATTTTATTTGTCACATACACATGGTTAGCAGTTGTCAATGCGAGTGTAGTGAAATGCTTGTGCTTCTAGTTCCGAAAATGCAGTAATAACCAACGAGTAATCTAACCTAACAAATTCACAACAACTACCTTATACACACAAGTGTAAAGGGATGTAGAATATGTACATAAAGATATATGAATGAGTGATGGTACAGAATGGCATAGGCAACATGCAGTAGATGGTATCGAGTACAGTATATACATATGAGATGAGTAATGTAAGGTATGTAAACATTATATTAACTTCTTGAGAATACTTGACACGCAGACGTCCCAAGTATGCCCCTGGAAATGCAAATGCGCTACGCTAAATGCTAAATGTACTCGTTACAACTCAATCTTTGATCAAAATTCACAAGCAGGGTATTGAATTAAAGCTACACTCGTTGTGAACCTAGCCAGCAAGTCAGATTTGTAAAATGCTTTTCGGCGAAAGCATCAGAAGCTATTATCTGATAGCATGCACCCCCCAAAATGCCAGCTCGACACGTAAACAACAGATTTTGCGATAGCCGGCGCTACCCAAAACGCAGAAATAAAATATAAAACATTCATTACCTTAGACGAGCTTCTTTCTTGGCACTCCTATATGCCCCATAAACATCACTATTGGGTCTTTTTTTCGTTTAAATCGGTCCATATATACCCAAAATAGCTTTGTATGGAAGTTGTGTCATTCAGAAAAAATCATCGTTTTTAAACGCTGCGTAATTTTTTAAAATTAAAAAAGTCGACGATAAACTTTCACAAAACACTTCGAAATCCTTTTGTAATCCAACTTTAGGTATTAGTAAACGTTTATAATCTATCAAAATGATTACAGGGCGATGTCTCTTCAATAGGTCTTCACTTCAAAAACAATGCCATCTGATCTCTCCCTCAACTGCATCCGGGTGAAGACTGGGAAAATGGAGGTCAGATAGATGGATTTTCCAACAATTAATTCAATTGAAAATTAGGACAATGGCGCCATCGTGCGGAATTTGTATGAATTGCAGGCAGATTCCCATTAAATTCTGTTCTCTTTTAACAACTGGTGGAAGTGACTTATGGAAATTATTTTTTGCTTTCAGAGAGCAGTTTTTCTTGCGTTTTTCAATGAAACACACGATCTGTTATAGTCACAGCCGTGATTTAACCAGTTTTATAAACTTCAGAGTGTTTTCTATCCACACATACTAATCATATGCATATACTATATTCCTGGCATGAGTAGCAGGACGCTGAAAAGTTGCGCGATTTTTAACAGAATTTTCAAAAAAGGAGGGGGTAGAAGTAAGAGGTTTTAAGTGGCATTGTTTAAAGTGGCTAGTGATTCATTTTTTACATACATTTTTCCATTACTAAAGTGGCTTGAGTTGAGTCAGTATGTTGGCAGCAGCCACTCAATGTTAGTGGTGGCTTTTTAACAGTCTGATGGCCTTGAGATAGAAGCTGTTTTTCAGTCTCTCGGTCCCTGCTTTGCTGCACCTGTATTGACCTCGCCTTCTGGATGATAGCGGGGTGAACAGGCAGTGGCTCGGGTGGTTGTTGTCCTTGATGATCTTTTTGGCCTTCCTGTGACATCGGGTGTGTAGATGTCCTGAAGGGCAGGTAGTTTGCAGCCTGTGATGCGTTGTGCAGACCTCACTACCCTCTGGAGAGCCTTACGGTTATGGGCGGAGCAGTTGCCGTACTAGGCGGCGATACAGCCCGACAGCATGCTCTCGATTGTGCATCTGTAAAAGTTTGTGAGTGCTTTTGGTGACAAGCCGAATTTCTTCAGCCTCCTGAGGTTGAAGAGGTGCTGCTGCGCCTTCTTCACCACGCTGTCTGTGTGGATGGGCCAATTCAGTTTGTCTGTGATGTGTACGCCAAGGAACTTAAACCTTCTTTCCTTTCCACTACTGTCCCGTCGATGTGGAATGTTGGGTGCTCCCTCTGCTGTTTCTTGAAGTCCATGATCATCTCCTTTGTTTTGTTGACATTGAGTGTGAGGTTATTTTCCTGACACCACACTCCGAGCGCCCTCACCTCCTCCCTGTAGGCCGTCTCATCGTTGTTGGTAATCAAGCGTACCACTGTAGTGTTGTCTGTAAACTTGATGATTGAGTTGGAGGCGTGCATGGCCACGCAGTCATGGGTGAACAGGGAGTACAGGAGAGGGCTCAGAACACACCCTTTTGGTTGCGATTGCGTCGTCGGTGGACCTATTGGGGTGGTAAGCATATTGGAGTGGGTCTAGGGTGTAAGATAGGGTGGAGGTGATATGGTCCTTGACTAGTCTCTCAAAGCACTTCATGATGACGGAAGTGAGTGCTACAGGGCGGTAGTCGTTTAGCTCAGTTACTTTAGCTTTCTTGGGAACAGGAACTATGGTGGCCCTCTTGAAGCATGTGGGAACAACAGACTGGGATAAGGATTGATTGAATATGTCCGTAAACACACCAGCCAGCTGGTCTGCACATGCTCTGAGGACGTGGCTAGGGATGCCGTCTGGGCCTGCTGCCTTGCGAGGGTTAACACGTTTAAATGTTTTACTCACGTCAGCTGCAGTGAAGGAGAGTTCGCAGGTTTTGGTAGCGGGTTGTGTCAGTGGCACTGTATTGTCCTCAAAGCGAACAGAAGTTGTTTAGTCTGTCTGGGAGCAAGACATCCTGGTCCGCAACGGGGCTGGTTTTCTTTTTGTAATCCGTGATTGACTGTAGACCCTGCCACATACCTCAAAACAAAATCAAATTAAATCAAATCAAATGTATTATATAGCCCTTCGTAGATCAGCTGATATCTCAAAGTGTTGTACAGAAACCCAGCCTAATACCCCAAACAGCAGGCAATGCAGGTGTAGAAGCACGGTGGCTAGGAAAAACTCCCTAGAAAGGCCAAAACCTAGGAAGAAACCTAGAGAGGAACCAGGCTATGTGGGGTGGCCAGTCCTCTTCTGGCTGTGCCGGGTGGAGATTATAACAGAACATGGCCAAGATGTTCAAATGTTCATAAATGACCAGCATGGTCGAATAATAATCAGGCAGAACAGTAGAAACTGGAGCAGCAGCACGGCCAGGATGACGGGGGACAGCAAGGAGTCATCGTGTCAGGTAGTCCTGGGGCATGGTCCTAGGGCTCAGGTCCTCCGAGAGAGAGAAAGAAAGAGAGAAGGAGAGAATTAGAGAACGGACACTTCTCATACCTCTTGTGTCTGAGCCGTTGAATTGCAACTCTACTTTGTCTCTATACTTACGCTTAGCTTGTTTGATTGCCTTGCCGAGGGAATAGCTACACTGTTTGTATTCGGTCATGTTTCCGGTCACCTTGCCCTGGTTAAAAGCAGTGGTTCGAGCTTTCAGTTTCGCGCAAATGCTGCCATCAATCCACGGTTTCTGGTTTGGGAATGTTTTAATAGTTGCTGCGGGTACGACAACGCCGATTCACTTGCTAATAAACTCGCTCACCAAATCAGCGTATTCGTCAATGTTGTTGTTTGACGTAATGTGGAACATATCCCAATCCACGTGATCGAAGCAATCTTGAAGCGTGGAATCAGATTGGTCAGACCAGCGTGGAACAGACCTGAGCAAGGGAGCTTCCTGTTTTAGTTTCTGTCTATAGGCTGGAAACAACAAAATTGAGTTGTGGTCAGCTTTTCCGAATGGAGGGCGGAGGAGGGCCTTATATGCGTCGCGGAAGTTAGGATATCAATGATCCAGGGTTTTACCAGCTCTGGTAGCACAATTGACATGCTGATGGAATTTAGGGAGTCTTGTTTTCAGATTAGCCTTGTTAAAATCCCCAGCTACAATGAATGCAGCCTCAGGATATGTGGTTTCCAGTCAAATAAAGTTCGTTCAGAGCCATCGATGTGTCTGCTTGGGGGGGAATATATGCGGCTGTGATTATAATTGAAGAGAATTCTCTTGGTAGATAATGCGGTCGACATTTGATTGTGAGGAATTCTTAGTCAGGTGAACAGAAGGACTTGAGTTCCTGTATTTTGTTATGATCACACCACGTTGTCACGCCCTGGGTGTGACATGGATGATGTATGTGTTTTTGTACTGTCTAGGGGTTTTGTATGTTTATGGGGTTGTTTACCATCTAGGTGTTTATGTATGTCTATGGTTGCCTAGATTGGTTCTCAATTAGAGGTAGCTGTTTATCGTTGCCTCTGATTGGGAACTATATTTAGGCAGCCATCTTCTTTGGGAATTTTGTGGGTTATTGTCTATGTCTAGTTGCCTGTGCCTGCACAAGTATTCGGTTCGGTTTGTTGTGTTTGTGTAGTTGGTTAAGTGTTCTTCGTCTTCATTAAAAAGTATGTATTCATATCACGCTGCGCCTTGGTCTCCTCCATTCAACGAACGTGACACACGTCTCAATAATCATAAGGCATACCCCCCCGCCCTTCTTCTTACCAGAAAGATGCTTGTTTCTGTCGACACGATGCGTGAAGAAACTAGCTGGCTGTACCGACTCCGATAGCGTGTCTCGAGTGAGCCGTGTTTCTGTGAAATAAAGAACGTTAGTCTTCGGAGCCTGACCTCCTTTTACGGCGTCGTTGTTTTGGTTCGCCAACTGGGATCCGATCCATTGTCCTGGGTGGTCCGCTTTGGGAAAGTCGTATTCCTGGTCGTAATGATGGTGAGTTGACGTTGCTCTTATATCCAGTAGTTCCTCCCGACTGTATGTTATAAAACCTAAGATTTACCTGGGGTACCAATGTAAGAAATAACACGTAAAAAACATTAAAATACTGCATAGTTTCCTAGGAACGCGAAGCGAGGCGGCCATCTCTGTCGGCGCCGGAAGCTTCAGCTCCTTCAATTTGTGTGGCGGACGTGATCAGTGTGGCGGACGGGTTGTTGCCTACTCTTACCACCTGGAGATGGCCCGTCAGGAAGTCCAGGATCCAGTTGCAGAGGGAGGTGTTTAGTCCCAGAGTCCTTAGCTTAGTGATGAGTTTCATGGGCACTATGGTGTTGAATGCAAAGCTGTAGTCGATGAACAGCATTCTCACATAGGTGTTCCTTTTGTACAGGTGACCACGGGCGGTCTGGCGTGCGATTGAGATTGCATCATCTGTGGATCTGTTGGGGCGGTATGCAAATTGGAGTGGGTCTAGGGTGTCCAGGAGGATACTTTTGAAGGGAGCCATGACCAGCCTTTCACGGGCGTGCTTCTACACCTGCATTGTTTGCTGTTTGGGGTTTTAGGCTGGGTTTCTGCACAGCACTTTGAGATATCAGCTGATGTAAGAGGGGATGTATTTGTAAATTTAATTTGATTAATCATTTAGGCAGGTTACCTTCGCTTCCTTGGGCACAGGGACTATGTTGGTCTGCTTGAAACATGTAGGTAGTACAGACTCTGTCAGGGAGAGGTTGAAAATGTCAGTGAAGACACTTGACAGTTGGTCCGCGCATGTCCTGGTAATCCATCTGGCCCAGCGGCTTTGTGAATGTTGACCTGTTTAAGGTTTTGTTCACATCGGCTACCGAGAGCGTTATCACACAGTTATCCAGAACAGCTCGTGCTCTAGAATAATCTTAATAGTAGGTCATCAATTTTATTTTCTAACGATTGCACGTTAGCAAGGAGAATGGAAGGCATTGGGAGTTTACTCGCTCGCCTCTGGATTCAGGCAACCAGAGGCGAGTGACAGGGGACATGGTGGTGAGGACAATGGAGTGGCATCTGGGGAGGGGTGCTCCATGGCGACAGAGAGGCCACCGGAGGCAGGGCAGTGGGAAGATGGCAGCGCAGTGGGAGGCGAGTTACAAGTGGATCGGGAATTCAATGATTCCTTTGGGGAGAAGGGCTTACATTTTGTGCACTTAAATGTCTGAAGCCTACTACCGAAGATCGATGAGATACGCCTGTTGGTTTGCAAATCAGAGGTGGGTGTCTTATGTTTTACTGACACATGGTTGGATTCATATTTTTGTGACTCAGAAATTGAGTTAAGTAATTACTCTGTTGTCAGGAAGGATCAGAATGGTGGGGGGATATGTGCGTTTGTAAGATCAGACATTGTTTTTAACGTCAGATCAGATTTAAACGCTGATCTGGAGATTGTCTGGCTGGATATCTGCCTTCCCAAAACCAAGCCGATTTTGTTGGGGGTGTGTTATAGGCCGCCCAAGCAGAATGCATTCTATGAAGGTCTTGAAATTGTGTTGTCAAACTGTAATGATTCGCTGTTGAAGGAAATAATTTTGTTAGGGGATTTCAATACTGATGTCCGCAAAAAGAATAGCCCAACCCACAATGTATTTATTCACTTTTTTAGATCCCCTGCTCTGACCCAAATTATAAAAGATCCCACCAGGATATGTGAAACAGTGCAAAGTACAATTGACTTAATATTGGTGTCTGATAAATCTAAAATATTGCAGAGTGGAGTACTAGTCTATGAAATCAGTGATCATTTTATCACATTTTGCACAAGGAGGATTTTTAAAGATATATTTAAGTATCACAAAACCATTAGAATCAGAGGACTCAAAAAATACTGTGTAGAAAAGTTTAGGGAAGAAGTGGGTAAAATTGACTGGTCACCTGTGCTAGATAGTGTAGGGGTAGACAGTGCCTGGGAAGCCTTTAAATGTAGATTCCTTGATGTGGTGAATGTGATGGCTCCCATTAGACGGGTCAGGGTAAAGCAGAGATCTAGCCCTTGGTTTAATCATGAGATTCTAGAATCACTCCAAGCAAGGAATAAGGCCTTTAACCTGTTGCGTCTACCAAACCCGGATCCGGGATTCTATTTACAGACCTAAGCTCATTACCATAACGCAACGTTAACTATTCATGAAAATCGCAAATGAAATGAAATAAATATGCCATCTCTCAAGCTTAGCCTTTTGTAAACAACACTGTCATCTCAGATTTTCAAAATATGCTTCTCAACCATAGGAAAACAATCATTTGTGTAAAAGTGGCTAGCTAGCGTAGCATTTAGCGTTAGCATTAGCGTTAGCATCCAGCACGCAAGATTTCAACAAAAACATAAAAGCCTTCAAATAAAATCATTTACCTTCGAAGAACTTCGGATGTTTTCAATGAGGAGACTCTCAGTTAGATAGCAGATGCTCAGTTTTTCCAAAAAAGATTCTTTGTGAATTCGAAATAGCTCCGTTTTCTACATCACATTTGGCTACCAAAAAAAAAACGAAAATTCAGTCCTCAAAACGCGAACTTTTTTCCAAATTAACTCCATAATATCGACTGAAAACATGGCAAACGTTGTTTAGAATCAATCCTCAAGGTGTTTTTCACATATCTCTTCAATGATATATCGTTCGTGGAAGCATGGTTTCTCCCCTCAATCAAATGGAAAAGTACAAGCAGCTGGCGTTTGCGCACCAAATTCCACGCAGGACACCAGGCGGACACTTGGAAAATGTAGTCTCTTATGGTCAATCTTCCAATGATATGCCTACAAATACGTCACAATGCTGCTAACACCTTGGGGGAACGACAGAAAGTGTAGGCTCATTCCTTGCGCAATCACAGCCATATAAGGAGACAATGGAAAACAGAGCTTCAGAGATTCTGCTCATTTCCTGGTTGACGCATCATCTTGGTTTCGCCTGTAGAATGAGTTTTGGGGCACTTACAGACAATATCTTTGCAGATTCTGAAACTTCAGAGTGTTTTCTTTCAAAAACTGTCAAGAATATGCATAGTCAAGCATCTTTTCGTGACAAAATATCGCGCTTAAAACGGGAACGTTTTTTATCCAAAAATGAAATAGCGCCCCTAGAGATCAGAGGTTAAGAAATTTAAGAACTCTCAAGATCAGCATGATTTTGTCCTATATAAATGCCACAGAAATGAAGCACAGAGCAGGATGGATGAAGCTAAGAGGGGTTACTTCGCTGAGAAAATAATTGAGAACAAAAATGACCCTATAAAGCTTTGGAAATCATTTAAGGAACTAGGCTGTAGTAGTACTACCAAAAACAAACAAAACAGTATTGGACTGAACATCAAAGGGGAGATATATATGTATGAGGTATATGAAAAGGCAGAGGTTGCCAATGAATTAAACTCTTTTTTTACTTCTGTTGCCAGCAAGCTGGTTAGCAAGCTGCCCACTAGTTCTGGTTTGAATGGAAGCAACCAAGTCAAGAAGTATTATCTAGAGTTAGGGGTTCAGCCAAACTCTTTTTATTTTGCAAAGGTAGCAACAGCCAAAATAGTCAGTATGCTGGCAGAGCTTAAATGCTCCAAAGCCACAGGCCTGGATAATATTCCTGCAAGGTTTCTAATAGATTCTGCTGAGCAAATTGGCCCTTGTATTACGCATATTGTTAATCTCTCTCTTGAACAAGGCACCTTTCCCAGGGACATGAAACAAGCTAAAGTTATACCTCTGTATAAGAAGGGGATAAAGTCTGACCCTGGGAATTATAGGCCTGTATCTAACCTCTGTGTAACATCAAAGATCCTGGGAGGAATTGAACATGAGCAAATGTATGAATATGTTAACAAACAAGGTCTAATGTATGATTTCCAGTCGGGTTTTAGAAAAACATACTCCACTGATTCATGTCTTCTTTACTTGACTGACTTAATCAGGAAAGAGATTGATGAGGGAAATCTCTGTGGAATGGTACTGCTTGACCTACAGAAGGCCTTTGATACAGTTAACCACTGTCTCCTTATCTCCAAACTGGAGGCACTGGGGTTAAGCAGTATCCCTTTAGGCTGGGTAAAGTCCTATTTATCTGGAAGGGAGCAAGTAGTAGAGGTTAATGGTTCACTGTCTCAGGCAAAACCAATGAGTTGTGGTGTTCCGCAGGGGAGCGTGCTTGGGCCTCTGCTGTTTTTATATTAATGATATTAATGATATGAAAGATGCTTGTTCTTGCTGTCTTTTTCTTTATGCGGATGTTTGGATTTCTTCTCAGGTTTTTGCCTGCCATATGGGTTCTGTTATACTCACAGACATCATTCAAACAGGTTTCGAAACTTTCAGAGTGTTTTCTATCCAATACTATTAATCAAATGCATATATTAGCATCTGGGACAGAGTAGGAGGCAGTTCAGTCTGGGCACGCTATTCATCCAAAAGTGAAAATGCTGCCCCCTATCCAAAAAAGATTGAGGAGAAGTTTATCTAAAGTTCCATGCATAACACTTACATTTTCATCTACATTTATAATTAGTATTTCTGTGAATTGATGTGGCTCTCTGAAAAATCACTGCATGTTTTGGAACTACTGAACATAACACGCCAAAGTAAAATTAGATTTTGGACATAAATATGCACCTTGTCGAACAAAACATACATGTATTGTGTAACATGAAGTCCTATGAGTGTCATCTGATGAAGATCATCAAAGGTTAGTGATTAATTGTATCTCTATTTGTGCTTTTTGTGACTTCTCTCTTTGGCTGGGTTTTTCTGTGAATTGGTGGTGACCTAAAATAATCGTTTGTGGAGCTTTCGCTGTAAAGCATTTTTTAAATCAGACACTGTGGTTGGATTAACGAGAATTGTATCTTTAAAATTGTGCCTAATACTTTTATGTTTGAGAAATTTGTTTTATGGGATTTCTGTTGATTTGTATTTGGCACCCTGCAATTTCATTGGATGTTGGCGAGGGATTCCGCTAGCGGAACGGGGTTCGCCTAGCGGAACCCCGTTCCCAGACAGGTTAAAGCCTTTACTGAGTTATGGAAACATTTTAGGCCGTCCTGCTTCAATAACATCGCTTTGTCTTACATTCCAAGGTTGGGTTCAATTCCATTTAATCTTTTGTATTTTCACTACAATGGGAAATAATTGAAATTCAGCAAGTCCTCATTTCAAATAATGGGCTATTTCTCCAATTAAACCATTGATTATGCATTAATTTCCGGTATGGAATGAGTCGAGATGGAATTGACCCCTATCCGCTATTCTGGAAATACAGAATATGGAATCCTCCAATCGACACAAAATAAAAATTGACATCCCAGCATGATGTCCCTGTCCACAACGGCTTAGGCAAGATACAATTGCCTAAGCCGTTGTGCACCAGTGATAATAGATGGAGCTTTGAAAACCTTTACCACAGAAGCTGCCGAAGTGGAGAAATGAGCAAAAACAGCCTTATCTTGTTTGCGAGCAGAAGAGAAGGTATCAGAAAGGGAGTGAGAGAAAGAAGAAAAAATAAGATAAAAATAACGACTTGCTGTTTGTTTTCTTAATGGGTCCTGATAGCTGCTGACAGGAAGAGAAGGGGAGAATGGAAGAGTGACTGCTCTGGCTCTCGGTGATGGAGAGAATGTGAGAGGAGATCTCCATTAGCCCGAGCTGTGCTTTAGCGGATCGTCCCGCTTGCTCCGTGGGTTAATTGGAGGGGAAAGAGGGAGGGTGAAAAAAGGAGTGCAATTCCTCCAGAAAACACTTCTCTTATCACACAGTAAAAGTTGAGTAAGAAAATAAGATGTAAGGTGTTGGTCGGTGGGAGAGAAAAAAACAAGGGGATAAACGTTAAGGAACGAGAGAAAAAAAAGAAGGAAACTTTAAACAAATTAATTAACTTAAAATGTTACTTAAGTTTCCTAAACCATCCCCCTTATTCATACTATCTCAACATCTTCAAAAAATCTTTCACCTTTCCTCGGCTCCCCTTCCTTGCTATATGGCTAGGAAATATGTACACTGAGTGTACACACATTATAAACACCTGCTCTTTCAATGAGATAGACTGACCAGGTAAATCCAGGTGGAAGCTATGATCCCTTATTGATGTCATTTGTTAAATCCACTTCAAATCACTGTAGATGATGGGGAGAAGCCAGGTTAAATCATTATTTTCAAGCCTTGAGACAACTGAGATTGATTGGTAATGTGTGCCATTCAGAGGGTGAATGGGCATGTCAAAATATTGAATTGCCTTTGAACTGGGTAAAGTATTTTGAGTGAGTCAAGAACTGCAACGCTTCTGGGTTTTTCACACTCAACAGTTTTCCGTGTGAAGCAAGAAATCCACCACCCAAAGGACATCCAGCCAACTTGACACAACTGTGGAAAGCATTGGAGTCAACATGGTCCAGCATCCCTGTGGAATGCTTTCGACACGTCGTAGAGTCCATACCCCAACAATTTGAGACTGTTCTGAGGGCAAAAGGGAGTGCAACTCAATAGTTGGAAGGTGTTTCTAATGTTTTGTACACTCTGTGAATGTTTGCCGCCATCTGCCATTAATAGAAACTTCAACCAAATTAAGGAACTTACTTAACCCCCCTCAAATGCTGAGTCGTAATATCCCAATATACTTGATTTCCCTTTCCTTGACTCCTCTTCCTAAGTGGCTAGCTAGTGAATATGTATGTATGGCGCCAACTGCTATTCCATATCTCAAGGATTAAGAGCTTCCCAAAATAGCCAGCTTTGCTGATTTGCTCGGCTGTTGACTCACTTTTGTTTGAAAAAAAAAACATACTGATTTAAATACTGATTTAAACGTCTCAGTTAGAATGTCTTTTTCATTTACTTCTTTAATAATAGTTCAAAGGAGCTTTCTGCGTAGGTGCCGTAGTACAATATTTCACTATTTATTTAAAAGGCTGTGTTTGCTTGACCTTTTCCAGTGTATAGGCATAGTAGAGAGACATTTGACAGAATTGCGTGTACAAGGTAATTGCCTTTTTGGTTTTACTCCATTGCCCTTTAATGCACTTCTCCCACTTGTTTTGAGATTGTGGCAGTAAAAGGACTATTTCCACTATGCAAATAACATGTGTTATTATTATAAGTTATCCCTGGAGGGGTGGGGGGTTCTAGGTAGGCCATTCAAATGAATGACAGTTGGGTATTGTGAAGCTTAGATGGAAAATATGAGCAAATGTCTCCTTAATCTCTTAAAATAAAATTATTTGAATGCAATTGTGCATGGGGGAAAAAAAACTGTTTTCCTGGTCATACATTACCTTAGAAACAATTGTATATATTAGTGTATGGTGAAGTTGCCCATAGATGCTGATCTTGGGTCAGTTTAGAATTTTCCCCACTAATTATAAAGTTTAGGATTGGGGGAAGGGAAGCTAATCCTAGATCTGTGCCTAGAGGAAACTTCACTCTGGACAAGGGTTGGGCTTATACAACATTTTGGAATTAACTCCAATTTAAGTCATGAGTTGAAATTTTAAATTGAATTGGCCACACTATACAGGAAGTATAATTTAATTCAGTGCAATTAATTTAATTCAGTGTAATTCAAATAAATTCCACTCAGTCATAGAACATGAGTTTCATTGAATCAGGTCACACTTCCACACTTCTGGAATCAATGTTCACATACTCTTTTAACCTTACTGCTTATAATAGCCAATTATATTTCCACCAACCATTTAATTGTTTTCCCTTCTGTTTGAAGGCCTCAGGGTCAACTTAAAGGAAAACTCCACCCAAAAACTATTTTTTTATTTGTGACCCGTTTCAGGAAGCTATGCATACAGTATGTCACACTTCACTATTTCGCAGTAGAGGCATTTGAACATAAACATTTTTTGGAACATGTTAACTTTCATAGGCCTTAATAACAAACTTGTATGCCATCTGTAAATTTGAATAACATTTTTAAATTACGAGCCTAGTTGGTTTAGCCACGGAAAAAGTCAGGAACCTTCCTGCTAGCCATGACTGGCTGAGATAATGGACGGGCTGGACATGCCAAGAGATGAGTTTGGATTGGTCTGCCATGTAGCATGCTTCTGTCTATAACATTATCTACACATACTGAACAGCTCATCCTTGCTACCGCAGATTTTTTGAAAGATATGTTAGTCATGGAGAACTGAAAAGGTGTTGCTACTACTGTCAAAAACATTGCTACCCTTAATTTAGCAGGCACGATCGACAAAGATCATTGGGAAAAGTTGTGATGGACTACTTTCTGCACACGGTCTGGGTGAACCGAGGCCAAACAAGCTGTAGACAAAATGACAGAACGTCTTACTTAGTTAAAATGGTTCCAATCTCCAGTGAATCCTTCATCCATGTATACGGGTAAAAGTCTAGCTACATTTTCAGATATTATACGTTTCTAATTTTGTCAGAAACTCATTATCATTGCAAGTTAAAGTGTACCGTTAGCTAGCTAGCAAATGTTAACTTGCAGGCTCACTAGCTAACATTACGTGTATGATCTGTGTAGTAATATTATTAGTATCTCAGAAAGCCATTTCCAGTGTTACCTAGCTAACATTGAACCTAGCTGGTTAGCTTTAGCTACGTGCAGATTCATACTACAGCATTTCATGCATGGTGACTAGCTATGACAATCCATTTGTACTCTATGGGTTGGGATATGGTTCATCGTCTAAACAAAAGACTCCACTTCGCCAGATGATTACATGACCCGTGTTAGCCAGGTGTGGCTGAGGGGGATTACAGCCATCTATTGTATTTCATGAATATGTTTACATGTCTAGGCAATAGTGACGAATCCACTTATAGTATTTCTTTCACATGACCCATAAATTTAGATAAGTGTGTCTGGGTAAGCATAATCTAATAATTAGAAAATATTTATACAATATTTTTGTCTGGACACTTTCTATTTTTGATATTACTACAATGCAAATATGCAAGTGACCATTTCACTGTACTGTTTACACCTTATGTATCATGTACATGTGACAAATAAATGTATACTTTATTTCATATGTTGTGTGTTTACTAGAGATGGTAATGTAAAGAACAACATGACCTGCACCAAAGTCAGATTAGGATATAGGCCAAGGACTAGATAAAGTGTATTTTTAACCTGAAGTTATCACCAGTTTTTCACCACTTTTAGTCGTGAATTCTTTGGTTGTTTACTACCTTACTCACTCTGTTTAGCACATAGCCTCACATGTGAATTCTAAAAGAGATGGGAGGGTGTAAACTATGCTGAATAGGTGTAGACTAAGATAAGCTCTCCACTAGGTGTACAAAAAAAGATTCAGGAACCATTTTCTCAAAAGTGGGGTTACAAGTTTATCTGTAGCTTGTAACTTGTAGCTCCGAGTCTACTTTTATCCACTGTAAAAAAACACAATTTCAAATTTTGCAACATAAGATCGAATGGATGGTTGGTCTCATTTAGAAACACACACACACACACACACACACACACACACACACATACACATACACATACACATACACAAACACACACACACACACACAGAGTAAAAGAGAGCAATGCGTGGGAGGATGCTGCGGTGGGCTGACCTGTTGATCTAGTTAATGTTAGTTAGCTACATGGTTGATATTGCACCTAGCTTATCCAGTCTATCTAGTGGGAGCTGAATGTCATAGCCAGGTACCTATTGCCACACACATCTGATTAATCTGTTCACTCTTTATGCCAATAATCAGGTGGCTTGTTGGCCAACAAACAGATATCATATTGGGAGCTAAAAAATAGATATTAAACTTTTTTTGTCAGATCAAGTTAGCTACCTAGACATTTCATTAGTCACTCTGTTTAGCACATGGCCTCAGATGTGAATCCTTAAAGATTGGGGCTAAGGCTTAAGAGGGTCTGAACGATGCTGAGTAGGTGTAGACAAAGAAGGCCATTTTCTCAAAAGTGGGGTTACAAGTTTATTAACTTTCAAAGCATAATTACTTTCCCATTGTACCTCAACAGCAGTGTATGATATACCATTTTTTGATTCTGAGTCTCTACTTTTATCCAATGTAAAAAACACAATTTCACATTTTGCAACATAAGACTGAATCGAGGTGGTCGGTCACATTTGTTTAATTAGTCCATTGTTGATAAAGTGGCAAAATGTTTTCTACAGCTGTATTTTGAAAGTCATTCATCTTGAAAACCATCTTGTTCCCCATATTGAACAAAATGTAAGTGATTAATGAAGTATAGCAATTTAGAATGGTCACATACAGGTTTTTTTCCACCTTTATCATTAAATGTAATAGTTTGTCCTGAAAATCTATTGTTTCCACAATATGCATGTATGTTTGATGTTTTATGTCCAAGATGTATATTTGTATAGACTACACCTAATATAGAATAGAAGAGGTATTCTGTTTACTACTTCAATTCAAATTCAAGAATTTCGTTGCAATTTAGGGGGCATTCTAAATTTCATTCTGAATTGCGCCAAACCCTGCTCAGGACCATATATGTTTTTTAACAGACAGACCAGGTAGCCCCTTCCCTGTTTCAGTCAGTTTGCTGCCTAATGAACACAGCCCAGGAGGCTGTGCTGTGAATAAACCACCAACTTCCTGGCCCTGCTTGACACACGTGGTCTAGTAAATCACAAATCTGGACTGTTTGTAATGTCCTTAAGACAGTGAAAATCGAATTTTCCAACAGTTCTCACAAATGGCATTGTCAAGGCCTGGCTCGTTAGTGCCATCAAAAATTGATGAGCGTAATGAAATGTTACTACCTCCAGTGACATTTACCAGATGCGCCTTTGGTTTGAGCCATGTTTATTTTTCCCTAAACCCATTTCTACATTTGAGAAATCATTACAGATACTTCTTCCAGATGTGTTTGTTTGTAGTTTACAAATCAGTACAATTACGTACCCATCTCTGCACACCGAATGGAGCGAGGACACCGTGTTTGCTGAAGTAGTTCAAGCCTTTGTTCTTTCCGCTTGTCCAGCTCGATCCCCAGCCAGAACCCTGAGGGACGGATGGATAGATTGAAAATGAGGCAGACAGACAGTCAGGGTCATGCCATGAATAGAGCAGTGTGACAAGAAACAAAATTGTATGTGTTGTAATCTAAAGTACCACAAGAACTTAATCCTAGTTTAGCTGTATGAAAACCCGCTGTGTGGGTTCTCATGGCAATCAATATTTGAATGCAAAGTATTACAATGTAAAACAAGAGTAAGTGCATTCATGTAGAAAAAATTGTCTGCTGTGCCTACAAGAACTAATGTTCTTAGACAACTGTCTTCTACACAATTCCTACTGTTAAAAGCTTGACGCATTCCAACTGATAACGTTATTAAAAAGACCCAAACTTCGTAGGAGTATATTCATCCTAAGATACTTTCTCATATCACTTCAAAAAGGTTAAATAACTTGCCTTTGTTACTGCTTATGACATTTTTATTGTACATGTATTTAGTAACAAAGTTAACTGTACCCTTCTCTATGTCTCCTGAATGGAGGTCTGTTGAGAAAATGTGCTGTGACATTGACTTTCAAGACAGCTGTTCCTGAACATCGCCCATGAATGGCCTTTTCTAGATGCAGCGGAGCGGAACAGATGTTAACAAACCGACCTCTTCAAAGTTATCCTAACAACGTTGAAGCAATATTCTAACATTAGCTGATAAACTGTTAAGTACTAAACTTCCCAAAGAGCCATAGACCTCCGGCCGAGAGGCAAGAAGTTTGACCAAAACTTTGTTGAATCCCAAGATGATAAAGTTTTGGTCATCCTTCTTGCCTCTTGGCCGGAGTTCAGACGACAGTTCCAAACTGTTGCTCTCAGCAGCCTCTTCCGAGTCTAACGGCATGCTTGCTACACTCTTCTGGGAAATTCAAGATGGTAACAAAAGGTCTTTCACTGAAAATTAACAACAAATAGACTGAATTCCACTCCTCCGTTGACAACCTGAAATCCTCCCTGAATGGTCTCCTTTTGAGAATGACTGAGGCTGAGTTGCGCATTAGCACAGTTGAAGATACCGTCACCTAATATGACCAGGTTATAAAACAGCTGACGAAGGACAATGCCTATCTCAAAAACAAGGTGGACCAGATGGAGAACCAGAGCAGACGTAGTACTATCCATGTGGTGGGATTGAAGGAAGACAGTTAGGGCTGTGACCCCATTTGTTTCTTCACTCAACGGATCCCTGATGTCCTAGGCATAACCAAGAAAGTCACTGGAAATCGAACGCGCCCACAGAACTTCAACACCGAAACCCATACCAGATGAGGCCCCATGGGCCGTCCTGATCAGGTTCCTCTGTTTCCAGGACAGGGAGAAGATACTGTGACTTTCAAGAGCCAAATGGGACATCATCAATGGCAAGAGGGTCAGCCTTTTCCTGGATATGAACGCGGATCTCGCCAGACGTTGCAAGCTGTTCAAACCAGCCACCAAAGCCCTGAAAGAGAAGAGCATCACCCGCTACCTCATTCCCCCTGTCACGCCCTGACCCTCGTTTGCTTTGTTTTCTTTATTATTTTGGTTAGGTCAGGGTGTGACAAGGGGGATCTATGTGTTTTTCTATTGTCTAGGGTTTTTTGTAAATCTATGGGTTTCACTAGTCTAGGTATTTATATGTCTATGGTTGCCTAGATTGGTTCTCAATTAGAGGCAGCTGTTTATCATTGTCTCTGATTGGGAACCATATTTTGGCAGCCCTTTTCCTTTGGTTATTTCGTGGGTCATTGTCTATGAATTAGTTGCCTGTGTCAGCACTATATTTAGCTTCACGTTCGTTTTGTTGTTTTTGTAGTTTGTAAGTGTTTCTTCGTCTTCATTAAAATAAGATGTATTCATATCACACTGCGCCTTGGTCTCCTCCGTACAACGAACGTGACAGAATGACCCACCAAACAAGGAACAAGCAGCGTGAAAGGGCGGAACAGCGCTTTGTGGAAGAATGGACCCGGGAGAAGGATGATTGGGTAACAACCTGGGAGGAGATAGAGTGGTGGTCGATCGATCCAGAGAGAGTGCCAGTGCCCGCCTGGGATTCTATGTAACAGTGCGAGGAGGGATACAGGAGAATGGAGGAACGGCGACGAAATAAGGGTACCGGCTAGCACGGAAGCCACAAGATCTTGGGGGGACACACGAGGAGATTGGCTAAGTCCGGTAATAGACCTGAGCCAACTCCTCATGCTTACCGTAGGGAGCGTGTAACTGGTCAGGCACCGTGTTATGCAAAGATGCGCATGGTTTCCCCAGTGCGCATTTCTAGCCCGGTGCGCTCTATTCCAGCTCCTCGCATTGGCCGGGCTAGAATGAGCATCCAGCCAGGAAGGCACCAAGCACCAGGCCTATAGTGTGCCTCGGCAGTCCAGTATGTCCTGTTCCTCCTCCCCGCACTCGCCATGAAGTGCGTGTCCCCAGCCCGGTACCACCAGTGCCGGCACCACGCACCAGGCCTACAGTGCGCCTCGCCAGTTCAGAGCATCCGGCAACAGTACCCAGTCCAGAGCATCCGGCTCCTACGATGGGCCGCAGACCGGAACCTCCTACGACGGGCCGCAGACCAGAACCTCCTACGACGGGCTGCAGACCGGAACCTCCTACGACGGGCCGCAGACCGGAACCTCCTACGACGGGCCGCAGACCGGAACCTCCTACGACGGGCAGCAGACCGGAACCTCCTACGACGGGCAGCAGACCGGAACCTACCACGACGGGTCGCATTCAGGAACCTACCACGACGGGTCACAGTCCGGATCCGCCAGAGTCTCCCTCCATTCCGGATCCGCCAGAGTCTCCCTTCAGTCCAGAGGCGCCACTCACTCCAGACTCGACCATCAGTCCAGTGGCGTCCTCTAGTCCAGGGGGTCGGCGGTGAGGGTTCCCGCTCCAGAGACATTACATAAGTTGGCTGAGTCAGAAGTGGAGCGGGGACCACGTCCCTCACCAGAACCATCACCTCTGAGTTATCCCCACCCAGACCCTTCCATATAGGCTTAGGTGTGCGGCCGGGAGTCCGCACCTTTGGGGGGGGGGTTCTGTCACGCCCTGACCTTAGTTTGCTTTGTTTTCTTTATTATTTTGGTTAGGTCAGGGTGTGACAAGGGTGATATGTGTTTTTGTATTGTCTAGGGGTTTTTGTAAGTATATGGGTTTCACTAGTCTATGTATTTATATGTCTATGGTTGCCTAGATTGGTTCTCAATTAGAGGCAGCTGTTTATCGTTGTCTCTGATTGGGAGCCATATTTAGGCAGCCATATTCCTTGGGTTATTTCATGGGTCATTGTCTGTGTTAGTTCCCTGTGTCAGCACTATATTTAGCTTCACATTCGTTTTGTTGTTTTTGTAGTTTAAGTGTTTCTTTGTCTTCATTAAAATAAGATGTATTCATCTCACGCTGCGCTTTGGTCTCCTCCGTACAACAAACGTGACACCCCCTGCACGGATGAAAGTTTAGTACAATGGCCGAAGCCATCTTTTCAACAGTTATTTTTCACATGGTGAGTTCAATTACATTTCCAGGAGTATTTGTCACATACACATGGTTAGCAGATGTTAATGCGAGTGTAGCGAAATGCTTGTGCTTCTAGTTCCGACAATGCAGTAATAACCAACAAGTAATCTAGCTAACAATTCCAAAACTACTACCTTATACACACAAGTGTAAGGGGATAAAGAATATGTACATAAAGATATATGAATGAGATGGTATTGAGTACAGTATATACATATGAGATGAGTATGTAAACAAAGTGGCATAGTTAAAGTGGCTAGTGATACATGTATTACATAAAGATGCAGTAGATGATATAGAGTACAGTATATACGTATACATATGAGATGAATAATGTAGGGTATGTAGACATTATATTAGGTAGCATTGTTTAAAGTGGCTAGTGATCTATTTTACATCATTTCCCTTCAATTCCCATTATTACAGTGGCTGGAGTTGAGTCAGTGTGTTGGCAGCAGCCACTCAATGTTAGTGGTGGCTGTTTAACAGTCTGATGGCCTTGAGATAGAAGCTGTTTTTCAGTCTCTCGGTCCCAGCTTTGATGCACCTGTACTGACCTTGCCTTCTGGATGATAGCGGGGTGAACAGGCAGTGGCTCGGGTGGTTGATGTCCTTGATGATCTTTATGGCCTTCCTGTAACATCGGGTGGTGTAGGTGTCCTGGAGGGCAGGTAGTTTGCCCCCGGTGATGCGTTGTGCAGACCTCACTACCCTCTGGAGAGCCTTACGGTTGTGGGCGGAGCAGTTGCCATACCAGGCGGTGATACAGCCCGACAGGATGCTCTCGATTGTGCATCTGTAGAAGTTTGAGTGCTTTTGGTGACGAGCCGAATTTCTTCAGCCTCCTGAGGTTGAAGAGGCACTGCTGCGCCTTCTTCACGATGCTGTCTGTGTGGGTGGACCAATTCAGTTTGTCGGTGATGTGTACGCCGAGGAACTTAAAACTTACTACCCTCTCCACTACTGTTCCATCGATATGGATAGGGGGGTGTTCCCTCTGCTGTTTCCTGAAGTCCACAATCATCTCCTTAGTTTTGTTGACGTTGCGTGTGAGGTTATTTTCCTGACACCACACTCCGAGGGCCCTCACCTCCTCCCTGTAGGCCGTCTCGTCGTTGTTGGTAATCAAGCCTACCACTGTTGTGTCGTCCGCAAACTTGATGATTGAGTTGGAGGCGTGCGTGGCCACGCAGTCGTGGGTGAACAGGGAGTACAGGAGAGGGCTCAGAACGCACCCTTGTGGGGCCCCAGTGTTGAGGATCAGCGGGGTGGAGATGTTGTTGCCTACCCTCACCACCTGGAGGCGGCCCAGCAGGAAGTCCAGTACCCAGTTGCACAGGGTGGGGTCGAGACCCAGGGTCTCGAGCTTGATGACGAGCTTGGAGGGCACTATGGTGTTAAATGCCGAGCTGTAGTCGATGAACAGCATTCTCACATAGGTATTCCTCTTGTCCAGATGGGTTAGGGCAGTGTGCAGTGTGGTTGAGATTGCATCGTCTATGGACCTATTTGGGCGGTAAGCAAATTGGAGTGGGTCTAGGGTGTTAGGTAGGGTGGAGGTGATATGGTCCTTGACTAGTCTCTCAAAGCACTTCATGATGACGGAAGTGAGTGCTACGGGGCGGTAGTCGTTTAGCTCAGTTACCTTAGGTTTCTTGGGAACAGGAACAATGGTGGCCCTCTTGAAGCATGTGTGAACAACAGACTGGGATAGGGATTGATTGAATATGTCTGTAAACACACCAGCCAGCTGGTCTGCGCATGCTCTGAGGGTGCGGCTGGGGATGCCGTCTGGGCCTGCAGCCTTGCGAGGGTTGACATGTTTAAATGTTTTCCTCACGTCGGCTGCAGTGAAGGAGAGTCTGCATGTTTTGGTTGCGGGCAGTGTCAGTGGCACTGTATTGTCGTCAAAGCGTGCAAAAAAGCTATTTAGTATGCCTGGGAGCAAGACATCCTGGTCCGTGACGGGGCTGGTTTTCTTTTTGTAATCCGTGATTGACTGTAGACCCTGCCACATACCTCTTGTGTCTGAGCCGTTGAATTGAGATTCTACTTTTTCTCTATACTGACGCTTAGCTTGTTTGATTGCCTTGTGGAGGGAATAGCTACACTGTTTGTATTCGGTCATGTTTCCGGTCACCTTGCCCTGATTAAAAGCAATGGTTCGCGCTTTCAGTTTCACACAAATGCTGCCATCAATCCACGGTTTCTGGTTTGGGAATGTTTTAATCGTTGCTATGGGAACGACATCTTCAACGCACGTTCTAATGAACTCGCTCACCGAATCAGCGTATTCGTCAATGTTGTTTGATGCAATACGAAACATATCCCAGTCCACGTGATGGAAGCAGTCTTGGAGTATGGAATCAGATTGGTCGGACCAGCGTTGAACAGACCTCAGCGCGGGAGCTTCTTGTTTTAGTTTCTGTCTGTAGGCAGGGATCAACAAAATGGTTTCGTGGTCAGCTTTTCCGAAAGGAGAGCGGGGCAGGGCTTCGCGGAAGTTAGAATAGCAATGATGTAAGGTTTTCCAGCCCTGGTTGCGCAATCGATATGCTGATACAATTTAGGGAGTCTTGTTTTCAGATTAGCCTTGTTAAAATCCCCAGCTACAATGAATGCAGCCTCAGGATATATGGATTCCAGTTTGCAAAGAGTCAAATAAAGTTCGTTCAGAGCCATCGATGTGTCTGCTTGGGAGGGAATATATACGGCTGTGATTATAATCGAAGAGAATTCCCTTGGTAGATAATGCGGTCGACATTTGATTGTGAGGAATTCTAAATCAGGTGAACAGAAGGACTTGAGTTCCTGTATGTTGTTGTGGCCACACCACGTCTCGTTAACCATGAAGCATACTCCCCCTCTTCTTACCAGAAAGATGTTTGTTTCTGTCGGTGCGTGGAGAAACCGGCTGGCTGCTCCGACTCCGATAGCGTCTCTCCAGTGAGCCATGTTTCCGTGAAGCAAAGAACGTTACAGTCTCTGATGTCCCTCTGGAATGCTACCCTTGCTCGGATTTCATCAACCTTGTTGTCAAGACACTGGACATTGGCGAGAAGAATGCTAGGGAGTGGTGCACGATGTGCCCGTATCCGGAGTCTGACCAGAAGACCGCTTCGTTTCCCACTTTTAGGAAGTTGTTTTTTTGGGTCGCCGGCTGGGATCCATTCCGTTGTCCTGGGTGAAAGGCAGAACACAGGATCCGCTTCGCGAAAGTCATATTCTTGGTCGTACTGATGGTGAGTTGACGCTGCTCTTATATTCAGTAGTTCTTATCGACTGTATGTAATGAAACCTAAGATGACCTGGGGTACCAATGTAAGAAATAACACAAAAACAAAAACTGCATAGTTTCCTAGGAACGCGAACCGAGGCGGCCATCTCTGTCGGCGCCGGAACTACAGTGCATTCGGAAAGTGTTCAGACCCCTTTACTTATTCAAAAAAAAAATTACGTTACAGCCTCATTCTAAAACTGATTAAATCGTTTTTTTCTACTGTTGTGTCTTTGCTATGCCGGATTAAGTGATATGACATGCTATTCTATAAAATCATTTCTCTGTAATTAATACTACCTGATTGAACTAATCATGTAATTGTAATTAACGAAACTCGGGGCACCACAAAATAATGTTTATAGAGCTGAGAGAGAATAAAGCAGACTGCACGCGTCAAACATTTGAGTTATGACCCTATGTCCGGATGACGTGTGCATGCCCATATTTGGGCATCCGGTCAGGACATTCTGGCGGGAACTGATCACGTGCTTTTGCCCATATATGGGCATCCTGTTCCTGTTCTCACGTGTGCTAATGTATGCATATATTGTGTCTATTCCTTTGAAGTTGTCATGCTGATTGAGGTCTAGGAACCTCTTTGAACTGAGGGTCTGTGTTTGAACTTTTGAAAGAGTATGGCCCCCCCTACCCCCTGTTTTATTGATCTTAGGGCTGTTGTCTATGAAACAGGAATGTCCGGGGTATTGGGTGTGGCAGACGCATTATAAATAGAGCCCAGAACAAGACATGCGGCCCCAGAACAGTAAACAAGATTTTTTAAATTAACGTGGATTTTGTGATCAGTGGCAAAGCTGTGATGACTGTAACAACGGAATCAGGACCGCGTCTGAAACATAGAGAAAGGGCCAAGTATAAAGCCACAATATACGATGCTCCAAAAAAGTGGTTTCTAAGTGTGTATAGAACCCAAATACCGCCGCAACTGTGCTGAAAGATCAAGTGCTGATGTCTAATGGACAGCAAGGGGGGTAACAGTTTGAGTACCTGGCCTGTAGAGTGAACCTCTATACGGTGGCCGAAGGAGAAGAATATACCGACCAGACATTAGGCGTGGACTATGGGCTTGAAGACTGGACGGTTTTTCGCAAGGTTGTGTGTCCCAAACTGAGACTTATCACCAAGGGGTATAGCTTGTTCACAGGCTACGAGACCCGTTGGGAAGATACCCGTGACACCTCAGGAAGAATATTTCACAGGGTGAAAATACAAAGAAAGAATGGACTTCCATGTGGCTGCGTGGAGTTCTATATCAGCAATGGAGAAACCCGCAACCAAAACATTTGTGATGGTGGATTTCAGGTTGCGCATGCTTATTCCTATTAAAAGTTGGGATTTAATGGAATTGAAAATGTTGTTGGACGCTCTGTTTGTACCGAGCCAACAGCGACAGAGCATTGTTCATGTAAGGAAGTGCATAATATATGTGAATCCTGAGGATTGTGATTCAAAGGAGCCCCAAGAAGGTACATCGTCAGAAGGGTCATCCCCCGAAGAAAACTAAGTACGCGGCTGCGTTAACCACGCCCTGATACCCAAAGGACCGGTTCAACAATAAAAGGATCGCCCTTAAAACCTCCAGTTCTTCATTTACCATGGATATTCCTACCACATACCAGGACTCCAAAACATCATGGGGGCCAGACCCTAAGGACTCTGTGCCTCGCAGCCCAACATTCTACTCCCCCCTGGCAAGACCCGCGACACCCCCTACATGTTCACAGCCTGAGGACGTGTTTGATGAGGTGATCAGTACTATTTTTGTGGACACCATCAAGTCCTCTGTAGCCACACTTTTAGACGTGGTGACTGGAGAGTATATACGAGAAATGCATTGGTTGTGAGATCAATCACCCCAGACAGCTCAGGAATCCCTGCCTATACGACCCTCCAAGATACTACTTCTTCAACCATTTTGAGGCGCTGGTGAAAATACTTTGGTCCTGCAGGTTTATACCATCGCTGGTCAGAGCCCTGGAGTCTATGGGTCTTGTGTCGTCTATTCCCATAGTTTACAGGGTAACCGAGGCTTTCCTACATGAACTGAAGGAGGCGATCTACATCCACGAGAAACTCAAAGAAATCCAACACACCCTGGTGGACGACAACAAATACAGGGAAGATGTGGTGCCTGATGTGATGACTTTCTGGCTCAATAAACCCCAAGATACCGAGTGACAATTTGTTTTTTAGATGTAAAGCAATGGGCAACTATGTGTATACAATGTTAGAGAATAAATACATTTTTTCTTTTGAGAGAACTTACAAATGTCATGCCGCAAATGATTGAAAATAAAGTGAACAATGTATCGTTCTACACAACCCACAATTCCTGGGCTAATGTACAGCGTGTGCTGAAAATGGAACAAATCATGAATCAGTTACGACATGCGGGCGAGAGTCTACAATGGACACAATTGGTATCCCGTCTTGTGGATGATTCTGAAGAACTAGAAACAACTTTGTGTAAGATTTTACTTTATTTGTTTGAAACACCATTTAATTGTAACATGTATCATATGTTGTTTATATACTTATATAGCGGATGTGTGTGTTTTAAAAATTCAGTGACACAAGCCTGTTGATCTAAACCAAATATACAGGGTGTTGCATGCTGTGATTGTTGAGAAAACGGGGACATGTATCCTGCAACGAATTCTGAATTGTCTGTATACGTAATACATAATGTATGCTTAAAATAAAAATTTGAAAATGAAATGTTGTCGTTATTTGAAAGTGGCTCATTAACGTTATTGTACCTCAGAGATGGCGGAGCAGATGTTGAAAAACATTTATTATAATCCCTCTAACCCGGGGTCTTACAGAGAGCTATTGCCGAAGAAACAGGTTAAGCACTGCTAAAGTGAATGAGTGGTTATCAGAGCAGGATGCACATACTCTACATAAACCCGTAAGAAAACAATTTCCAAGAAATATAGTTTTTTTCTACCCACCCTTGTCCCAATTTCAGGATCTATGTGACATGCAGGCCCTTGCAGGTAAAAATGATGGAAATCGCTACATGCTAACGGTTAAAGATATTTTCTCTAAAATAGCTTTTGTAAGGGTCTTAAAAAATAAGAGCGGGGCAGAGGTGACCCTATCTTGAAGGATGGAGGAGCCCCCAAGAATGATGGCGGAAAATATTTTTTTAATAATACTTTTCAGAAACTCACGAAGAAGCACAATATAATAAATTTTGCTACACACTCGGATTTGAAAGCTTCAGTTGTTGAACGCTTTAACAGAACTCTGAAGAAGCAGATGTGGCGCTATTTTACAGCTCACAACACGCATAGATATATCGATATAGTTCAAGATTTAGTAATGGGGTACAACAACAGCTACGATAAGAGTTTACGTATGAAACCGTCCAAGGTCTCTTCTGAAAACTCTTTTCAAGTCTTTAAAAATCAGTATGGTTTGTTCCCTATTCACCGTAAGAAATAAAATAATTTAAATTCATAGTGGGGGGTGTTTATATCCAAGTTGAGGGGTGTTTTCGACAAAAAATATGAGCAAGGCTACAGCGATGAGTTGTTCACGGTTACCGAATGTCTGCCGCGCATAACACCGGTCTACAAATTAAAAGATTATGACGGGGAACTTATAGAGGGATCTTTTTTGAGAGGGAATTACAGAAGGTAGAGTTGGATAAAGACAAAATCTTTCACGTGGAGGAGATTCTAGATCAAAAGAGAGAAAAGGGGAAAAAAATGAGTGCTGGTCCTCTGGAAAAACTGGCCCCAAAAGTTCAACAGTTGGGTATTAGAGCACGATGTGGTGGAGGCATCGGGGGTTAACTTAAACCCTCATGCATGATAAATACACCATCATTTGCGTGTACACAGGAGTGCATCATGGAACACAGAGGCTTCTACCTGATTTTCCCCAGTAATGCGTCTGCACATATACAGTGGGGCAACAAAGTATTTAGTCAGCCACCAATTGTGCAAGTTCTCCCACTTAAAGATGAGGCCTGTAATTTTCATCACAGGTACACTTCAAATATGACAGACAAAATGAGGAAAAAAATCCAGAAAATCACATTGTAGGATTTTTTATGAATTTATTTGCAAATTATGTTGGAAAATAAATATTTGGTCAATAACAAAAGTTTATCTCAATACCTTTGTTATATAACCTTTGTTGGCAATGACAGAGGTCAAACATTTTCTGTAAGTCTTCTCAAGGTTTCACACACTGTTGCTGGTATTTTGGCCCATTCCTCCATGCAGATCTCCTCTAGAGCAGTGATGTTTTATACTGTTGCTGGGCAACACGGACTTTCAACTCCCTCCAAAGATTTTCTGTGGGGTTGAGATCTGGAGACTGGCTAGGCCACTCCAGGACCTTGAAATGCTTCTTACAAAGCCACTCCTTCGTTGCCCGGGCGGTGTGTTTGGGATCATTGTCATGCTGAAAGACCCAGCCACGTTTCATCTTCAATGCCCTTGCTGATGGAAGGAGGTTTTCACTCAAAATATCACGATACATGGCCCCATTCATTCTTTCCTTTACATGGATCAGTCGTCCTGGTCCCTTCGCAGAAAAATAGCCCCAAAGCATGATGTTTCCACCCCCATGCTATACAGTAGGTATGGTGTTCTTTGGATGCAACTCAGCATTCTTTGTCCTCCAACCACGACGAGTTGAGTTTTTACCAAAAAGTTATATTTTGGTTTCATATGACCATATGACATTCTCCCAACCTTCTTCTGGATCATCCAAATGCTCTCTAGCAAACTTCAGACGGGCCTGGACATGTACTGGCTTAAGCAGGGGGACACGTCTGGCACTGCAGGATTTTAATCCCTGGCGGCTTAGTGTGTTACTGATGGTAGGCTTTGTTACTTTGGTCCCAGCTCTCTGCAGGTCATTCACTAGGTCCCCCCGTGTGGATCTGGGATTTTTGCTCACCGTTCTTGTGATCATTTTGACCCCACGGGGTGAGATCTTGCGTGGAGCCCCAGATCGAGGGAGATTATCAGTGGTCTTGTATGTCTTCCATTTCCTGATAATTGCTCCCACAGTTGATTTCTTCAAACCAAGCTGCTTACCTATTGCAGATTCAGTCTTAACAGCCTGGTGCAGGTCTACAAGTTTGTTTCTGGTGTCCTTTGACAACTCTTTGGTCTTGGCCATAGTGGAGTTTGGAGTGTGACTGTTTGAGGTTGTGGACAGGTGACTTTTATACTGATAACAAGTTCAAACAGGTGCCATTAATACAGGTAACGAGTGGAGGACAGAGGAGCCTCTTAAAGAAGAAGTTACAGGTCTGTGAGAGCCAGAAATCTTGCTTGTTTGTAGGTGACCAAATGCTTATTTTCCACCATAATTTGCAAATAAATTCATTAAAAAACCTAGAATGTGATTTTCTGGATTTTTTTTCTCATTTTGTCTGTCATATTTGAAGTGTACCTATGATGAAAAATTACAGGCCTCTCTTATCTTTTTAAGTGGGAGAACTTGCACAATTGGTGGCTGACTAAATACTTTTTTGCCCCACTTTATATCGTAATAATCAGAGTTCGAATTATACAACCAATTTTCCAAAGCCTATAGAGTTATCATAGGCCTGGGAAGTAGGTCTCAGCGAGATTATGTACCCCCCATAGTTGGTATTATATCAAAGATAAGGACCGCGATTTTTATCGCAAAAAGTTATCGGAACCTGCAAATCTTATTAAGCTTAAAAAAGAGTTCTATAGAACCGTCGAAAGGATCATCTCCGAGTTGAATGAACTAACACTGAAGAATATGGAAATATTCCTGATCTACAACCCTATACATAAACGTTTACAAATCTCAGGAGATGCTGACGGGGGAATAAAGACCAGCGGTAATTTAGCCTACATGTTGGGGATGGGTCCCAGTAAATGGACGTATGTGAAAGATAAATTATTATTACATATACTTGCAGGATTTTACAACACATTTGTGTATACCGACATCCTATCAAAGGGTCGGAGACAGCTGTGTGCCACTCCTGAGAACAGTTCATATAGACGGAAAGGACGGGGACATAGTGACTGTCACATACGACAAGCCACACTACGTACCTGTAAGCAAGAAATATATTGAAAACATTCTTGTTGAGCTTTAAACGGATCTGAACGAAAACATAGAATTTACTTATTATAAAACGATTGTAAAACTCTACTTTAGACCCACCAAAACCTCTCTACATATATAATATTAGTATTATATATTTTTATATACATAATACAAAATAAATTAAAAAAGGATATGGAACACGGACATCTCGACCCTAACCGTTATGTCTCATACTATGTTGATCAAGTGGGTAATGGGTTACCTGGCTATCACGGATCCCCAACCATGTACGGTTCGGGGATAAGAGGTATATTTTGTAACCTCTTTAGGATGGTTTTACCGTTTATGAAGAGAGGCCTCAGCATAGCCAAACCGCATTTAAAATCAGCGGCAAAAAATATAGTAAGTGAGGTTGTAGCCAATGCTATGACCAGAAGGGCGTCACCAGATGTCGAGAGTCAAGAAGGCTCAGGGCTTATGATGTTGTCTCGAAGACAAAAAAAAGAGACCTCCGGGTATAAGGCGCAGGCTTGCCCCTAAAAAGCAGAGGTTAACAGTTAAAAGAAACTCAATAAGTCAAAGACTGGGCAAAGTGAGGAGGTCTGGACCAAAAACGGTAAAAAGAATACTCTAAAGTATTTTAGAAAAGAACAAGCACCATGGCTCTTTTACACCGCATGTCCTCTGAAGCTATTAAAGACAGAGCTCGATCTTTTCACGGCGCCCTTAACCCAACATTCAATAGAGAGGTCCAGTTATGTGGAGATAGCCCCACTCTCTGCCATTACCGACAACGGTCCTATAGAATTTTTCATACCAGGCCACGGTGACAACTATCTGGACCTCAACAACACCTTGGTGCATTTGCGTCTAAAAGTGACCAAAAGAGATGGTACTAATATTGCAAACGATACCAAAGTGAGTCTCATTAATTACCCAGTGGCCACCATCTTCTCCCAAGTGGATGTGACTTTGGGTGAACGTCTAATCAGTCAAAGCAGTGCCACATACCCTTATAGGGCCATCATGGAGTGTTTACTCAACTACTCCGAAGACACTCTCAAGACACAATTCAGCTCCGGGCTGTTTAGCAAGGATACTGCAGGAGTCTCTATGGAATCCACAGACCCATCCACCGGTGCAAACAAAGGACTGAAGGCACGCGCTCGCTACTGTGCCGAATCTCGAGAGTTTCATCTGCTAGGCCCTATATACTCTGACATTTTCTTTCAAGAACGTTTACTCTTAAATTCGGTTGATTTAAGACAAAAATTAACCAGGGCCAAGGATGAGTTTTGCCTAATGTCTGCCCAGGACGGGGACTTTAGTTTAAAAGTGTTGGGGGCAACGCTTTCTTTTAAAAAAAGTGTCTGTATCTCCGGCAGTTCGTCTGGGTCACTCGCAGGCTTTGATGAAAGGAAATGCCCTTTACCCTCTCCAAAGAATTACCATGAAAACATTTAGCATACCTGTGGGCAGTAGAATCTGCAGTCAAGAAAACCTATTTCTATTTCTTTACCACGATACATGGTTATAGGTTTGGTTGATCATGCCTCTAATAAGGGCAGCTTAAATAAAAACCTATTTCATTTTCAACACTTCAATGCAGAGTATGTAGCTCTCTGTCAGGACGGACGTCAGGTCCCTGCTAAGGCTTTCCAACCGCAATTTAATAACAACATATCTGTGCGAGAATTTTACAATCTATTCCTGCCTACCGGGAGGCATCTAAAAGATCTCTCTTTACCTATTGACAGAAATTATTTTGCAGTAGGGTAGATATTGTATGCTTTCAATTTATCACCTGATGATGACATCTCAGGAAATCTTTCGGTGGTATCCCAAGGTAACCTCAGGCTGGAAATGCGTTTCCGTACACCTTTAGCCTGTACCGTTAGCATGATTGTTTATGCATGCTCTGATTCAATCTTGGAAGTGAATACCCGAAGACAGGTCTTAGTGGATTATTATTAAGGATTGTTGAGCAAAGACATGAATACCCAAGAGTTGGAAGGGCTCATGAGCCGACTGATTGGAAAACAATTTTGTGGAGTGTTGGCTTGTGATGAATTACCTATTGAGAAATGGCCGGAGCGGTCTGCCATGTTTATTGTCAATACCCATCCTAAACACATTCTGTGTGAACATTGGCTAGCTGTGACATTAGAAGAGGAAGGAGGAAGAAAAATCTAAACTTTTTTTCCCCCCGGTTTTTCACATTTCCCCAAATCTATTAAAGAATTTTTGACCAAAAACGGCTCAAAGATATACTACAGCATCAAACAAGTGCAAGATAACCTTTCCACTACATGCGGTCAACACTGTGTATTCTACCAATCCCAAAGAGCCCGGGGAGTTTCTTTTGAAGATGTTATGTCTCTTCATAAGGATGATTTAACCTGTTGCGTCTACCAAACCCGGATCCGGGTTTCTATTTACAGACCTAAGCTCATTACCATAACGCAACATTAACTATTCATGAAAATCGCAAATGAAATGAAATAAATATGCCATCTCTCAAGCTTAGCCTTTTGTAAACAACACTGTCATCTCAGATTTTCAAAATATGCTTCTCAACCATAGGAAAACAATAATTTGTGTAAAAGTGGCTAGCTAGCGTAGCATTTAGCGTTAGCATTAGCGTTAGCATCCAGCACGCAAGATTTCAACAAAAACATAAAAGCCTTAAAATAAAATCATTTACCTTTAAAGAACTTCAGATGTTTTCAATGAGGAGACTCTCAGTTAGATAGCAGATGCTCAGTTTTTCCAAAAAAGATTCTTTGTGAATTCGAAATAGCTCCGTTTTCTGCATCACATTTGGCTACCAAAACAAAAACAAAAATTCAGTCCTCAAAACGCGAACTTTTTTCCAAATTAACTACATAATATCGACTGAAAACATGGCAAACGTTGTTTAGAATCAATCCTCAAGGTGTTTTTCACATATCTCTTCAATGATATATCGTTCGTGGAAGCATGGTTTCTCCCCTCAATCAAATGGAAAAGTACAAGCAGCTTGCGCACCGAATTCCACGCAGGACACCAGGCGGACACTTGGAAAATGTAGTCTCTTATGGTCAATCTTCCAATGATATGCCTACAAATACGTCACAATGCTGCTAACACCTTGGGGGAACGACAGAAAGTGTAGGCTCATTCCTTGCGCAATCACAGCCATATAAGGAGACAATGGAAAACAGAGCTTCAGAGATTCTGCTAATTTCCTGCTTGACGCATCATCTTGGTTTCGCCTGTAGAATGAGTTCTGGGGCATTTACAGACAATATCTTTGCAGATTCTGAAACTTCAGAGTGTTTTCTTTCAAAAACTCAAGAATATGCATAGTCGAGCATCTTTTCGTGACAAAATATCGCGCTTAAAACGGGAACGTTTTTTATCCAAAAATTAAATAGCGCCCCTAGAGATCCAAGAGGTTAAGAAGTAATGATAACGTTGTAGCTTGTTTTGTTAGAAAATATCAAAACTGTTCAAATGTGTCCTTTAAGACCGTGTAATCAAGGCGTATGCTCACGTCAAATGTTTCAAGAATGCCACAAATGTTAAATTGCTTAATTTTTCAAATAAAATGTATTGAATTTAATCATAGTCATTCAAACGTCTAACCACCCTGAGAGATCGGGATTAGGAAAAGGTCTGGAGGCGTTCAGGGGGTTAAATGAGTTAATCATTCATTTCATAGGGGGCGGGGTTGTTGGGGCATCTTTAGAGGTGCTGTATCTTGAAGGTTTTTGTTTTAAAGCGTGAATCTGTTGACGAAGCTTATAGTTGGGTACACCCGAGAGGGGAATGTTGAGGATTGCCAAGGCCTTAAGAAACTGAAGCCACCCTGGAGGTCTTCTGTCATCAGCAACCTTGTGGGCAGATGTGGTACTTTTAAGCAAGTCAAGCATATGTGAACCCCTGACAACAGCGCCTAGAAGGATAAACTCTCCTTTGTCGTTCCAAGTAGCGGCCCCATTTGAGTCTTTTATCTTGTTCATAATGTATCTAACAATTTTCCTGTTACGTGCCGGAATATGGGTTAACTTCTTGCTCCTACTTGAGACGCAGATGTCTCAACTGGGCACCTGGAAATGCAAATGCGCTACGCTAAATGCTAAATGTACTCGTTAAAACTCAAACGTTCATCAAAATACACATGCAGGGTATAGAATTAAAGCTACACTCGTTGTGAATCTAGCCAACAAGTCAGATTTTTAAAATGCTTTTCGGCGAAAGCATGAGAAGCTATTATCTGATAGCATGCAACACCCCAAAATGCCTGAATGCGACGTAAACAAAAGATTTAGCGTAGCCGGCGCTACACAAAACGCAGAAATAAAATATATAACATTCATTACCTTTGACGAGCTTCTTTCTTGGCACTCCTATATGCCCCATAAACATCACTATTGGGTCTTTTTTTTCGATTAAATCGGTCCATATATACCCAAAATAGCCATCTATGGAAGCTGTGTAATTCAGAAAAAAACATTGTTTTAAAACACAGCGTCATTTTTTTAAATTAAAAAAGTCGACGATAAACTTTCACAAAACACTTCGAAATACTTTTGTAATCCAACTTTAGGTATTAGTAAACGTTTATAATCTATCAAAATGATCACGGGGCGATGTGTATTCAATAGCTCCTCGTCTTCAAATCAATGGCTGAAAATGTGCACTTCACAACATCCTGGCGGAGACCGGAAGAAATTGAATCCAGTTAGTTGGATTTACCAACAAAATACTCCCTGGAAAATGACGACAATGGCGACATCGTGTGGAATCTGTAGGAATTGCATGCAGGTCCATAATTAATTTTGTGCCCTTTTAATCCATGAAAGTGACGCATGGATATTCTTTTTAGCTTTCAGTGAGCAGTTTTTCTTGCGCTTTTCGATGAAACACACGATCTGTTATAGTCACAGCCGTGATTTAACCAGTTTTAGAAACTTCAGAGTGTTTTCTATCCACACATACTAATCATATGCATATAATATATTCCTGGCATGAGTAGCAGGACACTGAAAAGTTGCGCGATTTTTAACAGAATGTTCGAAAAAGGAGGGGGTAGGCTTAAGAGGTTTTAATGTGAGTCTGGAAGGAGAGTTTACAGTCTAACCAGACTTTGTGGATGTCCACCTAATCTAAGTCAGAACCGTCCAGAGTAGTGATGCTGGACGGGCGGGCAGGTGCTGGTAGTGATCGGTTGAAAATCATCCATTTAGTTTTACTTGCATTTAAAAGCAGTGGGAGGCCACGGAATGAGTGTTGTATGGCATTGAAGCTCGTCTGGAGGTTAGTTAAGTGTCCAAATAATGCAGAATGGTGTTGTCTGCGTAGAGGTGGATCAGAGAATCACCAGCAACAAGAGCGACATCATTGATGTATACAGTGAAAAGAATCGGCCCAAGATTTGAGCCATGTGGCACCCCCATAGAGACTGCCAGAGGTCCGGACAACAAGCCCTCCGATTTGACACACGGAACTCTATCTGAGAAGTAGTTGGTGAACCAAGGCAGTTGAGTCTGCCGATAAGAATGTGGTGATTGACAGAGTCGAAAGCCTTGACTAGGTCGATGAATACAGCTGCACAGTATTGTCTCTTATCGATGGAGGTTATGATATAATTTAGGACCTTGAGCGTGGCTGAGGTACACCCATGACCAACTAGGAAACCAGATTAGATAGCGGAGAAGGTACTGTGCGATTCAAAATGGTCGGTCATCTGTTTGATAACTTGGCTTTCGAAGACCTTAGACAGGCAGGGTAGGATAGATATAGGTCTGTAGCAGTTTGGGTCTAGAGTGTCTCCCCCTTTGAAGAGGGGGATGACCACGGAAGCTTTCCAATCTTTGGGGATCTCCGACAATACAAAAGAGAGGTTGAACAGGCTAGTAAGATTTAAGATTGTGAGGAAAGCACTTTTAAAGAATTACCAGGCATCTTCTACTGCCGGAATGAGGTCAATATCCTTCCAGGATACCCGGGCCAGGTCGATTAGAAAGGCCTGCTCGCTGAAGTGATTTAGGGAGCATTTGACAGTGATGAGGGGTGGTCGTTTGACTGCAGACCCATTACGGAAGCAAGCAATGAGGCAGTGATCGCTGAAATCCTGGTTGAAGACAGCAGAGGTGTATTTGTAGGGCAGGTTGGTTAGGATGATATCTACGAGGGTACCTGGGTTTACGGATTTGGGGTTGTACCTGGTTGGTTCATTGATAATTTGTGTGAGATTGAGGGCATCAAGCTTAGATTTTAGGATGGCCGGGGTGTTAAGCATATCCCAGTTTAGGTCACCTAACAGCAAAAGCTCTGAAGATAGATGGGGGGCAATCAATTCACACATTGTGTCCAGGGTGCAGCTGGGGGCAGAAGGTGGTCTATAGCAAGCGGTAAAGGTGAAAGACTTGTTTTTGGAAAAGTATATTTTTAAAAGTAGAAGTTTAAATGGTTTGGGCACAGACCGTGATAGTAAGAAAGAACTATGCAGGCTTTCTCTTCAGTATATTGCAATAGACCCCTTTGGCAGTTCAATCTTGTCGGAAAATGTTATAGTTATAGATGGAAATTTCAGGGTTATGTTAAGCCAGGATTCAGACACGACTAGGACATCCAGGTTGGAAGAGTGTGCTAAAGAAGTGAATAAAACAAACTTAGGAAGGAGGCTTCTAATGGTAACATACATGAAACCAAGGCTTTTACGGTTACAGAAGTCAACAAATGAGTACGCCTGGGGAATGGGAGTGGAGCTAGGTACTGCAGGGCCTGGATTAACCTCTTCATCACCAGAGGAACAGAGGAGGAGTAGTAGGATAAAGGTACGGCTAAAGGCTATAAGAACTGGTCTTCTAGTACGTTCGGAACAGAGTAAAAGGAGCAGGTTTCTGGGCGTGGTATAATAGATTCAATGCATAATGTACAGACAAAGGTATGGTAGGATGTGAATACAGTGGAGGTAAACATAGGCATTGAGTGACGATGAGAGAGGTATTGTCTCTAGAGACAATCACGAGGTGAGGTCACTGCATGCATGAAAAGAGTCTATACCTTAAGAAATTAAAGGTGGACATTGTGTTCTTACAAGAAAACAATCTTATGGCCAGTGAACAGAAGAAATAAAGAGTGAATGGGTATGACAAGTTTTGGCGTCCTCTTTTAACTCTAAAGCAATTTTGATAAGTAGCCACATCCCCTTCTGTGTCAGTAACTCCATGTCTGATCCCTCATGCAGGTTTGTTTTGGTGCAGGGGCATATGTATTCAGAGTCTTGGACCCTATTTATTGTTTATGCTCCTGCTCCTAACTTTAATGATCATATGTTTATTTAAGTCTTCTTACAAGTTGCTCAAGCACCACCAGGATAGCTACTGGCTGGAGGAGACACCATTTTTTATCCTCTGATAAACCCTCCCCTCTTACCAAAGCCGCCAAGCTCACCATGTCATTCATGAAGGATCTCAATTTACTAGACATCTGGAGACAGATGGACCCACAACTATTTTTATTCACACCCACACAACACACACACAGATAACGTTTTGCTATCAACCCAACTGTTGCGTAGAGTGTTAGAAACCAATTATCTCTCCAGATTACTTTGTGATCATTCCCCTCTGGTATTATCAATCTCCATTCCTACCAAGGTAAATGGAGCATATAGATGGAGACTAAATTCTACACTCCTGAAGCAACCTGGATTTTGTGCATTTATCAAAGAGCAGATTAATATTTTTACTTTGAAAAACAAACCCTCTGCTTCTGACAGTTTCATTCTTTGGGATGCATTGAAAGCCTATCTCAGGGGACAGATCATGGCCTATACTAAAGTGTTGAATGGATAACAGTGCCAAACTGAATGTCCTTGAATCTGAAATCTTTGAGCTAGAGAACCTACCAAAGAGGCCAGACTAAAGACCTATACAGGCTTTTGGTAAATAAAAAACTGAAATATAATACTCTGAACAAGTATCAAGTTAAGAGGGCCATCACTAAATCTAAACAGGTTTACTATGAACTTGGAGAGAAAGCATACAAAGTATTGGCATGGCAACTGAAAGTAAGAGGACAATTAATGCTATAATTAATGCTATAGAAACTCTTACTAATGAGATATCTTTCGACCCTACTGAAAGTAATGATACTTTTAAGAAATACTACGAGGACCTCTATACTTCCCAATCAAGTGATGATCTATCAGAGATTGACTATTTTTCTCTCCTCTCTCAACCTCCCATGCCTCAGAGGAAGACAGAGAGTGCCTAAGTGAACAGTTCTCTGTCCCTGAATTGTTGGAGGCCATTAAATCTTTACCTTCTAATACATCTTCTGGGGAGAATGGTTTCCCTCTAGAGTTAAATAAAGAATTTAGGGAGCTGTTGATACCTTATGGAGGTACTTAAAAAAGCCGGGGAGAACAACTGCTTTCCAGAGTCTTTCTCTCAAACTGTGATTACAGTAATTAACAAGAAAGGGAAAAACCTGCAAAAGTACGCCTCCTATAGACCAATCTCTCTCCTTAATACAGATTGTAAACTGGTCACCAAGATGCATTCTAAGAGCCTGGAGTCACCCCCTTTGGTCATCCCAGACAAGACTTGCTTCATAATAAACAGATTGTCCTCCAATAATCTCAGAAGGTTCTTTGACATAATTCACCCTGGTAACAAAACAAAATACTTTGTGTTCCAGACTACCTCGACCTGCTGAAAAGGCCTTTGATAGAGTTGAATGGCATTATCTCTTTCGCGTTTTGGAAAAGTTAAGTTTAGGCACTGTCACGCCCTGACCTTAGTGATCTTTTTATTCTCTGTTTGGTTGGTCAGGTTGTGACTCGGGTGGGAAACTCTATGTTCTTTATTTCTATGTTTTGGCCGGGTAGGGTTCTCAATGAGGGACAGCCTTCTATCGTTGTCTCTGATTGGGAAACATACTTAGGCAGCCTGTTTTGCCACCTTAGTTTTGTGGGATGTTGTTTTTTGTTAGCTCTGTGAAGCCTACAGAACGTTCGTTATTCTTTTGTTGTTTTGTTTGGTGTTCTGATTAAATAAAGAATAATGAACACGTACCACACTGCACCTTGGTCCACTTCTTCCGACGAGCGTTACAGGCACCGTGTTTGTAAACTTGATAAAAATCACTCTACAAATCTCCAAAAGCTAAGATTGCTACAGTACAAAGGGGATTACTTCCTCCTCTTTACCTCTCTATAGGGGGAACATACAGGGTTAGGCTATTAACCCCCACCTCTTCGCCCTCGCCATCTAACCTTTAGCAGAGGCCTTGCTGTTGTAGATGCTGTTGTAATAAATTGAGTTGTTTCTGTTTTCTTCCCACAACTGTGGCTTTATCTCTTGAATGGTTTAAGCTACAAAATATTATGACCCAATCCCTGAAAGACAAGACTCGCAGGAACGCGTATGTGTTTTTTGTTTTCCTACATTTAAATAGAATTGGCTGCAACCGTGTCAGTATGGCTGTTGGTAGTATGATGTGTAGTGAGTTTGGGGTATGGACAGTGATCTGACCTGGGGCAAAGTTGGTCTTGCCATAGAAGCGCACCACCTCTGTTCTCTAGCCCACCACCAACACCCTCTCCCCCAGGCGCACACGGAGATACTGCCGGGGGGGTAGTCTGGCTTTGGAGTACTGGAACATGGGATGGGGAGGGAGAATGAGTTTTTATACCATAAAGATGGAAAGAGGTCGCAACCTGATATCCATCCAATTAGTGTGATGTGTGTAGTGTTATTACATAAAGCCGGAAAGAACTATTGAATATCAGGCATTTCAACTGTTTCCAGAGGCTGACCCAAAACAACGTCGCCGCAAGAGAGGTAGATGGAGCGGCCTTCTGGTCAGACTTCGGAGGTGAGCACATCACCCAGCGCTTCCGAGTATTTTACTTGCTAGTGTCCAGTCTCTAGATAACAAGGTAGAAGAAATTAGGGCTAGGGTTGCTTTCCAGAGAGACATCCGGAATTGTAACATACTCTGTTTCACGGAAACATGGCTCTCTGGGGACATGCTGTCGGATTCGCTACAGCCAACAGGATTCTTTGTGCGCCGCACCGACAAGAACAAACATTTCTCAGGAAGAAGAAGGGCGGCGGTGTATGTTTCATGATTAACAACTCATGGTGCAATTGTAAAAACATACAGGAACTCAAGTCCTTCTGTTCACTGGACCTAGAATTCCTCACAATAAAATGCAGACCGTATTATCTCCCAAGAGTTCTTGTCGGTTATTTTCACTGTGGTGTATATACCCCCCAATCCGACATCACGACAGCCCTCGAGGAACTCCACTGGACTCTATGCAAACTGGAAACCATATATCTGGAGGCTGCATTTATTGTAGCTGGTGATTTTAACAAAGCAAATTTGAGAACAAGGCTACCTAAATTCTATCAGCATATCGATTGTAGTACCCGGGCTGGCAAAACACTATCACTGCTACTCTAACTTTCGCGATGCATACAAGGCCCTCCCATACCTTCCGTTCGGCAAATCCGAACTTAAGGGGGAAAACAAGGACTATGACCAGAAAACATTGTTCAGATGAATGTGGCCAGGCCTTGAGGAAAACTACCACCATCAATCACAACACATTCATTGATCGAGCAGTGCATCATGCTTCCATGCAAGACACGTACAAAGGAAGCTTTCTCTTTCTCTACACCCTAAATCACACAGCATAGGGTGTGTGCTAATACTGAACCCTCCATTGCTCTCATGTCTGCCATTCCCCAAGAGCCTACGAAAGACGCTACTGGGTGTCCTCATTAAACTTTAACTTTCGCAGACCTTCACAGGGCAAGAGATTATGAATTGTGAAAGTTAGAGGGACTAATTGATTAAACGAGGGCCAAAATGTTCAAGTAAAAAGGATAGATTCTGCTCCAAACTGAATAGAAACTACACTCATAGGGGGGAAAGTAAGTGATTATATTCCAAAACCTCTAAATGGAAGATGTATTGAGTGTTATCAAACAAGATACAAAATTGTTGATTACTTTGGTGAAGCCAAAACTTCACAAAAGTGGTTCATATCCAGGCTACATCACATCTGGCCGTGAATGGGAGTCTCATAGAGGGGCGCACAATTGGCCCTGCGTCGTCCGGGTTTTGCCGGGGTAGGCCGTCATTGTAATTAAGAATTTGTTCTTAACTGACTGCCTAGTTAAATAAAGGTTCAATAAATAAATAAATAAAAACACAGCCCATTCCAATGTGACTGCAGTACATGTCTTGGCCTCAGGAAGGTTGTCTTTGCCCTGTTCAGGAACTGAGGTGTCGTTTTGTTTATCGGGTGATTTTTTTTTTTTTGCCGGATGGAGAACCTTGTCTCCACACAAAAAGAGGCACATGTGTAAAGAAAGAAAGGGACAAAACACTAATGAATAAATGAGAATATGAGAAGTTGACAGGGACAAGAGTGAAAAGGAGACAAAATAAGAAAAAGGTAGGATAAAGGGGAAGCTTGACAATGAGATGAGACTATTTTTTGTTGTTGAATTGCCACAGAGCAATAAGTGATAGAGAAAGATAGCAGTGTGACATTGCATTTCAAAGATGGAGAAAAAAAATATTTGAAAATGCATGTCTTTTTATTTGTATTATCTTTTACCAGATCTAATGTGTTATGTTCTCCTACATTCATTTCACATTTCCACAAAAAAAGTGTTTCCTTTCAAATGGAATCAAGAATATGCATATCCTTGCTTCAGCTTCGGGTATGTCATTTTAGGTGAAAATTGAAAAAAAAAGGGTCCGATCCTTAATTAACAAAGCAATGATCCAGGCGGGCTGGGAAAATCCCTCCATGGGAGGTTAAAAACCAAATTAGGAGCGATGGCATCGACTATCACAATGTTTTATAGGTACATAATCAGGATAGGACAAAGGTTGACATTGGCCAACCGTAGCTGAAAATAACCCTCTTGACTGCGATTGAGTGCCAGTAAAGCACACTGAGTCACGATTTCAAGCTGATTTTCAGCTTTTCAAATTATTTTTGAGACCACTAATGAGGGAAATAATATGATATTTCCCCTGGCAGTTCCATATGAGCTCCCTTTCCCTATGTGGGATATTATTCTTTGCCCTTGGGTGCCACTTGATCCGGAAGTGACATGAATAATGGGACCTCTGAGTTTCCCGTGGAATTCCGCTGCTCCCTTTGATTGATAGTAAAATTAAGATGGGTAAATAACCAGGCCACAGACAGCCTGCATGGCCAGCCAGCCACCTCTCTCTCATTTCAGTCTGTCATCGACTGCCATTCCATATCGGCATGGCTTTTGCCTCGTGCATCGATCGCGGCGCAGGTTGTTGAAATCATCCGTCTCGCTAATCAGGAGAGACTCCACAAACCACAAGGCTGTTCCCTATCAGAACCTTTCAACCAGAGCCCAGGCCTTAAAGGATGGCAGTGACAACGGTTTGTGGTGACTATAGTAACAACTTAGCGCAGTTTGATTCTTAAAGACCCAGCCTTTACCGGTAGTCTGCCGCTACAAATGCACTTCAGCGAGCGGAGGAGGTAAGATGGGTCCAGCAGGTCCCAAGTTATGCTCTTCTTTTTTAGTCCAAAGCAAAACCTTTCAGGAGAACTGAAATGGCAATCAATAATCACATTTATTTTCGGAATCAGTCAGCTCTTTTTAGGTGCAGTAGTATTTTCCTTAATCGCGCCATATTAATAAGGCTATGGTAATTTTGAGCTATATCTTTGTCAGATTAGTTATTATGCCTTCGCGACCACGTTGGCCCCTCTGTTGTTTGCCAGCCACCTTCAGCAGCAGGGAGATGAAGACATTGGGGTTGTATTACCATTACTGTCTGTATCATGGCTTGTGTTCCACAACCCCCAGAGTCAATTGATGTCAGAGTTAACTTTCCATCAGTGGAAGAATATTGGGATGGGGGGGGGATCAGACATTAGATCTAACACTGTCGTTATTCCTGGATGTTTGTGCAAAGGAGGGAGAAAACCAAATTAGGAGCGATGGCATCGACTATCACAATGTTTTATAGGTACATAATCAAGATAGGACAAAGGTTGACATTGGCCAACCGTAGCTGAAAATAACCCTCTTGACTGCGATTGAGTGCCAGTAAAGCACACTGAGTCGCGATTTGGCAATCAATAATCACATTTATTTTCGGAATCAGTCAGCTCTTTTTAGGTGCTGTAGTATTTTCCTTAATTGCGCCATATTAATAAGGCTATGGTAATTTTGAGCTATATCTTTGTCAGATTAGTTATTATGCCTTCGCGACCACGTTGGCCCCTGTTGTTTGCCAGCCACCTTCAGCAGCAGGGAGATGAAGACATAGATCTAACACTGTCGTTATTCCTGGATGTTTGTGCAAGGGAGGGAGAGGTGGCAAGGTGTGTGTTTTTGTGGTTCCTATGATGTGTGGTCTCTAATAATGCATTAATGTGTATGGGTCTCCAGAAACAGGTCCTGGAGGGGGTTTAATGAGATAAACGTGGAAAATGGCTTTCCCCTTTATGTCATTCTCCATCTTCTACCACGCTTTCCGACTCTGCTTGCCTTAGAGCTTCTCTGTGCTATCATAACAATGGGAGTTTTTTCATCACAAATAGGTTCCTTATTTGGGCTCAGTCCATTTATCTTTATGCCCCTTCAAACTATAGGCCTAGCTATCCTTTACTGTGTACCCTATCCAAACATCCATCCATAGGTGCAAAATACATTTAAAAAAACGGTTACCTGTGTTGATTTTGGAGGTGACGCGCGATATGTCGCACTGAGGGAGCCGTAGGGCTTTACATCATTCATAGGGTTTGTTGATCTTGGACAGGGGTGCAAAGATCCCTGTCAGGGGTTGATAGAGGACACAGAGAGACACAGAGATAGAGAGACAGAGGGAGCAAGAGAGAGAGAAAGATATAGAGAGAGAGATTGCTAAAAGTAATGATGAGTGCAAAAGGTTAACAAGAACCAAACACCAGATTAGGGCACTCATTAACACATCTCACATGGAGAATAGCAATTGCCAGCAAGCCGGTAAAACACCAGTGAGCAACTGACTTGCTCAATAGGTCCTAACAGTTTTGGAAGTGCTTAGGAAGTGCTTCCACACACACACACAGGTTAAACGGGGTTCTACTCCTAAAGATAAAAAACAGAATGCTTGTTTCATCCTCTTTATCTGTCCCAGCAGCAGAGAGTGGCGGAAAGTGATGTCCTCTTCATTCAGAAATGCACATGCACGTTGTTGCGCATTTAGGCATGAGCGTACCCTCTATCAAGAACTTCCCGCATGTTTTGATCCATCTAAATGTATAAACAAGCTGAGAAGGGAAAAAAAATTAAAAGAAAAATCGCGATCAAAGCACCTGGCCTGTAATAATACGGTTTTGATATCACTCGCTAGCAGTGTGTAGAGAGAATTAACTGGCTTATTATTTCAGGGTCCCAGTCTGACTGTGTGTGTGTGTGTGTGTGTGTGTGTTTAGGAGCCACAACGTCTTCAAGTAAAAACACAAAGAAGATTACAAATCCTTCAATTCACCATGCTACATTATTTTTATATTATTTTTCATACCTTTCTTCTCCTTCACTTGTCTTAAGATACAAACAGACTTGACAGCCAAAGTATTGTATATTTTCCAGGGGTTATAGTTTTTGGTGTGGACAGCATGATCAGCATAATAGTAAGGTGATATTTCATTGAGTGCTGTATAGATAAGCTTTACAATCTGTAGAAGGAACAAGCTTCTGTTCTGATTGTCTGACTGACTTGCCACATTAAGGTTTGACCATTTACTCAAATGAGAAGACTAAGAAGGCTCCTTTTTTAACAAATTTATGAAGAATCAACCAATGACCAATCAACCGGTTTGTGGATTTGAGATGCTTAATTGAGGCTCTGGAACTGGTAGCCTACCTTCTGACCAGCAATGACCACGCGGTCGCACAGCTGGATATTCATGGTAGTGATCTGGGCCTGAGCCTTGTCTGAGAGGCCTGGTGGTGCTAGGGCAGGGAGGGTGAGCGGCAGAGGCAGGGGGGTGCAGGGCCAGGCCGGGGCCTCCCTCAGCTGTGCAGCTCCTTTGCCAGGGTGGTGGTGTCCGCCATCTCGAGAGGCATGTCCAAGGGCACTGGCCTCTCTCATTCTGGAGAGGGACAGAAAGACAGAGAGAGAGGAGAGAGAGATTGGGCAAGAAGAGGAAAATAAACGAGAGGGTACGGACAGAGGGAGAAAGACATGGAGAGAATAAAGGAGAGAGAGAAGCAAAAAAATAAAGGCAGAAAGACACTTCTGAAGTAGGCTGATTTATCCCCCGCTGATTTATCAAAGCGAATGTCCTTGGTAATAGAGCAAACATTTGCCTATCAAAAGATTTTCCACAGTGTAACTTAATGAATCTGGTCGCTCTATTCAGGTCTGGAGCGCTCAAGTTTGGTCTTGATTACCACAATTACCAACAAAAACACACCCTATCAGTGGTTACCTGTGCAGTACATTGACACAGGCACACACCCTGGGGGTTCAGTGAAATGGCTTAGCCTCAGAGAACCTCATAACTATCAGAGAGACATTCAGAGCACTGAGGTGTCAGGGGAGAGAGGAAAGATGGCTTCAGAGACGTGATAGACGAGGGAGGGACAGAGTTCCTGTTTGAAGTGGTGTTGCTGAAGTAATTTGGACTCCACTCATCCACCCCTCTAAGCAGTTCTTTATGAATCGTCAAAGGAGCTCTCAGCGAGGGCCTGCCTTTTGTGCCGTGCTAATGGACACATTGCTGATTTGACTTGGGTGTGTGATATGAATGTTATGTAAGTAATTTATCATGTTGTACGAACACATTTATTTTGTACATTAAGGCATTTGGAGATAGAAGGGTGTGTGCGCATGTGCATACAGTGCCATGCAAAAGTATTCATCCCCCTTGGTGTTTTTCCTATTTTGTTGCATTACAACCTGTAATTTAAATGCATTTTTATTTGGATTTCATGTAATGGACATACACAAAATAGTCCAAATTGGTGAAGTGAAATAAATAAAAAAAACTTGTTATAAAAAACAAAACTGAAAAGTGGTGCGTGCATATGTATTCACCCACATTGCTATGAAGCCCCTAAATAAGATCTGGTGCAATCAACTACCTTCAGAAGTCACATAATTAGTTAAATAAAGTCCACTTGTGTGCAATCTAAGTGTCACATGATCTTAGTATATATACACCTGTATGAATGTCCCCAGAGTCTGCAACACCACTGAGCAAGGGGCATCACCAAGCAAGCGGCACTATGAAGACCAAGGAGCTCTCCAAACAGGTCAGGGACAAAGTTCTAGAGAAGTACAGATCAGGGTTGGGTTATAAAAAAATATCAGAAACTTTGAACATCCCATGGAGCACCATTAAATCCATTTATTAAAAAAATCGCACCACAACAAACCTGCCAACAGAGGGCCGCCCACCAAAACTCACGGACCAGGCAAGGAGATCATTAATCACAGAGGCAACAAAGAGACCGAATATAACCCTGAAGGAGTTGCAAAGCTCCACAGCGGAGATCGGAGTATCTGTCCATAGGACCACTTTAAGCCGTACACTCCACAGAGCTGGTCTTTACGGAAGAATGTCCAGAAAAAAGCCATTGCTTAATTAAAAACCTCTTAAGGCTAGGCAGAATACTGCCCCCTTTGGAGGAATTGCGTGCCCATAGTAAACTGAAAAAAAATCTGTCAAAAATTGCTAATATATGCATATAATAATTATTATTGGATAGAAAACACTCTAAAGCTTCTAAAACCGTTGGAATTATGTCTGTAAGTATAGCAGAACTCACAGGGCAGGCATTCTTCCAAACTAGTTTTGTGGTCATGTAAGTTTGGGCAACTTTGACGTGATCGCCCCCACCCTTCCCAACCAGCTCTGGATCTGGGGATACTTTCTATGTCTTCCACTAGATGTCCTCATTCAGTAGAGCGTTTAATCGTTCAAATCCCGCGAGAATTGGCCCTATGGGAGTGAATTGAGTGAGTGCCGCGAGAAAATACCTGTGCGCTAGGGCGCGAATTGGTCCCAGCCATTCCTTTGTTCCAGCACTCCGGAGGAGAACTAACAATGACCGGTTGAATTGAAAATTGTTTTGTATGTTTACATCATCCTAAAGCTTGATTCTGCACTTAGTTTGACCTGTTTAGTCGACATATAATATGTAATTTTGAAGTTTTGATGCGCAACTTTTCCGGACCAGAGGAAATTTTTGGTGCATTTCAGCTGATACTGTTAGCAGATGCTAATACAAAGACACAAGACTTGAAACCAAACAATGTTTTGGGTAAGTATGAACCCTTCCAGTACATTCTGAACAAAGACCATCAAAGGTAAGGGAATATTTATGCTGAAATTGTGTGTTTCTGTTGACTCCAACATAGCGGAGAAATATAGCTTATATCTGAGCGCCGTCTCAAAATATTGAATAGTGAGCGATTTCTGTAACATTAAAAAGAAATGTAACAAAGCGATTGCATTAAGAAGCAGTGTATCTTTCTAACTATATGTAGAACATGTATATTTAGTCAAAGTTTATGATGTCTATTTACGTTATCTTGCGGCGCTACCTATATTTTCTGCGGACATTTTTTAGTATTTTCTGAACATGAATTCAATGTAAATGGACATTTATGGATATAAATGGCATATTATTGAAAAAAAAATGTACTGTGTAACATGTCCTATTACTGTCATCTGATGAAGATTTTCAAAAGGTTAGTGAATGCTTTATTTTTTAATCCTGCTTTTATAATTTTATATTTTCTGGGACAAAATGGCTGCCTCTTGTCTTTGTTTCGGTGGTGGTCTAATATAAATATGTGGTGTGTTTTCGCCGTGAAACAATTAACAAATATGACATGCTGGGTAGATGAACAGGGTATTTATCTTTCATTTAAGGTATGGTTAATGTTTGGAGGTTAAATATTTCTAAGAATATTTTTGCGTTCCATGCGCCACGTTCCAGCTGAACGAGGGAGGGGTCGTTCCCAAAAGGGAACCCTAACCCGTCATCAGGTTAAAGAAAAAAATAAGCAAACACGTTTGGTGTTTGCCAAAAGGCAGGTGGGAGACTGCCCAAACATATGGAAGAAGGTACTCTGGTCAGATGAGATTAAAATTGAGCTTTTTGGCCATCACCACGAGAACACCATCCACACAGTGATGTATGGTGGTGGCAGCATCAGGCTGTGGGGATGTTTTTCATCAGCAGGGACTGGGAAACTAGTTAGAATTTAAGGAATGATGGATGGCGCTAAATACAAGGACATTCTTGAGAGAAACCTGTTTCAGCCTTCCAGAGATTTGAGACTGGGACGGAGGTTCACCTTCCGGTAGGACGATGACCCTAAGCATACTGCTAAAGCAACACTCGAGTGGTTTAAGAGGAAACATTTAAATGTCTTGGAATGGCCTAGTCAAAGCACAGACCTCAATCCAATTGAGAATCTGTGGTATGTCTTAAAGATTGCTGTACACCAGCGGAACCCATCCAACTTGAAGGAGCGGGAGCAGTTTTGCCTTGAACAATGGGCAAGAATCCCAGTGGCTAGATGTGGCAAGCTTATAGAGACATACCCCAAGAGACTTGCAACTATAATTGCTGCAAAAGGTGTCTCTTCAAAGTATTGACTTATGCACGCTCAGGTGTTCTGTTTTTTGTCTTGTTTGTTTCAAAATAAAAAAATATTTTGCATCTTAATTATTAAGTGGTAGGCATGTTGTGTCAATCAAATGATACAAACCCCTAAAAAATCTATTAATTACAGGTTGTAAGACAACAAAATAGGAAAAATGGGATGAATACTTTCGCAAGCCACTGTATGGGTGAGCCGGAATGTATTCAAAATCAAGCCATGTGTGTTAATGCTATGCTAATTTATGATGTGTTAAAACAGGCCTCTTCTTGACCAGGAAGGGATTTTATGGCAGTGGCAATGGGGAGTGTGGGTGGGTGGCAGGTTCTCTTTTTCTTCCAATATTTCATTCAATTCCATACTTTCATTCCTACGAAAACATTGACCCTGCCAGTGCAGTCCTAGTGCTAACAGTTGACCTGGACCAGTTTGTCTAAAGTTGGCTAGCTAATACTAATCTGCACTAAATAGCTCACCAGAGGGATGGACACGTACACAGGGCTGTTTTCCATCGTTAGATAGGCGGTAATGCACTACTACCATTAGCAGACACATTTGCAATTGGCACTCATGTACAGAAAAACCTGGTGCTTGCCTGTGATTATAGGGAGACGCAGGCCTTTCAGAGTTGACGTCTTTACTTCGATATATAAACTTTGACTGTGAAACGTTCTGACCTTCTGACTTTTCTCATTCATGAGAGAGAAGCACTTGGAAACAATTTGCAGATTCTGAAGTGCTTAGTATGTACAGTACATGAGAGGTGAAACATAACTATATTTTGCTACACAAGGACATAACTAAAGAAAAGAACACAAACGGAGAGCCTGTTGATTTTCTGTATCTGAGAGAGATGTCGAAGATTTTTCCGTGGCACAGAATGTGCCCAAGAAAGCTTCCAAATGATGGATGGCCAAGGCCGGTGCTGATACCAGGAAATGCTGACTGAGGATGCTGATATGGAGTCTTTTGATGCCCTTTGACCTTGAGTCTCCATCCACTACCTTACGCTGTCCTGTACTGTAAATACATTTAGACAACTGCACTTTGTCAAAATGAGCATTCTGAAATTATTCTTGGAACATCAACTGTAGTAGGTCTAATTTTGGGCAAGTCCCTCTTGCAATGATGAAGTGCTACCTAGGTCAACAAACTAACACAAACACACTGAGCTGACTGATAAGTCATCAGTTTCAATAGCCAGAAAATCTGTCTCCAGTTTCTGACTGGCTAACTAGCTGGTGGGTCTGTGCCAGTGGAGATCTGATGCGGTTTAGATTTTAGAGCAAGCACTGACTGAGCTATAACCTACCCCTTGCAAAATATCCAATCCAGACATTAGACTGGTGGTATGAGCCAACAGTCAATGCACCAAAAAACAGAAGTTTAAGTGGTAGCATTGCTGACTCCAGACTACACATTACCCCAAGAGAAAGGGTTTCAATCCACATCCTGTCATATGTATTTACCTGTTCTCTCTCCATATCTCTTTCTTTGCCATCTGAATAAAGAACATTGCATTCTCAACCAACATGAGTCAAGGTGCTACCAAAAAAAATCTATGAATAGTTTTCATGGTGAGCGAGGGTTACGCTTTTTCAATGAAGAAGACTCCTTAAAAAAAGGAGCAGACAAAATGTTATACAGTGCATTCGGAAAGTATTCAGAACCTTTCCCCTTTTCCACATTTAGTTACTTTACAGCATTATTTAAAATTGATTACATTTGTTTTTTCCTCAATCTACACACAATATTCCATAATGACAAAGAAAAAACTTTTTTTGAAAATGTTGCAAAGGTATATAAAAAAACAGAAATACCTTATTTACATAAGACCCTTTCCCATGAGACTTGAAAAATTAGCTCAGGTGCATCCTGTTTCCATTGATCATCCTGTGGTAAATTCAATTGATTGGACATGATTTGGAAAGGCACACACCCACAGTTGACAGTGCATGTCAGAGTAAAAACCAAGCAAGGAGGTAGACCTGAATGCCAAGACCTGAATGTCAAGTGTCACATCTGGAGGAAACCTGGCACCATCCCTACGGTGAGGCATGGTGGTGCATCATGCTGTGGGTATGTTTTCTAGCGGCAGGGACTGGGAGACTAGTCAGGATCGAGGCAAAGATGAACAGAGCAAAGTACAGAGAGATCCTTGATGAAAACCTGCTCAGGACCTCAGACTGGGGCAAAGGTTCACCTACCAACAGGACAGAGACCCTAAGCACACAGCTAAGACAATGCAGGAGTGGCTTTGGGACAAGACTCTGAATGTCTTTGAGTGGCCCAGCCAGAGCCCAGACTTGAACCCGATCCAACATCTCTGGAGAGACCTGAAAACAGCTGTACAGCGAGGCTCCTCATCCAACCTGACAGAGCTTGAGAGGATCTCCAGAGAATAAATGGGAGAAACTTCCCAAATACAGGTGTGCCAAGCTCGTGGTGTCATACCCAAATAGACTCGAGGCTGTAATCGCTGCCAAAGGTGCTTCAACTAAGTACTGAGTAAATGTTCTGAATACTTATGTAAATGTAATATCAGTTTTTTATTCATAATACATTTACAAGAATTTCTAAAAAACAGTTTTTGCTTTGTCATTATGGGATATTGTGTGTAGATTGATGAGGAAAAAAACGAATGTAAACACATTTACAATAAGGCTGTAATGTAACAAAATGTGGAAATATTCATGGTCTGAATACTTTCCGAATGCACTTTATTTACAGTATGTCTTCAGTGTGTTTCTTGACAGCTCAGTGAGTTTGAGGATGACAGTTACAGCGCCGGCCAAATATATTGGCACTTTTATTGAATAATTCCTTATTTATTTAAAAAAAGAAGTTGAAAAAATAGTTTTGGTCACCACAACTTTTCATTGAATTTTCAACATTGCAGAACCCATTATATTTTTGTAAACTGGACTTTTTGTAACCTGGATTTCAAGATTCATAGCGCACGTTTTAAGGCCCCCAGGAAAGGAGGCAGAGGCAGCAAAGCAACCCCACAGCATTAACAAACCTACCTATTTTGATTGTAGGGAGGGTGTTTTCATTGAATTCTTAATTTGTTGTCAGTAATCACAGCACTGATCTGTGTTGCCAATTAGCTCTAATTTTGTTTAGCTTGTCCACAGAACATTTTCCCTGGGATTTAAGCTTTTTAGGTTGGTTTTTGAGAAGTTCAATCAGGCTTTCTTGTCTCCTTCAGCAGTGGGATCTTCCTATTTTTACCAATGACCAAGTGAAGCATTCAAAGAAAAGAACACCCGCCATAATCAAACGTGGGGGTGGTTTGTAGCCTCTACTCCTGGGGGCCTTGAATGTGTGCAAGACATCATGAAATCAGCAAATTATCAAGATGTTTTAGAGTGCAATGTTCAAACCAGTGTCCAAAAACGGTCTCTGGAAAGTTGTGGGTCTTCCACCAGGACAACATCCCCAAACACATCAAAAGCATGCTGGACTGTTCAGGAGTGGCGACGAAAGAGTTGAGATCTGAATCACATCCATAACCTATGGTGAGAGCAGAAAACAGCAGTTGGTTGATGGCACCCTTCAAACTGTCTTTTATCGAAGGTGGTTATGATATCGTTTAGGACCTTGAGCATGGCTGAGGTGCACCGTGACCAGCTCAGAAACCGGACTGCATAGTGGAGAAGGTACTGTGGGATTCAAAATGGTCGGTGATCTGGTTGTTCATTTGGCTTTCGAAGACTTTAGAAAGGCAGGGCAGTATGGGTATAGGTCTGTAACAGTTTTGGTCTAGAGTGTCTCCCGCTTTGAAGAGGGGGGTGACCGCGGCCGCTTTCCAATCTTTAGGAATCTCATGCGATACGAAAGGAAGGTTGAACAGACTAGTAAAAGGGGTTGCCACAATGGTGGCGGATAATTTTAGGAAGAGAGGGTCCAGATTGTCTAGCCCAGCTGATTTGTAGGGATCCAGATTTTGCAGCTCTTTCAGGACATCAGCTGTCTGGATTTGGGTGAAGGAGAAGTGGGGGGTGCAGAGCTGTTGGCCGGTGTTGGGGTAGCCAGGTGGAAAGCGTGGCCAGCCGTAGAGAAATGCTTACTGAAATTCTCGATTATCGGTGGAGACAGTGTTTCCTAGCCTCAGTGCAGTGGGCAGCTGAGAGGTGCTCATATTCTCCATGGACTTTACAGTGTCCCAAAACTTTTTGGAATTAGTGTTGCAGGATGCAAATTTCTGTTTGAAAAAGATAGCCTTTGCTTTCCTAACTGACTCTGTATATTTGTTCCTGACTTCCCTGTAAGTTGCATATTGTGGGGACTTTTTTTTTCAAAGCTAGTGAAGTGCGCCACAGGATGATTTCTTTCCCTGGTCAAGGGCAGTTAAGTCTGGAGTGAACCAAGGCCTAGATCTATTCTTAGTTCTACATTTTTTGAAAGGGGCATGCTTTTTTAAGATGGTGAGGAAGGCACTTTTGAAGAACAACCAGGCATCCTCTGCTGATGGGGTGAGGTCAATATCCTTCCAGGATACTTGGGCCAGGTCGATTAGAAAGGCCTGCTCGCAGAAGTGTTTTAGGGAGCGTTTGACAGTGATGAGGGGTGGTGGTTTGACCGCTGATGCATAACGGACCCAGGCAATGAGGCAGTGATCTCTGAGATCCAGGTTGATGACAGCAGAGGTGTATTTGGAGGGAAAGTTGACATCCATGTTTACGGATTTGGGGTTGTACCTGGTAGGTTCCTTGATAATTTGTTTGAGATTGAGGGTATCTAGCTTATATTGTAGGACGGCCGGGGTGTTAAGCATATCCCAGTTTAAGTCACCTAACAGTACAAACTCTGAAAATAAATGGGGGGAAATCAATTCACATATGGTGTCCAGGGCACAGCTGGGAGCTGAGGGGAGTCTATAACAAGCTACAACAGTGAGATAATTATTTCTGAAGATATGGATTTTTAAAAGTAGAAGCTCGAACTGTTTGGGTGTAGACCTGGACTGTAGGACAGAACTCTGCCGGCTCTCTCTACAGTAGACTAACTCCGCCCCCTTTAGCAGTTCCATCTTGATGGAAAATGTTGTAAATGGGGATGGACATTTAAGAATTTTTGGTGCCCTTCCTAAGCCAGGATTCGGACAAGGCTAGGATATCAGGGTTGGTGGAGTGTACTAAAGCAGTGAATTAAGCAAACTTAGGGAGGAGGCTTCTGAGGTTAACTTTAGGGCTAGGCGTCCCGTCAGCAGGACACCTGTCAACATTTTCCTGTGAAATTGGAGGGCGCGCAATTCAAATAAATAATCGTACAAATTATGGATATTAAACATCTAGGTACATACAAGTGTCTTATATCGGTTAAAAGCTTAAATTCTTGTTAGTCTAACTGCATTGTCTGATTTACAAAATAATTTACAACGAAAGCATGTTTGATTGTTTGAAGACGGCGCCCCACATCAACATTTTTCAACCAGCACAGGCTTCATAAAATCACAAAATGCGATTAAATAATAACTTTTTGAAAATCTTCCTCTTATTTGCAATCTAAAGGGTCCCAGCAACAACATGCATGGTAGTTTTGTTAGATTAAATACTTCTTTGTATCCCTAAAAGTCAGTTTAGTTGGCGCCATCGATATGAGTTTAACATGCAGACAAAGGAATAAAAAAATCTACCGCTAAACTTTGTTAAAACAAGCCAAACTACGTTTTTATGTAATTCTCAAGTACATAAACTAGAAAGGTAAAATTAGCAAGTGTGCATCCTCTTCATTGTGCGCCCACAGACTGATTTCCAACTGTGACTCCCTGTACCAAAACTCAAAATTCTTCCTCGTTTGGGAAGAAACAAGCCTGATACCTTGAACAAAGACTGTTGACGTCTAGTGGAAGCCATAGAAATTGTAATCTGGGAGCTGGAATTGCATAGGACCCATAGCTTTCCATTGCAAGAGCTTGGGATCTCAACAAAAAAATTCTGGTTGGTTTCTCTTTGGATTTTCTCCTACCATTGTGAACCAGGGCCTGGGTTAACAGAGGAACAGAGGAGGAACAGAGGAGAAGTAGGATAAGGGTACGGCTAAAGGCTATGACCCAGACTTGTGGTGGTTTATAATTCACTGTATCACAATTCCAGTGGGTCAGAAGTGTACATACACTAAGTTGACTGTGCCTTTAAACAGCTTGGAAAATTCCAGAAAATTATGTCATGGCATTAAAAGCTTTTGATAGGCTAGTTGACATCATTTGAGTCAATTGGAGGTGTACCTGTGGATATATTTCAAGGCCTACCTTCAAACTCAGTGCCTCTTTGCTGGACATCCAGGGAAAATCAAAAGAAATCAGCCAAGATCTCGAAAAAAAAGTGTAGACCTCCATAAGTCTGGTTCATCCTTAGGAGCAATTTCTAAACGCCTGAAGATACCACGTTCATCTGTACAAACAATAGTATGCAAGTATAAACGCCATGGGACCATGCAGCCGTCATACCGCTCAGGAAGGAGACATGTTCTATCTCCTAGAGATGAACGTACTTTGGTGCGAAAAGTGCAAATCAATCCCAGAACAACAGTAAAGGACCTTGTGAAGATGCTGGAGGAAACAGGTACCAAAGTATCTATATCCACAGTAAAAACGAGTTCTACATCAACATAACCTGAAAGCAAGGAACATGGGGACAAATATCGTACTTTTGAAGAAATGTCCTCTGGTCTGATGAAAAAAAGTCAGAAGCTTACATACACCTTAGCCAACTACATTTAAACTCAGTTTCACAACTCATGACATTTAATCCTCGTAAAAATTATTTGTCTTAGGTCAGTTAGGATCACCAATTTATTTCAGCTTCTATTTCTTTCATCACATTCCCAGTGGGTCAGAAGTTTACATAAACTCAATTAGTATTTGGTAGTTATGGGGTTCAGCTTGGGGTCATGATAGGGGCTGCAACAAATGTTTGATGTATTATAATAATTGATTACGCTTATGTTGTATTAATAGAAGGGGAAGGGCTATAAGACCGCTCCTCCACTACATTTATAGGGTCCTAGACTACAGATTAACTATATATTTATATATATATTTATATATTTATTTATATATATATTCATATATATATTCCTTATATATATTCATTATAAGGTTTAACATCGTTTCCATTAGTTATTTTCTAGTCTCTGCCTCTTATAAAGAAACGGTCTGAGAGATGTGTGAGTTATGGCAGTCAAAACAGGGTGTCTGTGAGAAAGAGCCTAAAGGTTCAAATAGATTCATAGACTCAGAACCCTGCAGGGGAGTGAAATATATAAGAGACTAGTCAGGCATACCACTATAAATCAACTTGGGGAGTGGACATTTACTACTGAGCCTTTAGATAACACTGAAACTATTGTTTGTATAGCTGTGTATGCATGGGCTTGGTCTCATGAGTAGAAGGTAATGATGTAGGCAGTGACATTACTAGGGGTTGACTGCATGCATAATAAAATTACTTGGACCCTTTACTATTTTGCAGAACTTACTTGGAAACATGCGTGCTGCGTGCAATGTTCCCGTTGTCAACTTTTGTCTGCAATTAATAAATGAGTGATTGATTTACCTGCCCCCTCCTTTTTCGAACATTCTGTTAAAAATCGCGCAACTTTTCAGCGTCCTGCCACTCATGCCAGGAATATAGTATATGCATATGATTAGTATGTGTGGATAGAAAACACTCTGAAGTTTCTAAAACTGGTTAAATCACGGCTGTGACTATAACAGATCGTGTGTTTCATTGAAAAACGCAAGAAAAACTGCTCTCTGAAAGCTAAAAATAATTTCCATAAGTCACTTCCATGGGTTGTTAAAAGAGGACAAATTTTAATATCGACCTGCATGCAATTCATACAAATTCCACACGATGTCGCCATTGCCGTCATTTTCAATTGAATTTTTTGTTGGAAAATCCAACTATCTGGCTTCCGTTTCTTCCAGTCTCCACCAGGATGTTGTAAATGTGGACATTGGCAGCCATTGATTTGCAGACGAGGAGCTATTGAATATACATCGCCCTGTAATCATTTTGATAGATTATAAACGTTTACTAATACCTAAAGTTGGATTACAAAAGGATTTCGAAGTGTTTTGTGAAAGTTTATCGTCGACTTTTTTAATTTTAAAAAATGACGCAGCGTTTAAAAACGATGTTTTTTTCTGAATGACACAGCTTCCATAGAAAGCTATTTTGGGTATATATGGACCGATTTAAACGAAAAAAAAGACCCAATAGTGATGTTTATGGGGCATATAGGAGTGCCAAGAAAGAAGCTCGTCAAAGGTAATGAATGTTTTATATTTTATTTCTGCGTTTTGTGCTGCGTCGGATAAGCAGAGTCTTTGTTTACGTCGCATTCAGGCATTTTCAGGTGGTGCATGCTATCAGATAATAGCTTCTCATGCTTTCGCCGAAAAGCATTTTAAAAATCTGACTTGTTGGCTAGGTTCACAACGAGTGTAGCTTTAATTCAATACCCTGCTTGTGAATTTTGATCAAGGTTTGAGTTTTAACGAGCACATTTAGCATTTAGCGTAGCGCATTTGCATTTCCAGGTGCCTACTTGAGACATATGCGTCTCAAGTAGAATCAAGAAGTTAAAGATATTTTCTGAATGCTAATTTCACCAATAAGAAAATTATTGACAAGGAAGGAACTCCAACATTTGGCGAGCTTGCCGGGAGCGAGTGTCCACCTCGGTTGGAGGAGATTCCACACCATGGTGCAAGAGCTTCAAATTAAACAAGGTAAGCAGACACCTGTTTAATCTAAGTCCGTAATTAATTGGCATTCACTGGTGTGGATCCCTCTAACAAGTAAGTGGCACCTCACTCACTCTAAAATATAGACATACACTTTGAATATTACATAGTCGGATTCTAGATTGGAGAAATTACATAACGAGCTATTGGTGAAATGAATGATGTCAATATATGATGAATGAAATGAATGTTTGAAGATCTGGTTCAGTGATAATCATCCATTTATATATTGGGAGGTAATGCAGTGACCATTACTGAATACTAGTTATTTTATTTTGGAGAGGTGGTTCAGCGATAATCATCTATTTTATTTTGGGTTTGCAGAAGTGATTCAGTGTTAATCATCTATTTTATTTGGGTTTTGCAGAGGTGATTCAGCATTAATCATCTATTTTTTGTCTAGTAATGCAGCGATTGTTACTGAATACTAGTTCGTTTTGCAGAGGTGGTTCAGCGTTAATCATCAAATTTTATTTTGGGTAGTAATGCAGTGAACATTACTGAATACTAGTTATTTTTTATTTTGTAGAGGTAATTCAGCGACAATTACCCAGGCCACCTTGACCTATAGGAGTGTGCTTTATTTTGTATTTTTGTAGAGGTACCCAGTGAATGAGTTGAGTTGTTTATGAATAGTAGTAATTCTGTGTGAAATTTACACAGTGAATGAGTTGAGTTGTTTATGAATAGTGCATTGTATGTGTAACAGGGTTATATTGGTGATTCCCCTTGCCACTTTATTGTTAAGCCAATGGGTTTTTGGTTTGAGTTTGTCTTGCCTTCACCTACTCAACATGGCATCTTATTGTCTGGTTTGCGTAGCTTGCTTTTGAGGGGGGATGTTCCAGTTAGAATCGTCCCAGTGAACAAGCACCAAACCAGCGGTAAGTTTTTGGTTGCAAAGCACTGTACATCAAAAGTGATTTTTATACTCTCAAGTGATGATTTAAATGTACAATTTATATCAAATTGTTTGTAAATTTTATTCGAACATCACACATAAAATGCAGCGGTTTTTGGAGAATATTTGTTGTGCATTTTGTTGTAGAGAATTCCCGCCAGTACTAGCTAGCAACTTACTGTGTCTGGTGGGGGGGGTCATATATTTTGTACAGTGCGTGAGTGCAGAGTTGGATGGTGAGACGTGCATTGCATGACGTGCAATTTTGTGCCGTTCCTATCAGGTACATTGTTAAAGATATTATATTGTATATTGTAATTGTATTATTTTGGTAACTATCCCAGTGAACAAGCACCAAACCAGCGTGCGTGAGTGCAGAGTTGGATGGTGAGACGTGCATTGCATGACGTGCAATTTTGTGCCGTTCCTTTCAGAATAAATCTACATGACTGGTGCTACATGTTGGAGTTCCGTGTCGATGACTGATTGTACACAACGCAAGAAGAGTACTGTTACATATGTTTCCTTGTTTGTCTGTGGATTATGGCTGGGTTTATTGGGTAATGGCCCAATGGTGGAATAAAAAGTTAGGAGTAGGACAGAAGTTATTTGAATAAAAGGTTGAACATATTTGGTCGTGACACTTTCCTACCATAGGACAGAAAAGGACATTTACAACCCTTAGTATACCAGTAAAATTATTACAAGGAAGTTCTTTAGAGATTTTTTTTATAGAAAAGTATTTTGTGGCGCTATCACTAGGGGGCACTGGTGTATAACATATTACTGTTACTCTACACTCTTAAGATTTAATATTAGGAATTTAAGTATATCATGTTGTTAGTAGAATCATATACTATAGCCTGGATTAAGTGAGAGTAGAATTAGTCAGGACAGAGGCAGAACAGGAGTACTCCCCACTGCCCCTCTGCTGTATGAAAATCAACCCAAAGGAACCCTGGGTGACTATACACAGATCGACCCTCTCAAACCACTGACAGAAGAAAATGGAGAAGCAACCATGACTATCCTTAAGGGGACACAGAAGGAGGAGGTGGAGGTGGATGACACCACAGCAGCAACAAGCGGCATGAGAACAATAAAATTGAACGAAGGAGGCACAGTTCCTGGAGGAAGTTTCCCTCGACACCCCAACTCAATCACAACCATGGAAACACAGATGCATGGAATTTATTGCTCTCGAAATCCTACTCGTTCCCTTTGTGGACGGGGATGTGGAGAATAATAAATGGATGAAAGCAGTGACATACATAGGATTACAGGGGAAGCTGACAACACCATCTTTGACCAAATTGAACACTGGTTTAATGGTGTATTTGGAAACATTATGGGTAAGGTAATGATGTTCCTGTCTGCCATGATTGTTCCATTTCTGGTAGGACTGCTGTTGCTTTCTGTATAATAAAGTGCTTGGCTAAAAAGACTGTTGAACATTTGGGGATCATGGGGCACATGTATGTTGGGGTGGTCACCTCTGGAGAGGTGAGTCAGTCTTCATGGTAAGAACTACCCACTCTGTATGGTGTAATAATCCCAGCAAACTCTGTGGATAGAATTGTTAGGAAATGGAAGCATGACCATCATTCCCATTCTGACCTCCCCAAACCCGAAGTCAACCCCTGCCCTGTGTCTTTGTAGTAGGAAGGAAGATATGGGAGATACTAGGGCTTGCCATGTATATATGGGTCAACTGAAAGAAGAGTAGAGTGATAGGATAAACTATGCTAAAGGGGATTTTAGTGTGTTAGACTTACAGCAACAGGTGACAGGTGTAAACCTTTCCAGGATAGAAGAAGGTATGGGAGCACCTTTTGGATGGATGTGGGTATCTCACGTTATCTCCTGAATGGGGGGGTGTTGTTATTTGGAGAGAACGGAAATATACATGTTTAGAATTCCAGTCACCGATCTTTTCAATGAGAGGTAAAACCAACTGTGGGGAACTGAATGAAGCGTGCCAAACGACTCATCCCAGACAATCAGGAAGCCTAGGGTAATGTCCTACACCTGGGTGAGATTTTTGGTATGTCAGTCATAACCTCCTTGGGTGTGGCTGTCCTGGGAAAGCGGGTAAACAATTTAATGATCCAAGGATTTAGCCAACTCTCATTAGATGTCCAAAATCTGAAATCAGTTGTCAGCAGCCATGAGTTGGCTTTAGATTATATTTTGGTGAAGGAAGGAGGACACTGTAATTTGGCTACTGTTTGCATTTGTAAGAAAATGACTAACTGCTCTTGAACATGCTGGATTGATGGCATTGGTGGAAGCGGATACAAATCGTGCTGAAGGTGAGACTGGTGCATTTCTGGTTTCTCTTAATCCCATCGTTTATCCAACTCGTGTGGTTCTTCCCAAGACTCAGGAGGAATGGGAGTATAGACAGACTCACCCCTCCCCCACCAGCATTCCAGGAACCTCAGGAGTTGTTTCTCCCTTTAGTAGGCCATCCCTGGCATCAAATGGGGGATTTGCCTAATCTGTTTGATTTCAGAGGAGAATATTATGATTGAAGAAGTGAGACTAATTAGTCTCAAAGCAGAAAATGATGGGAGTAACTTGGACCCTTTACTATTTTGCAGACTTACTTGGAAACATGCGTGCTATGTTCCAGTTGTCAACTTCTGTCTGCAATTGCATTAAAAAGTGAATGATTGACTTACTTAAAGATATTGTCCGAATGCTAATTTCACCAATAAGCAAATGGTTGACAAGGAATGAACCCCAACAGTATCATTGCCTTTAAATTCTTTAAATTGGGTCAAACGTTTTGGGTAGCCTTCCACAAGCTTCCCACAATAAGGGGTGAATTTTGGCCCATTCCTCCTGACAGAGCTGGTGTAACTGAATCAGGTGTGTAGGCCTCCTTGCTCTCACATGCTTTTTCAGTTCTGCCCACAAATGCTCTATGGGATTGAGGTCAGGGCTTTGTGATGTCCATTCCAATACTTTGACATTGTTGTCCTTAAGCCATTTTGCCACAACTTTGAAAGTATGCTTGGGGTCATTGTCCATTTGGAAGATCCATTTGCGACCAAGCTTTAACTTCCTGGCTGATGTCTTGAGATGTTGCTTCAATATATCCACATAATTTTCCGCCTTCATGATGCCATCTATTTTGTGAAGAGCACCAGTCATACCTGCAGCAATGCACCCTTTACAACATGATGCTGCCACCCCGGTGCTTCATGGTTGGGATGGTGTTCTTTGGCTTGTAAGCCTCCCCCTTTTTCCTCCAAACATAATATAAATTACAAATAAATTACTATAAAAATCAAACTTTCAATAAATCACACATGTAAGATACCAAATTACAGCTGCACGTGTTGTGAATCCAGCCAACATGCCAGATTTCCAAAAGGCTTTTCGATGAAAGCAAACAATGCTATTATCTGAGGATAGCACCTCCGTAAACAAAAGAGAGAAAGCATATTTCAACCCTATAGGCGCGACACAAAACGCGCTACACAAAATATAATTAATGCCTTACCTTTGACGAGCTTCTTTTGTTGGCACTCCAATATGTCCCATAAACATCACAAATCAAATCAAATTTATTTATATAGCCCTTCGTACATCAGCTGATATCTCAAAGTGCTGTACAGAAACCCAGCCTAAAACCCCAAACAGCAAGCAATGCAGGTGGCAGATGCAGAAGCACGGTGGCTAGGAAAAACTCCCTAGAAAGGCCAAAACCTAGGAAGAAACCTAGAGAGGAACCAGGCTATGTGGGGTGGCCAGTCCTCTTCTGGCTGTGCCGGGTGGAGATTATAACAGAACATGGTCAAGATATTCAAATGTTCATAAATGACCAGCATGGTCGAATAATAATAAGGCAGAACAGTTTAAACTGGAGCAGCAGCACAGTCAGGTGGACTGGGGACAGCAAGGAGTCATCATGTCAGGTATTCCTGGGGCATGGTCCTAGGGCTCAGGTCCTCCGAGAGAGAAAGAAAGAGAGAATTAGAGAGAGCATATGTGGGATGGCCAGTCCTCTTCTGGCTGTGCCGGGTGGAGATTATAACAGAACATGGCCAAGATGTTCAAATGTTCATAAATGACCAGCATGGTTGAATAATAATAAGGCAGAACAGTTGATTCTGGAGCAGCAGCACGGCCAGGTGGACTGGGGACAGCAAGGAGTCATCATGTCAGGTAGTCCTGGGGCATGGTCCTAGGGCTCAGGTCCTCCGAGAGAGAGAAAGAGAGAAGGAGAGAATTAGAGAACGCACACTTAGATGCACACAGGACACCGAATAGGACAGAAATACTCCAGATATAACAAACTGACCCTAGCCCCCGACACATAAACTACTGCAGCATAAATACTGGAGGCTGAGACAGGAGGGGTCAGGAGACACTGTGGCCCCATCCGAGGACACCCCCGGACAGGGCCAAACAGGAAGGATATAACCCCACCCACTTTGCCAAAGCACAGCCCCCACACCACTAGAGGGATATCTTCAACCACCAACAAATGGTCCTTTTGTTCGATTAATTCCGTCGATATATATCCAAAATGTCCATTTATTTGGAGCATTTGATCAAGAAAACACCGGTTCCAACTTGAGCAACGTGACTACAAAATCTCAAAAGTTACCTGTAAACTTTGCCAAAACATATTAAACCACTTTTGTAATACAACTTTAGGAATTGTTTTTATTGTAAATAATTGATAAAATTGAAGATGGGATGATATGTGTTCAAAACAGGTAGAAAACAAACTGAAGCATGCTTTCTGGTTACACGCCTCTATCTAACTGTACACTTCAAGTGACCCTCGTTCAAGATGGCCGTACTTCTTCATTATACAAAGGAATAACCTCAACCAATTTCTAAAGACGGTTGACATCCAGTGGAAGTCTGGCCAGCCATTTGATTAGATGTTCAGGATTCTTATGGCTTGGGGGTAGAAGCTGTTTAGAAGCCTCTTAGACCTAGACTTGGTGCTCCGGTATCGCTTGCCGTGTGGTAGCAGAGAGAACAGTCTATGATTAGGGTGGCTAGAGTCTGGCAATTTTTAGGGCCTTCCTCTGACACTGCCTGGTATAGAGGTCCTGGATGGCAGGAAGCTTGGCCCCAGTGATGTACTGGGCCCTTCGCACTACTCTCTGTACTGTAGTGCCTTGCAGTCAGAGGCCAAGCAGTTGCCATACCAGGCAGTGATGCAACCATGCTCTCGATGGTGTAGCTGTAGAACCTTTTGAGGATCTGAGGACTCATGCCAAAACTTTTCAGTCTCCTGAGGGGGAATAGGTTTAGTCTTGCCCTCTTCACAACTGTCTTGGTGTGCTTGGTCCATATTAGTTTGTTGGTGATATGAACACCAAGGAACTTGAAGCTCTCAACCTGCTCACTACAGCACCGTCGATGAGAATGGGGGTATGCTCTTTTTCATGTAGTTCACAATCATCTCCTTTGTCTTGGTTACGTTGAGGGACAGATTGTTATCCTGGCACCACATGGCCAGGTCGTGCCTGGCCGTGTAGTCATGAGTGAACAGGGAGTATAGGAAGGGACTGAGGACCTACCCCTGAGGGGTAGGTGTTTAGGATCAGCGTGGCAGATGTGTTGTTACCTACCCTTACCACCTGGGGGCGGACCGCAGGATCCAGTTGCAGAGGGAGGTGTTTAGTCCAGGGTCCTTAGCTTATTATTGAGCTTTGAGGGACCTATGGTGTTGAACGCTGAGCTGTTGTCATTGAATAGCATTCTCACATAGGTGATCCTTTGTCAAGGTGGGAAAGGGCAGTGTGGAGTGCAATATAGACTGCATCATCTGTGGATCTGTTAGGGAGGTATGCAAATTGGGGTGGGTCTAGGGTTTCTGGCATGATGGTGTTGATGTGAGCCATGACCAGCCTTTCAAAGCACTTCATGGCTACAGACGTGAGTGCTACGGGTCAGTAGTTATTCAGTCAAGTTACCTTAATGTGGTCTGCAGCTTATGAGAAACTCTACCTCAGGCTAGTAATGGCTCGAGACTTCCTTAGATATCGTTCACCACCTGTTGTTTACAAAAATGCATAGACCGCCGCCCCTTGTTCTATCCTGATGGTACATCGTATAACCAGCCAGCTGTATGTGGATACTGTCGTCGTTCAGCCACGACTTTGTGAAGCATAAGATGTCACAGTTTTTAATGTCCCGATGGTAGTTTAACCTGTTGCGTCTACCAAACCCGGATCCGGGTTTCTATTTACAGACCTAAGCTCATTACCATAACGCAACGTTAACTATTCATGAAAATCGCAAATGAAATTAAATAAATATGCCATCTCTCAAGCTTAGCCTTTTGTAAACAACACTGTCATCTCAGATTTTCAAAATATGCTTCTCAACCATAGGAAAACAATCATTTGTGTAAAAGTGGCTAGCTAGCGTAGCATTTAGTGTTAGCATTAGCGTTAGCATCCAGCACGCAAGATTTCAACAAAAAACATAAAAGCCTTCAAATAAAATCATTTACCTTTGAAGAACTTTGGATGTTTTCAATGAGGAGACTCTCAGTTAGATAGCAGATGCTCAGTTTTTCCAAAAAAGATTCTTTGTGAATTCGAAATAGCTCCGTTTTCTGCATCACATTTGGCTACCAAAAAAAAAACGAAAATTCAGTCCTCAAAACGCGAACTTTTTTCCAAATTAACTCCATAATATCGACTGAAAACATGGCAAACGTTGTTTAGAATCAATCCTCAAGGTGTTTTTCACATATCTCTTCAATGATATATCGTTCGTGGAAGCATGGTTTCTCCCCTCAATCAAATGGAAAAGTACAAGCAGCTGGCGTTTGCGCACCGAATTCCACGCAGGACACCAGGCGGACACTTGGAAAATGTAGTCTCTTATGGTCAATCTTCCAATGATATGCCTACAAATACGTCACAATGCTGCTAACACCTTGGGGGAACGACAGAAAGTGTAGGCTCATTCCTTGCGCAATCACAGCCATATAAGGAGACAATGGAAAACAGAGCTTCAGAGATTCTGCTAATTTCCTGCTTGACGCATCATCTTGGTTTCACCTGTAGAATGAGTTCTGGGGCACTTACAGACAATATCTTTGCAGATTCTGAAACTTCAGAGTGTTTTCTTTCAAAAACTGTCAAGAATATGCATAGTCGAGCATCTTTTCGTGACAAAATATTGCGCTTAAAACGGGAACGTTTTTTATCCAAAAATGAAATAGCGCCCCTAGAGATCCAAGAGGTTAATCTTCCCAATAACTCTTCCCTTTTATTGTCCAAAGATTGCAGGTTTGATAGCAGAACTGAGGGGTTCTCCTCTTCACGCAGAGAACTGGGGTCGGGGCCTGTTCCCTAAGGAACCGTGCATCCTCCGCCTCAGGCTCGTCAGAGTCCAGAGTGCAGGTCAGATCAAAAACCAAGCCATGAGGTCAAAGGAATTATCTCTAGAGCACTGAGATAGGATTGTGACGAGGCACAGATCTGTGGAAGGGTAGCAACATTTTTTTGCTGCATTGAAGGTCCCCAAGATCACAGTGGCCTCCATCATGGTTAAATGGAAGTTGTTTGGAACAGCCAAAACTCTTCCTAGAGCTGGCCGCCCGGCCAAACAACAATTGGAGAAGGGCCTTGGTCAGGAAGGTGACCAAGAACCCAATGGTCACTCTGACAGAGCTCCAATGTTTCCCCGTGTCCAAATCGCTTCTTTTGTTAGGGCGTTTGGTAAACAGATCCAAACGCGCGTTCAGGTCCAGCCGAAAGTCGAACGAAAAGATCAAAAAGTTATATTACAGGTCGTAGAAACTTGTCAAACTAAATACAGAATCAATCTTTAGGATTTTTTTATCATAAATGTTCAATAATGTTCCAACCGGAGAATTCCATTGTCTGTAGAAAAGCAATGGAACGAGAGCTATCTCTCATGTGAAATGCGTGTGACTGAGAATGAGGCTGCTGCCAGACCCCTTAGTCAAACTGCTCTCATCCGGCCCCCCTTCACAGTAGAAGCCTGAAACAACATTCTAAAGACGGTTGACATCTAGTGGAAGCCGTAGGAAGTGCAAAAGGACCCATATCCCACTGTGTATTTGATAGGGGCTGAGTTCAAAAACTACAAACCTCAGATTTCCCACTTCCTGTTTTTTTCTCAGGTTTTTGCCTGCCATATGGGTTCTGTTATACTCACAGACAACATTCAAACAGTTTTAGAAACTTGAGTGTTTTCTATCCAATACTTCTAATAATAATATGCATATATTAGCATCTGGGACAGAGTAGGAGGCAGTTCACTCTGGGCACGCTATTCATCCAAAAGTGAAAATGCTGCCCCCTATCCCAAAAAGGTTAAAGAAAACCTGTTCCAGAGCTAGAAGGACCTCAAACTGGAGTGAAGGTTCACCTTCCAACAGGATAACGACCCTAAGCACACAGCCAAGACAACGCAGGAGTGGCTTTGGGACAAGAATCTGAATGTTGAGTGGACCAGCCAGAGCCCGGACTTGAATCCGAACGAACATGTCTGGAGAGACCTTAAAATAGCTGTGCAGCGACGCTCCTCATTCAACCTGACAGAGCTTGAGATGATCTGCAGAGAAGAATGGGAGAAACTTCCCAAATACAGGTGTGCCAAACTTATGGCGTCATACCTAAGAAGACTTGAGGCTTTCATCACTGCCAAAGGTACTTCAACAAAGTACTGAGTAAAGATTCTGAATATTTATGTAAATGTGATATCAGTTTTTAAAATATTTTTGTATTATTAGCAACAACCCCAAAAAATTATGGGGTATTTTGTTCCGATTGATGAGGGAAAAAACAATTTAATAAAATGTGGAAAAATCAAGTGGTCTGAAGACCCGTATGTTTTGTTGCGAAAACGTTTACTATCAATGTTCCCGAATGGATTTGACTTGGTTTCCTAAATTAAGCACTGCGTAGCTGCAGGGACAGGGTTACATGTCAGAAAACAAAACAAAAGTATACAACAATTGAACTTCAATACAAGCAAAAAAATGTAATTGCCGACCAAGTTCAGGTACTAATCTGGAGGAAGTGTTTGGAGCTGTTCAAAATAGGATATCATCGGGTCCCAAGTGGAATAAAACGAGTTGGTTGACCCTCGAATGGTATACTGATTTATTTTATAATTTTAGGAATAGCATCAGATTTTAAAGCCAAAGAGAGGCTAAGGGATGATTGATAGATTTCCAATCCAATAAAATCGTTCTGCGGGCCATTGGTCTACTGGTCAGAGAAGGATTGTTGTTTGGTACTGAAAAAAATGCAATTTCTGCACTAGGCTGCAACTTCAAAACACACCAAACCTGTACGCAGTAGAACCACTAGATCAGGGACACACACTTCAGGGTCTGAGAAATACACTGCTCAAAAAATTAAAGGGAACACTAAAATAACACATCCTAGATCTGAATGAATGAAATATTCTTATTAAATACTTTTTCTTTATATAGTTGAATGTGCTGACAACAGAATCACACAAAAATTATCAATGGAAATCAAATTTATCAACCCATGGAGGTCTGGATTTGGAGTCACACTCAAAATTAGTGGAATTTTGAAAACCCCACTACAGGCTGATCCAACTTTGATGTAATGTCCTTAAAACAAGTCAAAATGAGGCTCAGTAGTGTGTGTGGCCTCCACGTGCCTGTATGACCACCCAACAACGCCTGGGCATGCTCCTGATGAGGTGGTGGATGGTCTCCTGAGGGATCTCCTCCCAGACCTGGACTAAAGCATCCGCCAACTCCTGGACAGTCTGTGGTGCAAGTGGATGGAGTGAGACATGATGTCCCAGATGTGTTCAATTGAATTCAGGTCTGGGGAACAGGCGGGCCAGTCCATAGCATGAATGCCGTCCTCTTGCAGGAACTGCTGACACACTCCAGCCACATGAGGTCTAGCATTGTCTTGCATTAGGAGGAACCCAGGGCCAACCGCACCAGCAGATGGTCTCACAAGGGGTCTGAGGATCTCATCTCGGGACCTAATTGCAGTCAGGCTACCTCTGGCGAGCACGCTGTGTGGCCCCCCAAAGAAATGCCACCCCACACCATGACTGACGCGCCGCCAAACCGGTCATGCTGGAGGATGTTGCAGGCAGCAGAACGTTCTCCACGGCGTCTCCAGACTCTGTCACATGTGCTCAGTGTGAACCTGCTTTCATCTGTGAAGAGCACAGGGTGCCAGTGGCAAATTTGCCAATCTTGGTGTTCTCTGGCAAATGCCAAACGTCCTGCACGGTGTGGGCTGTAAGCACAACCCCCACCTGTGGACGTCGGGCCCTCATACCACCCTCATGGACTCTGTTTCTGACCGTTTGAGCAGACACATGCACATTTGTGGCCTGCTGGAGGTCATTTGCAGGGCTCTGAGAGTGCTCCTCCTTGCACAAAGGCGGAGGTAGCGGTCCTGCTGCTGGGTTGTTGCCCTCCTACGGCCTCCTCCATGTCTCCTGATGTACTGGCCTGTCTCCTGGTAGCGCCTCCATGCTCTTGACACTACGCTGACAGACAGAGCAAACCTTCTTGCCACAGCTCGCATTGATGTTCCATCCTGGATGAGCTGCACTACCTGAGCCACTTGTGTGGGTTGTAGACTCCGTCTCATAATACCACTAGAGTGAAATCACCGCCAGCATTCAAAAGTGACCAAAACATCAGCCAGGAAGCATAGGAACTGAGAAGTGGTCACCACCTGCAGAACCACTCCTTTATTGGGGTTGTCTTGCTAATTGCCTATAATTCATTTCCACCTGTTGTCTATTCCATTTTTTATTATTATTATTTTTTTTTTAACCTTTATTTAACTAGGCAAGTCAGTTAAGAACAAATTCTTATTTTAAAATGACGGCCTAGGAACAGTGGATTAATTGCCTGTTCAGGGGCAGAACGACAGATTTGTACCTTGTCAGCTCGGGGGTTTGAACTTGCCACCTTCCAGAGGGGAGGGGAGAGGGGACATTGGACCATCCTGGCATGTGGCCCTTGATAGAGGGAAATACTGTGAAAAAAGTTTGTTTCTAAGTACTGATGCCTTGGGTGATGAGTACAACAGTCAGATCCAGAAAATCAACTTTGCACCAAAGCCAAATTTTCCCAGTAGAGATATTACATGTATCATTCCTCCCTGTCAGATAAGATAATTACTTCAGGAACGTACAAAGATACATTAAGCAGACGTTGAATGTTAGAAAAGGATTGGCAACCCTTAATAAACCTTGTCTGAGCCGTTGATATGATATTTGTCATAGTGGATTCTATTATATTCTACATCTGCATTTAAAAGTGAGATAGGTTTGTATGAGCCACACTCAGATGCATCTTTGCTGGGTTTTAACAAAAGTTTGATTGATACCTCTGATCCAGGGCGTTTTTGAACATTTCAAGCAGGTTTGTCAGAAAACGAATTGTAGAATTCCATTCTTGGCCAGGCGGTTCCACACTTTGCATTCCAGTAATTTAATTAATAATCTCCTCTAACTGCAAATGTTGATTAATTTCCCCTCACTTTTCTGTACTAATTGTCAGAGTTTCCAAATTTTCAAGGAAATCATAATTCAATTGTCTTCAGGTGATTCTGATGTGTAAAGATCTGAATTAAATGTTTTGAAAGTATTATTGATTTCAATGGAACCAGGTTCGAAGCAGATTTGCATGGAATAGCCTTCATTTCTCAGAACAAGAATTGACTGACGAGTTTCATAAGAAAGTTATTTTTTTCTGGCCATTTTGAGCCTGTAATCGAAAAAACAAATGCTGATGCTCCAGAAACTCAAGAAGTCTAAAGAAGGCCAGTTTTATTGCTTCTTTAATCAGAACAACAGTTTCAGCTGTGCTAACATAATTTCAAAAGGGTTTTCTAAGTCAACATAGGCAGCAAAGAAGCTACTTCTCCCCAGGAAAAACATCAGGGACAGACTGATATTCTGCAAAAGGTACAGGGATTGGAATGCTGAGCACTGAGGTAAAGTCATTCTCTCTGATGCATCCCCTCTCCGATTGTTTGGGGCATCCGGAAAAGACAAGGTGAGCGCTACCATTAGTAAAGCATCCTGAGACCGTTCATGTGTGGGGTAGGGAGTGGGCGCACTCACAATTTTGCCTAAGAACACAGCCATGAATAAAGAATAGTACCAACGCATCCTCCAAGAGCAACTTCTCCCAGCCATCCATGAACAGTTTGGTGACGAACAATGCCTTTTCCAGCATGATGGAGCACCTTGCCATAAGGCAAAAGTGATAACGAAGTGGCTCAGGGAACAAACATTGATATTTTGAGTCCATGGCCAGGAAACTCCCCATACCTTAATCCCATTGAGAACTTGTGGACAGACAAACTCCAAGCAGTGATTATGCAAGAATGGGCTGCCATCAGTCAGAATGTGGCCAATAAGTTAATTGACAGCATGCCAGGGCAGATTGCAGAGGTCTTGAAAAAGAAGGGTCAACACTGCCAATATTGACTCTTTGTTACAGGCGAGTCTTTAAGCATCTTCTGACAGGTGTGAATTCCATCAGGCCTGCGGTGGATTTGTATTCTCAGAACCTCAGCCAGGCACGGTGGGACCAAGACAAGAACAGTGTGAGCATAGGCGGTTTCCACCCTTCTAAATGCATCTGCAGGGCGCAATAGTCAAAACAGGTTTTAACACACACACAAGTCTCATAAGGAGAATTCAGTTTGTTAATAACCCATTAAAAGTTATGGGGTCTACACCTAACCTATTCAATATCAAGCTATAGCTCAGCTAGCTTGCCACTATAAATGGTGGAGAAGTGCTTAGCTAAGTCCATCACCACATTCAAATAGCCCAGTCAGTGCTTGAGCATTCCATTTTTTGTTGTGCGTAGCTAGCCATGCTAGCAGTCAACCAAATGTCCCTTTTGTCTGAAATCTTCTCAGCCAAGTATAGACGTGATAAATGTATCCCTGGGTAGTTAAGCAATCATCTTGTTGCATGTAAAAATACATTTCAAAATAAATGTGGCGTTAGCTAGCCAGCCAGATAGTAAACAGTCAAGTGTGTCCAGCCAGCTCTTGCTAGCCAGCCAATTTTATTGTGATGTATTATAGCTAACGTTGCCACTATTCTCAGTCAAGGTAGCTGGACATAGACAGCTTTAGCATCGGCCAGTGTGTCAAAAATGTGTGTCTCTCCCTTGTAACAGACACGAAGACTGGCAAGGTGTAGGAGCTTCAAGTGACAGGTTTCGATGTCCTTGAATTCAACTCTTTTTCACAAGGTTAGCACTCAGGTCCGGGTAGAATTGTATAGCTTGGCTACGGAATTTTGGTTTATGCTCCCTCGTATTGCACGTTCCTTGTCTTGGTAATGATGAAAGCAGGCTATGATCACCCTAGGCTGCTCCCCTAAGTTGGGTTAGAGGTGAGGGATCCATTGCCATCACTTCCACCAGCATGTCAGAGACTCATTTTACAGGGTTGACTCCAGTCTCAATTCCCTCCATGACGCCAACAATCTCGATGTTTTCCCTTCCGGTATAATTCTCCAACGAATCTACCTTGGAAAGTAGAGCTGTGTTGGCCGTTTTCATATGACAGCAGCCTCTAGCTCGGCAATCTGCTCGGTGTTGTCAGTGGAGAAACCTTCTAGTGTAGTGAGGCGTTGCCCAAATGTCTTTCTCGAAAGGCGTCAATGGAAGTTTAGAAAGGTGCCAGCGAAGTTCTAATGAGAGATGCTATATCCTCTTTTAGACTACTTATTGGTTTAGCTAGCTCAGCTACAAGCGTGGTCATAGACAAAGCCTCCGACTCTGCAGCAGGGTTGGCTGCTGCAGACATATATGGTGTTTGAGTAGTTGGTTCATCCTTCAATGATGTTGGTCGTAGCAGTTCTCTTTGGGTTGGTTGGTCTTGCTCATGGTACCATAAAAAGTGATTAAAAGAGTATAACCAAGTGATACATCAACATAAAAACGAACCGTGGTGTGTAAAAAGGTTAAATTCAAGTTTAATTGGGGACCTCTCTCAAACATGTCTTCTTACGTCACCCGACCGGAAATCACCGATACGTTTTGATATCTAAGACATTCTAAGTTTTGTTATCATTCACAACTAAGGTTGCCAAATAACTCTAAATCTAGCGAATAGGACCTGTTTCAAATGATCACTTTTATGCTCAACATTGCCACCTCATTTGCGCACTCACTCTGGAATGGGAAAAATATCCTTTCTATTTTTTCAGCTAAAGTTCAATCATATTCTTCTTACTACAAAATCATACAGTATAATATAAAATACAGTGTCTTGCGAATGTATTCACCCCCCATTTTTCCTATTTTGTTGTCTTACAACCTGGAATTAAAATGTATTTTGGGGGGATTTGTATCATTTTACTTACACAAGATGCAAAATACTTTTTTTATTGTGAAACAAACAAGAAATAAGACACACAAAAATGAAAATTTGAGCGTGCATAACTATTAACCCCACCCCCCAAAAGTCAATACATTAAAACTACAACATTCACTCTCAGCCTCATAACAATTATTATAATAATTTATTCAGCTTCTATCGAGCTTTTCATTACAGTAAGAATGTCAAAGGGCTTGAAAAGAAAAACAAACAAGCATCAGATAAAATGCTAAATGAGCTGACATGCTACCATCTTAAGGTGGGGGAAACTAATTAGATTTGCCATTTCCACAAAAGGGCTTTTTGTTGGGCCTGTGCCTCTCTGGTTTGATCTCGCCCTCTCAGCGCTGCAGGGGATCGGTGGAGAATGTGGACCACCACATTCCAGTCAGGTTCATTCCTCCACTCGCTCTGCTCCACCGGAATTATGGATAAAAGCGAGAATATATTTGTCAGTCAAATAACGGCAGTCAAGCATTGATCATCATGTCACCAGAATAAAACCCTCTATAGTTATTGGAAAGGAGCATCAAGATCACTATGCACTTTCACTACCCTTTGAAGTTCATCCTAACTTATTTCATTTGTAGCCCAATAAACTGCATGCTTTCCGGAGTCGTAGTGGGAGGACCACACACCATATTCAGCAGTCTAGTTCCAGTAACTTTCCGTTATTCTGTAGATTCTAAATTGTTCTGCATGGTTGAAGTTTTTGTCTTACTGTTAATCAGAAGGGAAAATCTTGTACACCATAGAATCACATCCAGAACTTCCTCCTTCTACACTCAATACGACCCTGTCCACCCATCACAAAATGGTGGCTTAAATGGAAATGTCCACTCTAGGGATTCTTGTTCTACTGTACTGAAAATTCTAGATTGTCTGCATATACCCCCACAAGAAGTCCAAGTTCAAATCCACTACAACACAAAGTATTATACAGAGCCATGATCGCATGGAACTCCCTTTCATCTCCAGTTACTCAAGCAAACAGCAAAATTACCTTTAAAAACATATTAAACATATAATTGGATAGGCAGGGGGTGTGAGCCCCCCACCCACACATATTTCATTAGTTGCATTGTTTGTATATCATTGTATTTTCAATTTGTCTGACTATCCTTGTCAATGTTTTGTGTTTTTTGGGGGGAGACCAAGAAGAATAGCTGCTGCCTCTGCAAAAGCTAATGGGGATCGAAATGAACAAACACAAACACCAAGCTCTTGTTGTGTAAGGATCTGAATCTATTTACATATAGTACTCTGCTGCTCTCATGTGGTCGACTGTTGCACATCCACAGAACAGAATGGGAATCATGGGGAGGCAAATCAACTCATATGTACAACTAGGGTTGCAAAGTATATTACTGGAAACTTTAATATCTTTAAAGGATTGTATGTGATCTATCACAAGACATTTAGTGTCCCTTTTAGGTACCTCTATCCCGTTCTAGATGCAGACAGTGTCGAAGTACCAAATGTTTATTACTAGAACAGGAGGCAGGCAAAACGACAGGTCAAGGGCAGGCAGAGGTCAGTAATCCAGATCAGAGTCCATAAGTCCATTATTAATTGTTTTTACACACTTATTTATTTTACTATGTCAATATGTGTTTGTTGTCAATATGTGGCATCAAACTGGTGCAGTTGTGAAAAAAGTAAATCATTGGAAGAGTTGCACAGTTCATTGCTTTATTTCAATAAATAGGCTATTTTCTTATCAACCATATGGTCGATCGACTAGAAACTCATTGACAACATGAAAATGCCAAGAGCGTGCAAAGCTGTCATCAAGGCAAAGGGTGGCTACTTTGAAGAACCTCAAATATAAAATATATTTTGATTTGTATAACACTTTTTTTGGTTACTACATGTGTGTGATTTTTATAGTTTTGATGTCTTCACTCATATTCTACAATGTAGAAAATAGTCAGAATAAAGAAGAACCCTTGAATGAGTAGGTGTGTCCAAACTTTTGACTGGTACTGTAAACAAAATGTATACTAATATATAAATTTAAAAAAAATTGTTATTCAAGTATAATTTACTAAAGTTACCATAGATTATTTTATTTACCTAAATTACTGAAGATTCCGGTAACTTTGGTAAATTATCGGTAGCTTTGCAATGCTATGTACAACACTGCACAAGGGCACATTGTAAAGTTCACATGGTGCGAACAACTCACATAGCATCTATTTAAAGTCCATGTCAGATTTAAATCAGGGAGTCACCACAGCAAAGCTCTCCGCATACACTTTGCAGAGCTCCAGAGACAAAAGGGCTCACAGTCAGAGCCTAAATGAGGTAACTTTTTGTCTAATATGGGACTATGGGGCTATTCAAAGCATGTCAAAGACATTGGAATTCCAAACTAATGCCCGTTTAGTGTTCTGTGCCAACTGAGTTGGTAAAGTACCAAACTGTAAATTCAATACATTTGAAACTAGCAACTGTTAGGCCATGGGGATGTTTAGTGATGATGTTCATTAAATATCTATTTGTCCAGTGTTCAATTTCTTCAGACAGGAACAGTGTTTTGGATTGTGACATTAAACTTTTCTTATAAAATCAAATGTTATTGGTCACGTACACATGGTTAACAGATAATACGAGTGTAGAGAATATGAGTGTGCTTCTAGTTCCGACCATGCAGTAATATCTAACAAGTAATCTAACAATTTCACAACAACAAAGGAATGAATAAGAATATGTACATGTAAATATATGGATGAGCGATGGCCCGAACGGCATAGGCAAGATGCAGTAGATGGTATAGAGAACAGTATATACATTTGAGATGAGTAATGTAGGGTGTACAAACATTATATAAAGTGGCATTGTTTAAAGTGACTAGTGATACATTTATGACATCCAATTTTAATTATTAAAGTGGCTACAGATTTGAGTCAGTATGTTGGCAGCAGCCACTCAATGTTAGTGGTGGCTGTTTAACAGTCTGATGGCCTTGAGATAGAAGCTGTTTTTCAGTCTCTCGGTCCCAGCTTTGATGCACCTGTACTGACCTCGCCTTCTGGATTTATAGCGGGGTGAACAGGCAGTGGCTCGGGTGGTTGTTTTTGGCCTTCCTGTGACATCGGGTGAAGGCATATATATGTGCCCTTCCTGTGCCCTGGTGATATATATATACTTTACCATACAGGTGGTATCATCATGGTATCGGCTAACCAAGGAAGCAATCAATCAATCGTTTTCATTTGACGTTTCCACAACATATTGCTTTGAACATTCCCTCAAACCATTACCTCTACCTTAGAACCAAACAGTGATTATGAGAACCAACTAAAATGTTACAGGAACCTATCTGGTTAGCTACAGACTGAGCCACAGAGACTCGGTTTGACCCTTTACTTGTCTCCCCTCTGGGCCTTACACACTTAAACAGGTGTCTCAGGTTGTTTGAGACACGGCATGCTTCTTATCAGGGTTAAATAATATCAATAATTAAAATTCACGCTTGGTTTCTCATCTGCCGGCTTGCCTCACGTGAGCACTAATGTGTTGCGTTCCTATCGCCTCCTGCCGTGGGGGTGTAAAATGAGTTTAGGAGATACATTAGCAGAAAAAGCCTCCGGGAGAGAGCTGAATGAGAGGGTTGGGTAAAGCGAAGCGCGTAGGCGGGATGTGTGACATCTATAGTGGCGAAGAAGAACACGTCTGCTCAATGGGGTCTTTCTGTTACAAGGATTGCACACCCCTGAGCGGTACGATTTCGAAAGCTACGTGGCAAGAGAGACAAAAGGGGTAAGTGGGACTGTGTGTGGTGTGTATTTTTATTTACTATGATTACTATGCATGAGTGAAATAGAAAACATCCATATGTAGACTATTAACATGAATGAGAATGTATGTGTATGTGTATACGTGCACGTCTGTACTTGTGTGTGTGTGTGTGTGTGCTTCGCATGCAATTGTTTGTGCGTGTGTGCATTTAGAAACAAATACTATGTCTGGCGAGCATGTGTATATTTGTTTGTGTGTGTGTGTGTGTGTGTGTGTGCGCATGTGTTAAACAGAACCCACTACTGAAAATCAAGCTGACACTGGGTTTGTCACCCTACTTTGTCACTTCCTAGTCTTATCTATGGCGTTCATCTCAGCACAGATCTAACTATACATATTATAGAGATGTGTGGCACTCCGAATGCTTTTTCATGTCAATCAAGTCTTGGGCAAGTCCATGGTAAAGGAATTACGCGGACTCAGATTTTTGTCTTTAAAATGCATACCAAACAAACCATAGAACTCTATGCACAAGGACTACGTTTAACAATGTTTACATAAACACATTTACAGGAAGAACTGCAGATAAAGTTTGGTAACAGAATAAAACTCAGGGACATTTATCGTAATTCTGTTACCAAACTTTGCATCTGCACAGCTTTTCCAGTAAATTGTATTTTTTATTTACTGTGTATATTGTTTAAGGTAGTCATTGTGCATAGAGTTGTATGGTTCGTTAAACGTTGAAATCAATGTTTATTTTTTAACATACATTTTAAAGTGAAAGATTGAAGTCTCAGCATATTTCCATTACTGTGGAATTGCCCAACAAAAGGATGCATATACCCCTCTCTACACAGTGACCGCTCATATCAACGGGCACGTTGGTCATGAAAAAAAAGCTTCTAGGGTCTCCATTTCTGAAGAACAATGTAAAAATACAGTGCCTTCAGAAAGTATTCATACCCATATTCCACATTTTGTTGTGTTACAGCCTGGATAATTTTTTTTTAAATAGATTGTTTTTCTCTGCCCATCTACACACAATAACCCCATAATGACAAAGTGAAAATGTGTTTTTAGAACATTTGACAAATGTTTTAAAAGTGAAATACTGAAAGATCTAATTTACTTAAGTATTCACATCCCTGAGTCAATACTTGGTAGAAGCACCTTTGGAAACGATTACAGCTGTGAGTCTTTCTGGGTAAGTATCTAAGAGCTTTCCACACCTGGAATGTGCAACATTTTCCCATTATTCTTTTCAAAATTCATCAAGCTCTGTCAAATTGGTTGTTTCATTATTTTCAGGTCTTGTCATAGATTCTCAAGTAGATTTATAGTGTTGATGATTAGTTACAGGAGAAACGAGACCAAGATGAGACTCTGGACAAGGCGGATACGGTATATTCAAGGCCGTTTATTCAAGCGTAATGATATCTGGCAAAACGTGCTGCACGGCTCCCATTCGTCCAGCTCTTAGGGAACTATCGGAAGAAGAGAGCTAAAAACATATTGTGCAGTTCATTTATACATTGAAATGACGTAGGTAGATTCTGGTAGTCCTGGCTTCTGGTAGGTTGCTTGTAGGTGATAGACAGTCCTCTCCAGCCTGGTGTCAGTATCCCATTGGTTCTCGACAGAGTTCTTTGTCTTTGGAGCCCCTCCCGAAGGGTTTTGAGTGTGTGCGTGTATTTATGGGTTTTCAGTGTGTATATTATCTTAGTCAGCCACCCGTGTGGGGGTTTCCAGTGTAGTTAGTATATAGAGAAACAGAGAGAGGGGGAAGGTATAACACAGAGTACAAGCCATGATTGCATAGTTAAGCCCAGGCAGACAACAGTCAGTGAATGCATTATTACATGTTTTAATATGTTATTACAATAGTACCAGTCAAAAGTTTGGACACCCCTACTCATTCAAGGGTTTTTAATTATTTTGACTATTTTCTACATTATAGTGAAGACATCAAAACTATGAAATTCATTTGTATATTTAACTAGGAAAGTCAGTTAAGAACAAAACACAAAATAACGCACATGGAATCATGTACTAAAAAAAGTGTTAAACAAATCAAAATATATTATAGATTTGAGATTCTACGCACCCTTCGCCTTGATGACAGCTTTGCGTACTCTTGGCATTCTCTCAACCAGCTTCATCTGGAATGCTTTTTCAACAGTCTCAAAGGAGTTCCCACATATTCTGAGCACTAGTTGGCTACTTTTCCTTCCCTCTACGGTCCAACTCATCCCAAACCATTATCAATTGGGTTGAGGTCGGGTGATTGTGGAGGCCAGGTCATCTGATGCAGCACTCCATCACTCTTCTTATTGGTCAAATAGCCCTAACATAGCTTACAAGTGTGTTGGGTCATTGGCCTGTTGATAAACAAAATGGTAGTCCCACTAAGCGCAAACCAGATGGAATGGTGTATCACTGCAGAATGCTGTGGTAGCCATGCTTGTTAAGTGTGCCTTCAATTCTAAATAAATCACTGACAGTCTCACCAGCAAAGCATCCCCACACCATTACACCTCCTCCATGCTTCACTGTGTGAACCACACATGCGGAGATCATCCGTTCACCTACTCTGCTTCTTATGAAGACACGGGGGTTGGAACCAAAAATGTAATTTGGACTCATCAGACCAAAGGACAGATTTCCACCAGTCTAAATGTCAATTTCTTGTGTTTCTTGGCGTCCGTTCTTCTTATTGGTGTCCTTTAGTAGTGGTTTCTTTGCAGCAATTCGACCATGAAGGCCTGATTCACGCAGTCTCTAGAGAACAGTTGCTGTTCAGATGTGTCTGTTACTTGAACTCTGAAGCATATATTTGGTCTGCAATTTCTGAGACCATGAAGGCCTGATTCACGCAGTCTCTAGAGAACAGTTGCTTTTCAGATGTGTCTGTTACTTGAACTCTGTGAAGCATTTATTTGGTCTGCAATTTCTGCAGCAGAGGTAACTCTGGGTCTTCCTTTCCTGTGGTGGTCCTCATCAGAGCCAGTTTCATCCTAGCGTGTAATGGTTTTTGCGACTGCACTTGAAGGAACTTTCAAAGTTCTTGAAATGTTCCGCATTGACTGACCTTCATGTCTTAAAGTAATGATGGGCTGTTGTTTGCTTACTTGAGCTGTTCTTGCCATAACATGGAATTGGTATTTTACCAAATAGGGCTTTCTGTATACCACCCCTACCTTGTCACAACACAACTGATTGGATCAAAGGCATTAAGAAGGAAAGAAATTCCACAAATTAACTTTTAACAAGGCACACCTGTTAATTGAAATGCATTTCAGGCAACTACCTCATGAAGCTGGTTGAAAGAATGCCAAGAGTGTGCATAGCTATTATCAAGGCAAAATGTAGCTAAATATGTAATATATTTATATTATATTTTGATTTGTTTAACACATGATTCCATGTGTGTTATTTCATAGTTTTGATGTCCACTATTATTCTACAATGTAGAAAATAGTAAAAATATAAAAACCCTTGAATGAGTAGGTGTTAAAACTTTTGACTGGTACTGTAAGTAAAACCTGTAACTCGGCCACTCAGGAACATTCACTGTCTTCTTGGTAAGCAACTTCTGCTTAGATCTGGCCTTGTGTTTTATTGTCCTGCTGAAAGGTGAATTAATCTCCCAGTGTCTGGTGGGAAGCAGACTGAACCAGGTTTTCCTCTAGGATTTTGCCTGTGCTTAGCTCCATTCCATTTTATTTTTATCCTGAAAAACTCCCCAGTTAACAATTGCAAGCATACCCATAACATGATGTAGCCACCCCTATGGTTGATAATATGGAGAGTGGTGTCTCAGTGATATGTTTTATTAGATTTGCCCCAAACATAACACTTTGTATTCAGGATAAAAAGTAAAAAAAACATTCCACTTTGACATTATGGGTCACTGGGGGCCAGTGACACAACATCTCAATGTCATCCATTTTAAATTCAGGCTGTAACACAACAAAATGTGGAAAAAGTAAAGGGGTGTGAATACTGTATTCATCACAAAGTTCAACATTTTAAAAGGTTATGGGTTATTGTAAAATTGTAATAAATCAATCAATTTGATTTATAAAGCCCTTTTTAAATCATCAGTTTTCACAAAGTGCTTATACAGAAACCGAGCCTAATACAGTGGTTTTGAGTTGTGTTCTACATTGGTCAAATGTGTAGTGAGGAGAGACATTTGAACAGCCTCTAAGGTGGTCAGATAGTTGGTACCAGGTACCAATTGTGTTCAACTATGTTACAAGAAGTAAAAAGGTACCCATTGACAAAACATTTCCTAGTAAACAGCCAGTAAATAAACATTACTGAGATTTAGGGCTGGTTTCCTGGACACAGATTCAGGCTAGTCCTAGGCTAAATAACATGTTCAATGGGTATTCTCTGGGAAATCAGCCAAAAGTGTTTATCCGTAATGTGATATCCAACAGGAAGAGCAATTAGGAGGAATGTACCCTGAAGGTGGGATTAGCTCCCAGATCTAACAGCCAATTGATGGCAGAGGAGTACAGGTTGGAAGTGGCGATGTGCAGGGCGGTGCCAAAGTCAAAGTCACTGCAGGTGGCGTCTACCTCTGAAACAGATTAAAAGATAAAATACGATTAGATTACCCTTCATTGTATGCTTTGCATATCAGTGCTTCATAATCACAAGAATACAAAAAGGAAAAGGAAAGTAAGCAATGTGTGCTACATGAAGCTTATTTATTTTAACAGGCAACAGTATTTATCATTTGTCTGCCTGTAGCAATGTTTACTCAGCATCTTTGCTTACACAACCAGAAAGCATGCTTCAGTTTGTTTTCTTCCTGTATTAAACACAGATCATCCCGTCTTCAATTTTATCGATTAATTACGTTACAAAATACCTAAAGTTGTATTACAAAAGTAATTTGAAATGTTTTGGCAAAGTTTACAGGTAACTTCTGAGATATTTTGTGGTCACGTTGCTCAATTTGGAACGGGTGTTTTTCTGATCAAACGTGCCAAATAAATTGACATTTTGGATATATATCGACAGAATTAATCGAACAAAAGGACCATTTGTGATGTTTATGGGACATATTGGAGTGCCAACAAAAGAAGCTCGTCAAAGGGAAGGCATGAATTATATTTGTATTTCTGTGTTTTGTGTCGCGCCTGCAGGGTTGAAATATGCTTTCTCTCTTTTGTTTATGGAGGTGCTATCCTCAGATAATAGCATTGCTTGCTTTTGCCGAAATGCTTTTTAAAATCTGACATGTTGGCTGGATTCACAACACGTGTAGCTTTAATTTGGTATCTTACATGTGTGATTTAATATTGGCAGTGTACGAAACATATACACAATGTCAAATACCACTCAAATGGATGGCAGATCATTCAAAGCTTATGTCATGCTTTAATTTGGTATCTTACATGTGTGATTTAATATTGGCAGTGTACGAAACATATACACAATGTAAAATACCACTCAAATGGATGGCAGATCATTCAAAGCTTATGTCATGCTTTAATTTGGTATCTTACATGTGTGATTTAATATTGGCAGTGTACGAAACATATACACAATGTCAAATACCACTCAAATGGATGGCAGATCATTCAAAGCTTATGTCATATGGCAAACGCCAAGTGTCATACAGCAAAAATCCCAAAGATGGTTGAGCACGCTCCACCGTTAATTTTTATATTGCAAATGGACATCAACTCAAGACCCAAGCGTCAAAAATGTATCACCCTCTAAAAAAGTGCTTTCTGGACTGTTTATCGAAATTCTTTCATTTTTTTTTGTCAATTATACATGTATAAGAACTGTATGAACATACCTTTGTCATTTTGTATTGTCATATTTTTTTTGACTTGTCCATAAGGCACATGTTTTGTCCATTTGCAATATGATATTGTAGGAAGTCAAAAGTCAGTGAACCATTGCCAAATGCCATAAGAAATGTCCGAATGCAATATGAAAGTGCCAAATATGATCATAGGAAGTTGGCTTCCGCACCCAAAATTCAGTGAACCATGTCCAAATGATATATCTCACTATGTTAAGTGCTGAATCAACCTAGAAGGTCTATTTGTCATGTATGAGGTGGGACTCTGTCATTTTTTTAAAACATCCAAAATGACCAGGTGCGCCTAAAGGCATTAAAAAACATTTTAAAAATGTGCTCCTGGTAACCCGTTCCAATCACCAAGCGCACAGCTGTCCATTTGCAATATGTTTCAATGAGCATTTACCATCAGAATTTGACATGCTCAAAAATACTGCAGAAATGCGAAATTGACTAGCCCGATGAACTTGGGATGGCCGGGCAGTGATAATGGTTCCTCTTCATGACTCGTTGTGTTGATTTTGTCATGTCCAGTTTATGTTTTTTCACTGTTTAAACATATTGCAAATGGACAAAAGTCAGCCAGCAAGTCAGCGTCCATCAGTCAATTAGATATCATTCTGACACCAAACTGATACCAAACCCACTTTTTCCAACTTGTTTAAACCATAATAAAAACATAAAACACGTAGTTACATTCTAGCTGTGGGTCCGGTTCTGACATTATGAGTAGGCCTACCTGCGACGACCCTGAATTCCGAGTTTCGGCTTGATAGGTCATTTGGAGCCCGAGCAGCGACCTTAATTGGTGCTGAAAATCCACATTTTACGGGCGTTGCTACGAGGTCCTTAAATTAGTTATCGGACAGAAATGTTAGGGTCCATCTCTATGGGCCGAAGCGGTTTCAATGCACCTAGTCTTGCGACTCTAGGGCTTTTCTCAATGTCATAATTTTCTCGATGGTCAAAATGAATTGAAGTTATTGCAAATGTACGAGGCTGTTTCTCGGTCTGAGAATCTTCTAGAGCCACATAACTCACCGTGCACTATCGACTTGAGCTCTAGAACAGGTTTCTAAAGTTTCAGAGCTTTTGGTCTGACCGTTCTTTGATTGTTTGAACAAAGGTAACTATTGCAGGCTCTGTGTGTCTAAGCCCCACGCTGTGTCACTCCATCCTTGCTGTGTGTGTAAGAGTTTTTCTTGGAAATCTGATGGGAGAAATGATTGATTTACAGTTCATGAGTGTTGCATAATCACACATATGATGTTTTGGAAAGATGTGAGTTGTTTAACCTTTCAAAACAGCCCCTTTGTCCCCAATTTAAGGGACTTCCGGTTGGCACAGGAAGCTGAAAGTAAACACATATCCTCATTGAGGTAGGCTGAGTTTAAAGTCTTTACGTTAAGAATTGACTGATTTTACACAGGGGTGAATATATCAAAACACCTTTAGGGTGAATTTAACCACTTCCGGTTGCTCCGGGAAGCTTAGAATCAACACAGGTAGACCTCATAGTGGCCTGATGGATTGTCATCGAAGACAGGTTCACAAGACGTTCATAACCCAGATAGGCTTCAGGTTGAATTTAGGGGAGCAGGCAATGTGTTCCTATGAGGAGAGAGTCATTGCAAACTGTTTGATGTAAACACCCTGTTTTAACTGTTAAGGGTTAATTCCACATGGTCAAGGTTAGGCTTGCACAGATTGGGAGGACATTAGGAATGTTCAAATGGTTCCTGTCCCCCAAAAAGCACCTGAATTTCAGGCCAGGCTTCATGTCAGGCCAACATTTTTGAACGGTTGCTGCGCTTAGACAGAGTGAGCTACGGTCAAGTAGGGCATCTCGTTGAACTCGGCACGGCCTAGAGACTAGGTTGATGCAATTTATTTCCCGTTCTGTGATACTTTCAGCCTGTCTGTGTAAGTTTCTAGTACAAATTGTGCTTCCAGAACACAGACTACAGGAGGTCTTTATTGTTTATTTCACTGTTGTTTATTATCTACTTCACTTGCTTTGGCAAAGTTAACGTATGTTTCCCATGCCAATAAAGCCTAACTGTTTTTTCCAACCTTGAAAGGCAGTAAACACAGTGAAGGTTCAACCTTTACAAATTAAGTGATGCAGACCAAATCCAAACCTTAAATAAAGCACAACACAAAGAATTACTCAAATAATTATTTAATCTCTCTAGGCTAGATGGGACGCTACCGTCCCACCTGACCAACATCCGGTGAAATGGCAGAGCGCCAAATTCAAATAAATTTTCTATAAATATTAAACTGTCATGCAATACACCAAATTAAAGCTACACTTGTTAATGAATCCAATGTGTCAGATTTCTAAAAGGCTTTACAGCGAAAGCAAACCATGCTATTATCTAAGGATAGCATCCCATCAAACAAACACAGACAATCATATTTCAACCCACCAGGCGCGACACGAAACTCAGAAATAAAGATATAATTAATTCCTTACCTTTTGAGCTTCTTCTGTTGGCACTACAATATGTCCCGTAAACATAACAAATGGTCCTTTTGTTCAATTCATTCCGTCGTTATATATCCAAAATGTCCATTTATTTGGCGCGTTTGATCCAGAAAAACATCGGTTCCAACTCGCGCAAAATTACTACAAAATATCTCATAAATTACCTGTAATCTTTGTCCAAACAACTTTCCTAATACAACTTTAGGTATTTTTTAACGTAAATATTTGATACAATTTAAGACGGGAGAAACTGTGTTCAATACCGGAGGAAAACAAAGTGGAGCGTGCTTTCAGGTCACGCGTCTCTAACAAACAGCACACTTCACTCGACCCTCGTTCTGAACAGGGCTACTTCTTAATTTCTCAAAGGAAAAACATCAACCAATTTCTAAAGACTGTTGAAGCGTGGAAGCGATAGGAACTGCAAGCAAGTGCCTTAGATTTCCAGATTCTCATTGAAAATTCATTGAAAAGAATGACCTCAAAAAAAAAATTGTGGATGGTTTGTCCTCGGGGTTTCACTTGCCAAATAAGTTATGTTATACTCACAGACATCATTCAAACAGTTTTAGAAACTTCAGAGTGTTTTCTATCCAAATATACGTATTATATGCATATCCTAGCATACCCTTGCTTCTGGGCCTGAGTAGCAGGCAATTTACTTTGGGCACGCTTTTCATCCGGACGTGAAAATACTGCCCCCTGCCCCAAAAAAGTTAATAAATCAGCACAAACCTTGACCTTATAAAGAATCACACCGAAATAGAAAATAGAACAGACAGAGTTAAATTACACACATTTTACACTTTTGAAATCTGAACAAGCACACCCACCAAAATTGAAAACCACACCAAACAAAATCAGAACAGTGTAAAGGTGAAACAGTGTTTAACAGTCTTTGGGAAGAGGAAATCTCATTGTTGGTCGGCTCCCCTTCCTTCTAGCTGCAACAGGGCTCCCCTCTTTCCTTGTGCAACTTATCCTGAAGCTTCATCCTCCTTGAGGCAATGGCCTTTTTGAGTCTGCCTCTGTTTGAATTCAGCTGATGCATGCCTTGCAATGTGACAGGGGGAGTTGAGGGCCGACTTGCTCTTCACTTTGAGGGGTGAGACTAGCAGGGGGTTGACGGCCAGCACCATGCGGCGCCTGAGGATCGTCTGCTTCCTCTTTGTGGTAAGTTCCAGCTGAGGTCACCTTGGAGGGTGTCTTCTGACAGAGCAAACACAAGAAATTAGATTCATCTCAAAATTCACACTTGACTGTTACATAGTTTACAAGTACATTTTGATAATCGAATGTGTCCTGTCAGAATAGCTGATCTTACTGGAGATTGTCTGGCTGTCTGTTCCTCATCTTCATCCTCTTTCTCCTCCTCCTCTTCCTTCCTTACAGTCTCCACAATATCCAAATCGGTCGCCAGTGGGATGGCAGGGATCGATGCCCTCAACGCCGCCAGCATCTCCATCGTCAGCCGTCTCCTAAGGTCCTCTAAAACCTGTCTCCTCTGTGCTCTGTTGAGCTCTGTGTGTGAGTCTATATGCCGGTCTAGTCTGCTGAGATGTGTGGGGCATCCTGTCACTGGACACTGCTCCTGCCTGACATTGACACGGCCCGACTGCCAACTGCCGACTCAGATTGTGTACATACCTAAGGTACTGACTGAAGCCAATCACAACCTTATAGCAAAGTGGACATGAGCGCACTGGAGCCACCTATACTATTCTAAACCTTAACACATTCCCTTAAGCAATACAGAAAGTACAATGCTTCAGGCTGCTTAATTGATACTTATAAACACACATGAGACCACTCCTCACCACTCTAGAATCTCCTCTTTACCACTCCCGTCACTCCTCCTCTGCTTGTCAGCACAAAGTGAAATGCAGTCTATTAGAAAAGATGACTCTTCTCATTAAAACACTCCCTCAACTCAGCACATGGTCAAACTCTGTCTTTTTTAGTTTAAGAATGCTCACATAGATGAGGCCCCTACTCTGCTTGTCAGCCTGTAGTCAAATACATTATATTTATAGAAAACACTCCCCCAACTACTCCCATACTGTCAGCTCATAGTCAGATTCTCTCTTTTCTCATTAAAAACAATCACATTGATGATAACTTTTTTTACATGGTCCCTGTGGTCAGACCGAGTGAGCTACATGAGATTACATTTTTGCACAGACCAAGCCTGCTACATGAGAATACTTTTTTTCATGGTCACTGCGGTCAGACCAAGTGAGCTACGGTCAAGTGGGTTGTCTTGTTGAACATGGCAAGGCCTAGAGATTATGGTGATGCCATTGCAGGCTCTGTGTGTCTTTAAGACCCACACTGTGTCACTCCATCCTAGCTCTCTGTGTATGTATGTATGTGTGTGTGTGTGTGTGTGTGTGTGTGAGAGAGAGTTTTTCCTTTGACATCTGTTGTGAGAAATGACTGATTTACAGTTCATGAGGGTTGCCTCATCACACATATGAAGTTTTGGAAGCATCTGGCCTCTTTAACCCTCGAAACAGCCCCTATGACCACAATTTAAGGCACATGAAGCTGAACGTAAACACATATCCTCATTGGGGTCTGCTCTTACAGAGTTTTAAGTCTTTACATTAAGAACTGAGTTATTTACAGAGGGTTGAATGAGTGTGTGTTATTTCAGAAAATAACAGAAATCATGTAGAGCTCCGAAACCCACCTTAACATGCCGCAACTGGATCTGTAACTTTTTGGAAAAAAACAAAAATTTCTTTGACCATCACCAATTGTACATTGTTCTCGTAAATTACGATAAATAAAAGGCTGGTTATTTTTTACTGACACCGTAGGTTCATGTACTTTTACGTGAAGCAGTCAAATTAGTGCTCTATTTTCGTTTTTGAACTTGAATCCCAGAAAAATGGCCTTAACTTAAGCGTTGAGGCCTCAATGCCATCTTGTCTCTGGGCTAACAGCCCCTTAGGCCTAACCTATGCTCACCAAGTTTTGTCTTCTAAGTCTTTTCGGTTTAGGAGAAATGGCCATGTCATGATTGGTGATGTTTTGTGTATTTGCAATAAGAATCCATTCGCCTTCTGGTGGAATTTACCGGGACAGCGGAAATATGACCAAAATGGAACATTTTATAAAACCGAAACTGAAGGTCCGAGAGACTTCGTTCGATGATTCTCGGAAGATCTGGCCCTGGTGCATGGCCCGCTGCCGACTGCAAAATTTGTAAAACATTTGCAGACGTCTAGTAAAGGACCGTACATTTGCAATATGGAGATTCTCATCGATCATACAGCAAATACCAAAAAGGGTCCTTCATGTATGGAGGGACAGGGGAGAGGGCAGAGGGGGTTGATTGCATATGTACATGAAAGATAACTTTCAATCGTATCATATGGAAACATGCCAATGACCTTGAATGTTTGGGGCTGAATGTCTTCCTTTCCCCTCATATGTCTCTCACTATTTTTGGATTATATCGACCACCAACATCTGATATCTTGTTTAATGACCATCTAAATGCCATGCTTAAAGAATGTGATCATAAGAAGGAGATCATCTTCATGGGCAATTTCAATATAAACTGGGAAAACAAAACTTGCAGGAAAAAACTCAGATCAGACTATTTCAACCTGACTCAAATAATACAAGGTCCGAACTGAGTAACACAGTCATCCCACAATCAAATTGGTCTGGTGTTTACTAACAGACCTGATCGAATAACTAAGTCCAGTAACTTACTAGCTGGCATATTTGACCACAATGTTACATTGGTGGTTAAAAAGACATTTAAGAACCATGTTAATGTGCATCAGTACGATAAAAATAAATCCCAAAAGTGAGCAGAGTAACTACGATGCAGTTTTTAGTCAAATTGACTGGTCTGATCTGTTAAGCAATAAAGACCCAGTCTGGATACAGAACATTTCTGTCAGCTATTGACAAAGTGGATACCTCTTTTACCATTACTAGGAAATTTCAAAGTAAGCTTACATGCAAAACCTCCTTACCATGGCTCAATGAGGACCTCTGGAGGCTGATGAGAGAAAGCGATCTTTCCTTGAAAAAAGCATTGAAGTCTGGTCAGAATGATGACAGACATATATTTACAGCACTGAAAAACAAGGTGGTAAGGAAATAAAAAAGCAAAAGCAGTTCTTTCTTAGAGTGATCAATGAAGCAAATGAAATGACAAAGTGATTTGGGAAAATCTCTAACAGGGAGAGGAGCTGAAAAGTCCAAAAAACATCCTGAATTAAAAAGGTTATTGGGATTCTAATTCAACACTCAAATTTCATATCCACCATCTTTAACAATTTTTTTGTTGACTCTGTCAGGGAACTGGCTAAAAGATTTTCAACAAAGACCACAGTTTTCACTCTCATAGTTCCCACTCCCAATATTCTGAATTCCTGAAATCTCAGCTTCAGCAGTGAACAGTATTATTCGCTTCTTCAGGAGCTCTAGAACAAAATATCTATGTGGTCTAGACACTGTATTCCTAAAGAGACACAAATATTCTCTGATTGCCACTATTGTACATCTAGTTAATCTGTCCAAGTATGGGTTCTCCCCCAATGCTTGGAAGTCTGCTGCAGTGATACCTTTATTAAAATCATTCTTCCAGTGCTATCAAAAGTTGCGGAAAGATGGGTGGCTGATCATCTGACTGATCACCTCATTTAGGGCAACTACATACATCAAATGCAAAGTGGATTCAGAACTAACCATTCTACCGAAACAGCCAATTGCTCTTTTCTGTAGTGGTTTAAATCTAAACTGGATATAAGTGGTGACGTCAGCACAGTCTTTTTGGATTTTAAAAAGGCCTTTGAAACTGTGAATCATGAGGTCCTTCTTTTCAAACTATCCTCCCTTAATGTGTCCCCTGAAGTTATTAACAAGTTAACTGGAGCTATGTGTCACACTCTGACCATGATTTGCGTTGTTTGTTTCTATGTTTTGTTTGGTCAGGGTGTGATAGGAGTGGACATTCTTTGTATGTCTAGTTTGTCTGTCTATTTCTATGTGTTTTGGCCTGATATGGTTCTCAATCAGTGGCAGGTGTTTGTTGTTGTCTCTGATTGGGAACCATATTTAGGTAGTTTGTGGGTTATTGTCTGTGTAGTTGCCTGTGTCTGCACTCATTGGCATATCGTCATGGTCGTTTTTTGTATAAGTGGTCTTCGTCATTCAATAAAAGAATAGATTCACACCACGCTGGGCTTTGGTCTACTCCATACGACGATCGTGACACTATGGTACATGGTTCTAAATGGATGACTAACACATTTTTGCCTGCATTTGTATATCGACAAGACTGTTTGTATGTTATTCTCTAAGAAATCCATTGATTCTTCCCAAATAGCTGTTTTTGTTATCTGAAAGTTGTCTAACTTCAGGTCTCTCGGCGTCATTTTGGACTCCAACTTGACATTTAAGAAACATGTGAAGGTGGTTAACACGATCAAGTTTGGATTATCAAACTTTGTGTTTATAAAAACCTTTCCTTTGCCTGGATGCAGCCAAACTATATATGCATGCTATGATCTTCTCACATCTGAGATATTGCCTCACATGCTGGTCACAAGCAGGAGCTACTATTCTGAAACTAATTGAATCACTCTACAAACAAACACTTAAGATTTTTGATAACAAACCAAACAGTTACCACCATTGTCATATCATTTAAGCAAACAGCTGGAGGCAGGGCTTTCTCCTATAGAGCTCAATTTTTATGGAATGGTCTGCCTACCCATGTGAGAGACTCAGACTTGGTCTCAATCTTTAAGTCTTTTTTGAAGACTCCTCTCTTCAGTAGGTCTTATGATTGAGTGTAGTCTGACCCAGGAGTGTGAAGGTGAACGGAAAGGCACTGGAGCAACGAACCCCCATTGCTATCTCTGCCTCGCCGGTTCCCCTATTTCTACGGGGATTCTCTGCCTCTAACCCTATTACAGGGGCTGATTCACTTACTGGTGCTCTTACATGCCCTCCCTAGGAGGAGTGCGTTGAGGGGGTTGAGTCACTGACATGATCTTCCTGTCTGGGTTGCCCCCGCCCCCTCCTTGGGTTGTGCCGTGGCGGAGATCTTTGTGGGCTACACTCGGCCTTGTATCAGGATGGTAAGTTGGTGGTTGGAGATATCCCTCTAGTGGTCTGGGGGCTGTGCTTTGGCAAGTGGGTGGGGTTATATCCTGCCTGCTTGGCCCTGTCTGGCGGTATCGTCAAGATGGGGCAACGGTGTCTCCTGACCCCTCCTGTCTCAGCCTCCAGTATTTATGCTGTAGTAGTTTGTGTCAGGAGGCTAGGGTCAGTCTGTTATGTATGGAGTATTTCTCGTCTTATCCGGTGTCCTGTGTGAATTTAAGTATGCTCTCTCTAATTCCCTCTCTTTTTCTCTCTTTCCCTCTCGGAGGACCTGAGCCCTAGGACCATGCCTCAGGACTACCTTGCTTGATGACTCCTTGCTGTCCCCAGTCCACCTGGCCGTGCTGCTGCTCCAGTTTCAACTGTTCTGCCTATGTAACCATGACCAGTTCACCAGACGTGCTACCTGTCCCAGATCTGCTGTTTTCAACTCTCTGGAGACAGCAGGAGGAGTAGAGATGCTCTGAATGATCGGCTATGAAAAGCCAACTGACATTTACTCCTGAGGTGCTGACCTGTTGCACCCTTGACAACCACTGTGTTTATTATTATTTGACCCTCCTGGTCATCTATGAATATTTGAACATCTTGGCCATGTTCTGTTATAATCTCCACACGGCACAGCCAGAAGAGGACTGGACACCCTTCATAGGCTGCTTCCTCTAGGTTTCTTCCTAGGTTCTGGCCTTTCTATGGAGTTTTTCCTAGTCACGTGCTTCTACACCTGCATTTCTTGCTGTTTGGGGTTTTAGGCTTGATTTCCATACAGCACTTTGTGACATCAGCTGATGTAAGAAGGGCTTTATAAATACATTTGATTTTATATTTAGTCTGGCTAGCTTCAAGAAGTATGTAGATTTAAGACTTATCTTTAAGATCCTGCATGGTCTTGCCCCTCCACCCCATGCTGGCATGACTCTCCTGTGAGGATCCAAAGATCAAGTTACAATGGATCAACATCCACCAGACCTCTCTCACCCATAGGGGGAATGATGTGGAGGTTTTATGACGCCTCATGCCCGGTCATAACCTGTAAATCACTAAATGAGGGAAACTTTCTCTCTCTAGTAGTGAGATAGGAATTTCTGTCTCAAATATTTTCAACAGTCCAAAAGTGAACACTGGGACAATATTTCTAGCATCCGGATGTGCGGATTCATGAGTGATGGAATATGGAAAATGAATGTATATTTTGTGAATATTGTATAAAAGTGATAACGAAAATATTGTAACTTGAAGAGGTTTCACACTGTGTACAGTGGTTCTTCCTTTAATAGTTTTGATTTTATGCCGCAACCATTAGTGGTAGATGGTGGCCTCCTCGCATTCCATCACAAGGGGGAGGTAGAACGCTGATCTATCGGCAGTCTAAACTGTGGTACAAATTGACTGTCTTTTCGTGATTTAATGGAAGTGTTTTCAGTCTGAGAGTTTCTCTTCTCTGGCATTAGAGTCCTGCATTAGGCAACAAACAAAAACTCAGTGGTCCTGGAGTTAAGAGAGAACTTGGGTAAATACAATGGGGAAATTACACTTGACATGTGGACTGATGATTAGGCACGTTGGGCTGTTTTCTCTCCCTGTTAAACAGAAATGAATCATTCTAAATAACAAACTGGCTTTATTTAGCACAGTGTGAAAGAGGGATAGCCACTCTATATAGAGTTGAAGTCAGAAGTTTACATACACTTAGGTTGGAGTCATTAAAACTAGTTTTTCAACCACTCCACAAATGTCTTGTTAGCAAACTATAGTTTTGGCAAGTCGGTTAGGACATCTACTTTGTGCATGACACAAGTAATTTTACAAAAATGGTTTACAGTCAGATTATTTCACTTATAATTCACTGTATCACAATTCCAGTAGGTCAGTAGTTCACATACGCTAAGTTGACTGTGCCTTTTAAACGGCTTCGAAAATTCCAGAAAATGTCATGGCTTTAGAAGCTTCTGATATGCTAATTAACGTAATTTGAGTCAATTGGAGGTGTACCTGTGGATGTATTTCAAGGCCTACCTTCAAATTCACTGCCTCTTTGCTTGTCATCATGGGAAAATCAAAAGAAATCAGCCGAGACCTCAGAAAAAAATTGTACACCTCCACAAGTCTGGTTGATCCTTAGGAGCAATTTCCAAACGCCTGAAGATACCACATTCATCTGTAAAAACAATAGTACGCAAGTATAAACACCATGGGACCACGCAGCCGTCATACTGTTCAGGAAGGAGACGCCTTCTGTCTCCTAGAGATCACCTGGTATTGAGTTCAAATCTGGAGGAAGCGGTGGGACATAATCTTTAAACATTACTACTTACTTATATCAATTTTAGTCTCATTTGACCAGAGTACCTTCTTCCATATGTTTGGGGAGTCTCACACATGCCTTTTATTTAAGCAATGGCTTTTTTTTCTGGACACTCTTCTGTAAATCCCAGCTCTGTTGAGTGTAAGGCTTAAAGTGGTCCTATGGACAGATACTCCAATCTCCAGCGGTGGAGTTTTGCATCTCCTTCAGAGTTATCTTTGGTCTCTTTGTTGCCTCTCTGATTAATACCCTCCTTGCCTGGTCCGTGAGTTTTGGTGGGCGGCCCTCTCTTGGCAGGTTTGTTGATGTGCCATATTTTTAAATAGTGGATTTAATGGTGCTCGAGGGACGTTCAAAGATATTTTTTAAAACCCAACCCTGATCTGTACTTCTCCACAACTTTTTTCGTGACTTGTTTGGAGAGCTCCTTGTTCTTCATGGTGCCGCTTGCTTGGTGGTGCCCCTTGCTTAGTGGTGTTGCAGACTCTGGGGCCTTTCAGAACAGGTGTACAGTGCCTTGCGGAAGTATTCGGCCCCCTTGAACTTTGCGACCTTTTGCCACATTTCAGGCTTCAAACATAAAGATATAAAACTGTGTTTTTTTGTGAAGAATCAACAACAAGTGGGACACAATCATGAAGTGGAACGACATTTATTGGATATTTCAAACTTTTTTAACAAATCAAAAACTGAAAAATTGGGCGTGCAAAATGATTCAGCCCCCTTAAGTTAATACTTTGTAGCGCCACCTTTTGCTGCGATTACAGCTGTAAGTCGCTTGGGGTATGTCTCTATCAGTTTTGCACATCGAGAGACTGAAATTTTTTCCCATTCCTCCTTGCAAAACAGCTCGAGCTCAGTGAGGTTGGATGGAGAGCATTTGTGAACAGCAGTTTTCAGTTCTTTCCACAGATTCTCGATTGGATTCAGGTCTGGACTTTGACTTGTTTATTTTTGGACCATTCCATTGTAGATTTTGCTTTATGTTTTGGATCATTGTCTTGTTGGAAGACAAATCTCCATCCCAGTCTCAGGTCTTTTGCAGACTCCATCAGGTTTTCTTCCAGAATAGTCCTGTATTTGGCTCCATCCATCTTCCCATCAATTTTAACCATCTTCCCTGTCCCTGCTGAATAAAAGCAGGCCCAAACCATGATGCTGCCACCACCATGTTTGACAGTGGGGATGGTGTGTTCAGGGTGATGAGCTGTGTTGCTTTTACGCCAAACATAACGTTTTGCATTGTTGCCAAAAAGTTCAATTTTGGTTTCATCTGACCAGAGCACCTTCTTCCACATGTTTGGTGTGTCTCCCAGGTGGCTTGTGGGAAACTTCAAACGACACTTTTTATGGATATCTTTAAGAAATGGCTTTCTTCTTGCCACTCTTCCATAAAGGCCAGATTTGTGCAATATACGACTGATTGTTGTCCTATGGACAGAGTCTCCCACCTCAGCTGTAGATCTCTGCAGTTCATCCAGAGTGATCATGGGCCTCTTGGCTGCATCTCTGATCAGTCTTCTCCTTGTATGAGCTGAAAGATTAGAGGGACGGCCAGGTCTTGGTAGATTTGCAGTGGTCTGATACTCCTTCCATTTCAATATTATCGCTTGCACAGTGCTACTTGGGATGTTTAAAGCTTGGGAAATCTTTTTGTATCCAAATCCGGCTTTGAACTTCTTCACAACAGTATCTCGGACCTGCTTGGTGTGTTCCTTGTTCTTCATGATGCTCTCTGCGCTTTTAATGGACCTCTGAGACTATCAAAGTGCAGGTGCATTTACACGGAGACTTGATTACACACAGGTGGATTGTATTTATCATCATTAGTCATTTAGGTCAACATTGGATCATTCAGAGATCCTCACTGAACTTCTGGAGAGAGTTTGCTGCACTGAAAGTAAAGGGGCTGAATAATTTTGCACGCCCAATTTTTCAGTTTTTGATTTGTTAAAAAAGTTTGAAATATCCATATCCAAATGTCGTTCCACTTCATGATTGTGTCCCACTTGTTGTTGATTCTTCACAAAAAAATACAGTTTTATATATTTATGTTTGAAGCCTGACATGTGACAAAAGGTCGCAAAGTTCAAGGGGGCCGAATACTTTCGCAAGGCACTGTATATAATTATATGTAACAAGATTACATATTATGATGCATTGTTACAACAGCTGATTTTTTAAATTTTATTTTACCAGGTTTGTTGACTGAGAACACATTCTCAATTACAGCAACGACCTGGGGAATAATTTCAGGGGAGAGGAGGCGGATGAATGAGCCAATTGTAAACTGGGGATTTTTAGGTGACCGTGATGGTTTGAGGGCCGGATTGGGAATTTAGCCAGGACACCGGGGTTAACATCACTACTCTTACAATAAGTGCCATGGGATCTTTAATGACCTCAGAGAGTCAGGACACCGGTTTAACGTCCCATCCGAAAGACGGCACCCTACACAGGGCAGTGTCCCCAATCACTGCCCTGAGGCATTGGGATATTTTTTAGACCAGAGGAAAGAGTGCCTCCTACTGGCCTTCCAACACCACTAGTCCTTGTCTATCTTATTTTGGTGCTAGTGATTTATGTAGTTACATGTAACAAGGTTACATAATAGGATGCATTGTTAACATCGTTCTACACAGCAGACTGCAAAAGTGTAAATACAGAACATCTTAGTTACATTTGGAACAATGCATCTTGAAATTACATAAATAAATAATGAGTAATTACACATGTGGAATAACCTCTGACAAGCAGATTTGTAATTACATTTCCTTGTTCCACTTGTGTAATAACCTATACCGCTAAACCCTTGTTTACTTACATAGTAATTACACTTCTACTACTATGTTATTAATACATAAATACTATTTAGTTACATGTTAAGGTTAATGTACACTTAAGATAGTGTTACCGCAATCTCTACTTGAGGTTTAATCGAAAAAATCATAGCAGACCGTTTTGTCACTGCAGTTATAATGGTTTACGTGATTCTGAGGTTACTTATTATTCAAATAAATTCGCAAAAATCATCCATGAATAAGCAAGCGCATATACTGGGATCAATGGGTAGAGAATCACAAAAAAGATTGTAACATAATAAATGTAATTTTATTTAAAAAATGAACGGATAAGATCTACAACAGTACAATGACCACACTAACATTTACAGTAACAGCCAACAATGTAAACAGGGGAACAAATACAATGAAAGAGCTCTATCAACCTGTGGAACAATGGGATGTTCTCGCTGTCTGACAGCCAACATGACCTCAGCACTCCTGGAAAACTGTTAACTTGAGTGTCAGTATCACTATGATAATACATGGCAGTGGAAAGATTCAACTTGATGAGTCTAGTATGAAGCAATATTTTATGGTTATTATCCTTGTGATGAGTAGCCTGATTTTACAAACACACCCAATTATTGATTGGATGTATACTGTGGAATGCATAATGATGTGCATGATCAAAGTCTTTGAGTTGGAGTTCAATTGAAAACCCCACAATTTATTCACTTGTAATATGTGATATAACAATAAGAATGTAGGAGTTGATTTTGAGCATTCAGTCCATGTTACTTGGTAGTGCATGTACGATATCCTTTGGCAGTCCATCGAGTCTGACTGGGACACTAAACAGAGAGATATTGTTGTGTGTTCTATAAAAAGCCACCTGAAAGCAGCCGTGATTACCTTAATGAGCTTAAGGTCTTAGAAGTGTGTGAGTTTTTCTTTGCTTTAAGGTGCCATATGTGCATACTGTGGAGTTCACTAAAAGCCTATCTAATCCTTTCAGCTGCTCGTCCTCTACAAGGTACACAGACAGGGCTGTTGTTCCATAGGACAAGCTGTGAGATGTTGACGTTATGCAAAGGGAATCAACAGAAAAACATGAAAACAGGTATGCGGATATGTCATTGTAGCCTATGTATGATAGGCGAGAAAATGGGACACTCAAAATGGATTTGTCCATTGGATTTGTGGATTTGTCGCTGTTTTGTGTTGGTTGATGTATTTTTTGTAAGGATAAAGAACCTGACAGACTCAATGACATTCTCGGGGATTGGAGCTATTTGAAAATGACAGCTGCAGCTTGTAGCTAAGGGCCTTGGCTATTATTTTCTTTCATTTGTGGAGGTTTCTTTCCTTCCGCATTTGTGGGAATTTCGCCAAGATCTTGTTCCCTCAGGATATAAACATCAATTGAGCAGCTGCAATGGGATGCTCCCCATCTAAAGGTAACAATTTTGTGGCTCATGCCACCTTTGGGAGGGGCAGGACACTACTACCAGAGGGCAAAGAGAACATAGGGGAGTCCCAGTCTGATTGTGGAGGGAGTGGAGGCTCCTCTGGAACAGGAGACACTTGGGAGAGGAGAGATGGGGAAAGGAGACTGGCTGGGCAGACCCAATCTGTTCAGAAGGAAGCACCTTCAACCCCACAGAAAAAGAGACCCTCCCTGACTGAGTTGTTTCCAGAGGGTGTCATCCTGGATAAAAAAGTGGGGACTCAAGAGACAGATAAGACAGGGCAACATGGAAAAGAGAAACAAGGAGACAAGCAAGATATGGCTGACAAAAAGGGTGGACGAAAGCCAAAGAAAAATGGTAAAGGAGTCAAGTCAGCTAAAAAGAAAGAGAAGGAGAAAAAAGCTCCCCTTGCGGAGCAGAAAGTTGACTTTCCGGAACCTTTAGTGAAAGCCCACCAGGCTGCTTATGCCTTTTTAAACCCAAGTATCAGCAAATATGAGATTCTACTGGGGCTACTGGACCAAGCAACCCAGACCCAGATGTCTGTGCAGCCAATGGTGACCTTCATGGCTATGCGCTACGAGGAAATCAACCGAGGGCTGGAAGAAATGGCAGACGAGGGTGAAAGGCTTCTGAAGGACAATGGGGAGCATCTCGCCTGGCCAAGCCCAATGAAAAACCTATCCAGTTCTCCCCCTCTCAAATCTGGTTCCATCAATGCTGAGCCTCCACCAGATCTCTTGCAGCAGCTACTTCAGTATACCACTCAAAGGATGCAAAATGTGGGCCAGTCTGTGGGTGGCATTGGGGACTCTGCCTTGGAGGAGGCAGCTGAGTACTTTACCTCTGTCTCTGAGCTGCTGGAGGATAAATTAAAAGTCAAGCATGCCGCGGAGACAAGACTGATGCAGTTGCTGTCTCGTATTGAGGCTGCCTCACTTCGTAAGCCCGGACCAGAGGACCCTGGATTGTTCAGTGAGGACAGTGGAATTGGGGCTGAAAGCGAGTCACTAGCTGGGTCTGAAAGACGACTCCGTTGTGAAAGCTGTGAGTCCACTGGGTCCAGCCGAACAACTCACAGTCCTTTTGGCATTAATGCTAGCCCAGTCCAGCAAGGGGCACCAAGGCAAAAGTTGATTAAGAAAGTGAGCCACAGCAACTCCCTAAACTCCATAGACTCAGTGTGCACCATAATGGATAAAGGATCTGCCTCTTTAGACGATGGTGAGGAGCAGGGTGATGATGATGAGGGGGAAGAAGAAGGACAAGGTGGCAGGACGCGATCTAACGCTTCACTATCTGGTCCTAACCAGCAACCTTGTCGCCTGGTACCCAAGCGCATAGAAAACCCTCAAAATGTGGAAATGACCCTGAAAATGAAAGATGCCATAAGTGGTCGGATTCGATTTGTTCCCTCACAACGTGACAGTGCCAAAAGTAAACCAACAGACAGCCCCAAGACCAGGTGCCAGTGGACAGAGGGGGGATCACCAAAAAGGCCCCAACGAGCAGCCTCTGTACGGAGGGAAATTAAAAAGACCCCTGTTCCTAAAGAGCACCGTTCACAGTCTGCAGAATCCGTTCGCAGCAAAGGTGAAGATCCAACACTGATTGAACTAGAGAGGACACAGAAGGATCTGAGTCAGAGGCTAGAGAGGATGAGCAAAGGCAGGACGGAGGGGAATACCAAGGCAGGTCTCACTAAACAGAACCCAGGAGATTCTGTGACGTCCCCAGCATCCAATCGTCTGTGCCCCACCCTGCAGAGGAACAACAACATTCTTCCAATCCAGGACATTGCAGGGCTTATGAAGCATGACTCTGGGGAACACAGGGCAGGCAAGGACATTGAGGAGGAAAATAAAAAGAAAGACAAGAAAAGCACCAAGGGGCCGTTGAAAGCCACCCCACCGCCTAGCCCTACATTGGGGCCATTGAAAGCCACCCCACCTCCTAGCCCTCCATTGTCACATCGTCCATGCTCAGGACTGTTTCGGGGAAGGAATTCTGTCAAAAGACTGATTGACTCCTTTAGCCAGGGGGTGGAAGAGCCCAAACAAGAGGCATCCAAAGTGTTGGGGCCTCTTAAAGGGGTTCGAAAGTGTGGTGTTCACGTTATGCCTGGAGTAGGTGACATTGAAGCCATAATGAGCAGTGGGGTCAGCAGTTGTAGGACATATGATTTGGACCTTGAAAGTCTGCCACCCCCTCCTCTTGAGGTCTTGATGGACAATTCCTTTGAAGGTGCACAGAGCCTCACAGTTAGCGATGTAGATGATGGGATTGCAAGTAGAGGTCGATCCCCTGTTCCCAAGAGGGCTACAACATCTCAGAAGATGCGTGCCTCCATGCGTTCTGTGTCAGTCCTACCCAGCAGAGGCAACCTGCCCCAGAGTTCTAGCAGCATGTTTCCTGCCCGGACTGTAAGGCGGGATATCTCTGCTAGTTCCAGAGTTAGCCACGATGAGCGTCAGCTGGAGGTAGACCCTGAGACAGAGGAGGCGGCCACTCTTTACAAGCAAGCTAGAAAAATCATCCACTTGCAGCACTCCTCAGAGTCTCCTATTGAGAAAGGTCATGCTGTGCCCAGAAGGTCCTCTCCCAATCGAGCAGCATCAGGAGGGAGACAGGGAGATGACAGTCCTTCTGAGACAGTGCCTCCCACTTCAACCATCAGTAGCCAACCACCTGCCACCCCGCCTGTATCTAGAATCCGAATGCTGCCTTCCACGCCTTCAACCCCAAGTGGCTTGCATCGAAGATTACCCAGTCCCACCACCTTCAGAAAGCAGCCTAAGCCCCCATCCACAAACAGCCCTCCGGCCATTCGCAAACTTCCCACCCCACCACCGCTTCAGAGAAGACTTCCAAGCCCACCTGCCTCAAGAAAAGTATTGACCCCAAACTCCAGCTCTTCTGACTCCACACATTCTTTCAAGGCACCCTCACCACCAACGTCCCCAAGGGTACAAAGATGGAAACGGGAGAACAGCAGCAAGGACTCCAGCCCAGGTGCTTCAGCTATCCCTCAGGTGATCAGTAACGCTCGCTCTGTTTTCTGCCCGGCCTCGTCCTCACTGTTTGAGGCCCAGCCTTGCCCAGTACCCTGCCCCCCCCAAGCTTGGGCCTCCATCAGTGGTAGTGTTGTCCCGCTTTCCTGGGGAAATCGTGGTAGGCTGCCTACGTCTGTGCGAGGACCCAAGCCTTTCATCCGACGCAGCCACTCGGACAGGAGGCCCAGTCTAAGCCTGCCGTCCAGGGCACCCATCGTCTCATTTGCAGAGACTTGTGGGAGTGAGCCGGCCATCAGCATACACGGGTGAGTGTCAATGTTTCCCTGTGTCTAAATCTCTCTTTCAAAACGTAAAATAATGCTAATGAATTACCTTGCAAATGAAATACATGCCCATGATTAAGGGTGTTGCAATGTGTATTTGTTTTACAGGGGAAAGCCTCTTGTCACTGTCTTTGTAGTCAACACTCCCTCCCCACTGTAGCACAGTATAGGATCACTAAGAAGGAAACGATATGAACCAAGATAATTCACTGTTTTCAGTCAGCTAATTGTGGGCATGTTAAAGAAGTTAACAGATTTCCACTTCAGATTTTCACTTTTATTATTTTATCTCATACCTGAAGTTGAACATATGATTAGAGGAAGTATTTAATCATTGCAATGGTATTTCAAAGTGCAGCCTTGACTCTTTTTGTGAATTCAGTCTGATTAAAAAAATAATAGAGGGCTAATTTAATGGATAATTAAGACACTATGAGCACATCATTATTTATTTTTCCTGACTCCTACTGGTTTCGTTGAGCTATGAGAAGAAATTATGGTTGAAGATTATACATAACCATTATTGTCACTTGAGTTCAATATGGCTGTCAAAATTACAAGACACTCAAACTACTTCAGGTCACGTAAATCCTGAACTATTGGAAAATCAAAACATTGTAAAAAAAATCCCCAAGTGCAGTGTTTTCTGTAAGGGTTGAAGTTGTAAAAAAAAAAATTATGCTTGAAAGATAAAGAGAGGGTGAGAGGGCAGGGTGAAATAAGGTCAAGGAGAGGAGAGAGGGGAGCTTTGTATTAAAAATGGAAGAGCCGTAAGGAGATTACAGCAGATACAAAACTGATGCTAAATATAAAATAGCATTACAAAATAATTCAAGTACCCTGACTGTGCCATTTTTAATTACAATGTATTTTACGGTATTTCTGTGTTCTTTATTCTGATCTTGCCACTGGGAAATCATAACACTGGGGTTTTGTATGCCGTCTATTTGTCTCCATGTAGACTATAGTAGGCAAAACTAGCTAATCACTTATGTATTACTTCTCTATGACTCACGGTAGCTTCTTTTAGCCGGTGCTAACTGGTTGCTGACACACCTGTCCCATTTCTCTAATCCTCAAACCACTTCTTCGCTTTACTCCCTTAGGCTGGAGGACGAGCCAAGCAGAGAAGACGAGTCGTGGGACAGCAAATCAGATTTCAGAGGGAATGCCCACTCTGCTTCGCACCCGGACCTGTGCATCGTGGGTCAAGGCCTTACATTATGAATAAGGGGCCTGGTTGGTAGAAGACCAAGTCAGATTACGGATAAACAGAGGATTTAAGATTTTGTTTACACTGGGAAGAGAGCAAGTGCTAATTCAAGAAAGCTTCTTTACCGGGTGGTACCACTACCTACTCCTCCCTTTAATTTTCTTCATACACGTTTTATCAATTACGTTCTTTTCGATGCAGTTTGTTTGTGTGTGCATTCGTGTGTTTGTATGTGTATGTGCGTGCAAAATAAAAATAAAATGTATATAAACACAAATGCACACAAAGACTTTTATGTTTACCAATTTGCTCCACATACAGTACACTTAATACATATTGTGATAAAACAATCATAATTTACAGTTCCTTCCAGACATACAGTACATGGTCACTGAAAGATAAATGTTTTGCCTTTGATACAGATAAAAAAAACATGGAATAAGACTATTTAATTTGCACTTAAGGATGGTGCATAATTTACATACATTTGGTTATTATTAACTATAAAGTGTGATTATCAAACAAAATTACAATGAAGGAAATAAGGAATATGAAATATGTGTAATCATAGCCAGCTATTTGAGATTTCTTTATTTTCAGTTGGGGAAATGTTTTATAAACTCTGACATATATTTACATTGACAAATGTTGATCTCCATCTTTCCTATTTTGGTTTGTCAATGTATTTCCGTTGTTTTTTAACCTTTATGTTTCCCTATACAAATGTTCATACATGCACAACTTTGACTTTGGACTCAAACCCATACTGTAATGCATTTCATTTTCACAGAAAAAAAATCAACTTGTTATTGCTTTTATCAGAACATTTCAGTCACATTCACATATTCAGAAAACAATTGTGTGGCAGATATCTTACTTAGCTATCATGCAAATTTGCATTGGGACAATTCTTCTTAATCCTAAAAGAAGCCTAATAAAATTAAGCAGAGGCTGTGGATCTGTACAGTGCCTTGCGAAAGTATTCGGCCCCCTTGAACTTTGCGACCTTTTGCCACATTTCAGGCTTCAAACATAAAGATATAAAACTGTATTTTTTGTGTGAAGAATCAACAACAAGTGGGACACAATCATGAAGTGGAACGACATTTATTGGATATTTCAAACTTTTTTAACAAATCAAAAACTGAAAAATTGGGCGTGCAAAATTATTCAGCCCCTTTACTTTCAGTGCAGCAAACTCTCTCCAGAAGTTCAGTGAGGATCTCTGAATGATCCAATGTTGACCTAAATGACTAATGATGATAAATACAATCCACCTGTGTGTAATCAAGTCTCCGTATAAATGCACCTGCACTGTGATAGTCTCAGAGGTCCGTTAAAAGCGCAGAGAGCATGATGAAGAACAAGGAACACACCAGGCAGGTCCGAGATACTGTTGTGAAGAGGTTTAAAGCCGGATTTGGATACAAAAAGATTTCCCAAGCTTTAAACATCCCAAGGAGCACTGTGCAAGCGATAATATTGAAATGGAAGGAGTATCAGACCACTGCAAATCTACCAAGACCTGGCCGTCCCTCTAAACTTTCAGCTCATACAAGGAGAAGACTGATCAGAGATGCAGCCAAGAGGCCCATGATCACTCTGGATGAACTGCAGAGATCTACAGCTGAGGTGGGAGACTCTGTCCATAGGACAACAATCAGTCGTATATTGCACAAATCTGGCCTTTATGGAAGAGTGGCAAGAAGAAAGCCATTTCTTAAAGATATCCATAAAAAGTGTCCTTTAAAGTTTGTCACAAGCCACCTGGGAAACACACCAAACATGTGGAAGAAGGTGCTCTGGCCAGATGAAACCAAAAATGAACTTTTTGGCAACAATGCAAAACGTTATGTTTGGCGTAAAAGCAACACAGCTCATCACCCTGAACACACCATCCCCACTGTCAAACATGGTGGTGGCAGCATCATGGTTTGGGCCTGCTTTTCTTCAGCAGGGACAGGGAAGATGGTTAAAATTGATGGGGAGATGGATGGAGCCAAATACAGGACCATTCTGGAAGAAAACCTGATGGAGTCTGCAAAAGACCTGAGACTGGGATGGAGATTTGTCTTCCAACAAGACAATGATCCAAAACATAAAGCAAAATCTACAATGTAATGGTTCAAAAATAAACATATCCAGGTGTTAGAATGGCCAAGTCAAAGTCCAGACCTGAATCCAATCGAGAATCTGTGGAAAGAACTGAAAACTGCTGTTCACAAATGCTCTCCATCCAACCTCACTGAGCTCGAGCTACTTTGCAAATTTCAGTCTCTCGATGTGCAAAACTGATATAGACATACCCCAAGCGACTTACAGCTGTAATCGCAGCTAAAGGTGGCGCTACAAAGTATTAACTTAAGGTGGCTGAATAATTTTGCACGCCCAATTTTTCAGTTTTTGATTTGTTAAAAAAGTTTGAAATATCCAATAAATGTCGTTCCACTTCATGATTGTGTCCCACTTGTTGTTGATTCTTCACAAAAAAATACAGTTTTATATCTTTATGTTTGAAGCCTGAAATGTGGCAAAAGGTCGCAAAGTTCAAGGGGGCCGAATACTTTCGCAAGGCACTGTACACTTGTTCTATTGTATTATTGACTGTATGTTTGTTTGTTCCATGTGTAACTCTGTGTAGTTGTTTGTGTTGAACTGCTTTGCTTTATCTTGGCCAGGTCACAGTTGTAAATGAGAACTTGTTCTCAACTAGCCGACCTGGTTAAATATATATATATTTTTTTATAAAATACGTTTTGGAACCACTGCTGTAGGGGATAGAGTGTTTAGTATTGTCTGGTAGTGTTCACGCAAGATATGCATATTAAGATATGTGGGGGGAATATTTTGATATTCATATTTGCTGACATCCAATTTTTTGTATTGTCAGCTACTTTCTGCTTTGTCTCTATGATGGGGGATGATGGTTTAATGAAGTCTAAGTTTAGTGACCTGTTTCATCATCCCCACTGGAAATGTCTGAGTGTTGAGTGCATGTTCAATGATTTGTTTGTGGTGTATGGCTTGTATCGGTTTGAAGTAGGTCTTGGTTGTGTGTTGAGTGCATGGTGTTGTGTTTTGTACTGTAGTGTGGGTGTTTGTCTACCCCTCCTGAGGAAGGGTGTTCAAAAAAGCGAATCTATTGCTAAGCATATATAACCCAGCTATTGTTCAGTCACAAACAAATGATAGTTGTTGGATTATGCTTATCGCCTTCTGTGGGTGATGAAACCTGAAAAAAAGGTGTATTAACACAGGTGGATGTTACATCCAATTTGACTGTTGTACCGTTGAAGTGGTGAATTCCTTTAAGGTTTTATGGATTCATTATCCTTTTTGTGTTGGCTGGGAGCGACCCAGGTAGTTTGTGTTGTTCGTTGTCAACTTGATTTCTGGATTGTCTTCTTAGGTTGTCTTCGGTTGTTGGTTCTTAAATTGTATATCTTTTCCTCCCAATAGCTGGATTAAAATTTGAATTTATTATTAAAACTTCCAAAAGCTAATTGCAATAAGTTCACTGTATCAAACAAAAGGAAAGGGAAAAAGGCTTGACGTTTTGCATATATAATGCTTCTTCAGAGGCTAAAAGTGGGTTAGGGTTTAGGGTTGGTTTCTAGTTTTGAGTCGGTTGATCCACTTCCATCTCTGACACGTGGAAGCTGAAGGGGGGGAAGGGAATGGGTGCACTCCACAGCATTGACACGCAAGCCAGGGGGGGCCGGGCACAGTGGTTATCTAGGACCAAGATATTAAAATATACAAGGGGTCAAGGGATAGATGCTTTAATAATACATTACAAACACAGTTATAAACCCATATCTATATAAGTGTAATGACATCAAGTGCTAAATTGTCAAAACAAATTCAAACACATAAAAACAAAAGGAATACAACTACTATAAATAAGCATGCATCTGTTAAATATAAGAAAAGCCAAACAAACTGTATTTATTGTGTTTTATGGTGCATCCTTCTTCCAACGCCTTGAGAACCCTGTAAACAAGTGCTCTCTCTTTCAATTGGTCCCATCTAACTGGTTAAAAACACTCATTCAGACCGCTGGGTGTAATTGTTTGTAGGTCTCCTATCTACCTACATTCCACTGCTTTTCGCCACTCACTGGTCAACCCAGAACACGACTGTAATCCTGATATATTGAGGTAAGTGATGGCGTGATTCTGGAAAGGAGTGACTATTTCTGTGTGTAGATGGGCCCGTTTGATATTGTATGGATGTTTAAGTCTATTTTCTATTGTATACTGGGTTTCCCCAATGTAGTGTTTCTTGCAAAATGTGCAAATTATTATATAAATTACATTTTGAGTGTAGAGTGAAATGGAGTCTGAAACTGGAGGTCTTGCTGTATGAGTTTGAAATGAATTGTTTTGGTCTGAAGTGGGCTGTGTAGGGTTTGGGTGGTTGTGGGGTCTTGGTACTGTATTTAGCTTGGATAAGGATGTCTTTGAGACGCTTATTCCCCCCAAATGCTGATATTATTCTATATGGCTGGAGGGGTGTGTGTGCGTCTGTTAGGTGATGGAAAACGCCTGATGTAATGGTCAGCTCTTATGTGAGAATGTAGTAACTAAGGGGATGAGGATTGTCTGCTGCTTGGAAGGGGAATAAGAGGAGGAAAGAAGATTGACCCCCCCTCGGAACCACAATGTTGCTCTAGGGGGGGGGGTTGGGGGCAGGGTCAGGAGCAGGATACAAACTCAAGTTAGGGTAAGGGTTAAGGTTAGGGTTATGGCCAGGGTTGAGGTCAGGGGAAGGGGGGGATTTGGCAGTGCCTCCAGAACCTCTAAAATGAAGGTTCTGGTCAGAAAGGGTGATGGACAGACGTGTGTTATGTGAGTGTGTTGGCTGAATGGGAGAGATGGCCCCCAAGGTGCTGTTTTTTTATAGTTCTGAGATATCGTTTGGAGTAGCCTCTCTGTCTAAGTGCATGGAACAGTGTTTGAATTGCTTTTACCAGATCCTGTTTGCAGGAGGATATCCTATGGAACCATATAATTTGTGATTTAACGATGCCTCTAAACGTATGTTTGGGGTGTGTTTATGGCGTAGAGCATGTGTATCTGTTGGTTTGAAATAAACTTTAGTGAGTACTGTTATTTGGGACTGGTTTATCTGATTAAAGAAGACTGTAGTATCCAAGAAATGTACTTCACATGGATCTATTATGTATTTAACCTTAATAGACAGGTGGTGAATGTTGAGAATGCTAATGAATTCAGTGAACAGTTGGATATCATGAGGCCAGGCTCCTATAATGGGGAGGCAGGTAGCCTAGTGGTTAGAGCGTTGGACTAGTAACCGGAAGGAATCCCCGAGCTGGCAAGGTAAAAATCTGTCCTTCTGCCCCTGAACAAGGCTCCTAGGCCGTTAAAAATACAATTGAATTCTTAACTGACTTGCCTAGTTAAATAAAGGTAAAATACATTTAAAATGATGATGTCGTCTAGAAATCTGTAGTAGGAAGTGGGTTGATGTGGGCACTTGCCCAATGCATCTCTCCCCCATTCAGCCATGTAGATGTTTGCATATGCCGGGGCAAATTTCTTACCTGTAGGGTTGGGTTAGTGGTTAGGGTTTTAGGGTTAGGTTAATGAAAATTATGTTTATTGAGGTTTAACACCTTGAATTGCACTGGCCTATTGTGGGCTCCTCTGTTATTGTGAAGGAATTTGTATGTGTAAAAATGTAAAATTACCTGGGCTAGTCCAGGGAAGGCAAAAGCTCAGGGTGCAAGCAATCCCCCTGATCCTCCAACTAAAAACGTATGAATATTGAACCTTTCCTTATGTTTTGCTATTCAAACGCAGTGGAGCCAAAGATTTAAGAGTGGCTATCCACTTGGATTCTGCGGCCTTTCTCTGGCCTATGGTCCAGGTAGAAATAGTTTATAGCCCAGTGAAATTCAGGTATATAATGGGGTGTGTTTGGAAATGTTGGACTAAATGTGTGGGCAATTTGATATTATTGATTGTGTATAGGTGTTGTTTGAGACGTGTTAGAATTGCAAACCCAGTTTCACCGACAGATGTTATTACATAGTGAACAGGTGATTGCAAAAAAAAATGTTGGTGCTGTTTGTGTTCATCAGTTGTTTGATTGGACTGGAAGTGTGTGTGTGTGTGGGTTGTGTATGTTTGTCAGTTGTCAATAGTAATGATGTTCCATGGGTAATGAGGGAGAGCACCTATTGGAACATTTTGCATGAACTAGAAGGTCTTTCAGGTTTGAGCTCCTCCTGTAAACTGAGATAGGTTGTAGTGGGAGGAATACATGTTTTCGAAAATGTGCTTTTTAGTCTAGAATGTATGTGTTGGTTTGTATGTGAATAAGTGCTAATGATTAGGTACCCTCTGGGGTTCAGGCCCTGTAGCAGAAATGGGAGTGGGGGTTCTAAGGGAAGTCTGAGGGTAGCAGAAAGGGATGGGATTGGGATTCAAGGTTAGGTTTAAGGTCAGGGTCAGGAACAAGGTTAGGGTTAGGAAGCGGGTTCTGTGGGTTAAGGTTAGGTTTAAGGTCAGGAACAAGGTTAGGGTTAGGAACCGGGTTCTGTGGGATAAGGTTAGGGTGAGGAACAAGGTTATGTGGGTTAAGGTTAAGGTTGGGATTAGGGTTGGGGTTAAGGTTAGGATCAGGAACAGGGTCGCGTGGGTTAAAGTTAGGAGGGAGAGAAAATTGATTTTCGATGATGCTTGCTAGCATGTCAGCTTTGATGTATCTCAGTGACCGCTTTGAGTAACTCCTCCTCCTCAATGCCTCAAACAATGTGTGTGTGGTTATATTAAAATCCGTCTGTTGAGTACACAATCTGTAGAATCGGATGAGTTGTGATTTGACAATACCCCTAAAGGTATGTTTGGGGTGGAAACTGGATCGGTGGAGTAATGCATGTGTGTCTGTTTCTTTGAAGTAAACTTTGGTGTATAGGGAAACTATGGTTGCTTCAGTGTCTGGAAAGAAAACGGTAGTGTCTAAGAAGTTTATCCTATGTGGGTGTATGACATACTTAACTGTAATAGTAGGATGATGGTTGTTCAAGATGTCTACGAATGTGGGAATCAGTGGACATTTGTCCAAAGCTGTGGTCTCCCAGTCTGCCATGTATATGTTGGCGTAGGCTGGAGCAAACGTTTTGCCCATTGCTCATGTAAAGTCATTATTTCTGATCCCCAGTTCAAGTAGCTGTAAAATGTGTTTGTCTGGTCTCCATCTATCTGGATATCTTCGGAGTGCGGCTCCCACTGCTGCCATCCCCGAAGGGATGTACTGTATATCTTTGTATAAAGAGAGTCTGTATCTATGGTGAAAATATATGTGTGTGCTGGGACTGGAATGGTACAAAGTGTGTCTATGAAGGTATATGTGTGCTTGATGTAGCTGGCATGCTATTCTGAGATGGGATTGAGAAAGTGATCTATAAATTCAGCTGCTGGAGATGACTCACTGCCAATATCTGAGACAATGGCTCGAAAAGGGACAGTTCACATCTCTGGTGTTTTGAGAATTTTTGGTAAAAAAAAAGTATCTGTCTCGGTATATCAGGTCCATCTAAATATTTTCTGTCTACTTTCTGTCTGTTTGAGATTAATTTATTTTTACAGAGGTTTGCTATAATCTGTCTGACTTGTGTCTGTGTGGGAGTGGGGATGGGAGTGTAGTGTTGTGTATTGGAAAGTTGACGATTGGCTTCCAAGAGATATTTATGGTTGTCCATTATCATTATCTTGGAGCCTTTGTCTGCTGGTTTAATTGTTATGTTTTTTTTGTCTTAGCCTGGTTATAGCTAGTCTTTCTTTTTGTGTAATGTTATGTGTGGTTGTAATAGTAGAGCTATGTAAATCTCTGATAATCTGTGTGTTGGTTTTAATACGTTTTCTGATTGGTTGTGATAATATCTTTAGTGGGGGTTCCCATTGGGATCTTGCAGTGAATGGTTTAGTAATAAAACCAGTAGTGTAGTCAAAATGGTCTAATAACTTGAGGTTTCTATGAAACCTGTGGATGTCCCTTTGCAGGTCCCCATAGTCAGAATGCATCGGTGTCGGGACAAACGCCAGTCCCTTCTCCAGCAACCGAGTCTCAGAAAAGGATAAAACAAATACTGTGGAGAGATTCATAATATTAGTGTGTTGGTGGAGGGGCTGCACTATGCACATACCCTCTTCTACCATTTCAGTATTTTAGCTGCTGTAGCTAGTGTCCAATGTATGTCGTCAGGATTTTCAGTGATGAATTCTGTGTGGTGTATTTCAAGAAGGGCATTGCAATGTGTGGTGATGCATGTGTTGATATGTTTCAGCACGTCCTTCTGTTGACGTGTGTAGTTGGGTGAGAAGTTGATGATTGGCCAGTAGATGGTGGCATTGGGATACATGACTGTGGCTTTGTTGTGAAGTATCTGTAGTTTGCTTATGGGTGTTGATTTCCTTTCCTGGTCTTTGTTAATTATCCCCAAGGACAGCACAACCAATTTGGTGTTGGGGTTTGGGGTGGACTTGGCCAAAACCCCAGTAATGTGATGAAGTTGTGCTCCTGGATAAGTATCTATCTGAATGTGATGGAATTCTACTAAGGTTGATGACAATCGGTTTGTGTGAGATCATGTGTCCGAGTGTTGACGGTTGTGAAAAAAGGCCATCGGAGAGAATGTCACCCTCCGAACCATCTTCTCCTGCTGATTAGCCAAGTGACCACCCCAGAGGTGGGACAAAGTCATTGTTTTACAAGTCACAAGTAAGTCTCAAGTCTTAGCGCTCAAGTGCCAAGTCAGAGTCAAATCTCAAGTCAAGACCGTCAAGTCTCAAGTCCTAAAACTTTGAGTTCCGAGTCCTAAACAAGGCAATGTGCTCTTCACCAAATGTAATACATTTCATATTTTTAACAAGAGTAAAAATATTAGTATAATAACATCAAATTAAACGTTATATTTCCATGGAAATACATGGGTAGCCATGAGAAAAACTATCCCTCATCCGGGATCGCTATGGGGGCGCAATTGGGCGATGTAGGCTTGTACACAATCGCCCAACCTTAACACACACACACACCCCCACACCCTCTCTGTGTTTGGTAAGAGTAGGCGTACTATGTCAATGGTTTTAGGAACAGCAGTAACATCAGTCAGTTGTAGCTCAATCTTGGGTGCAATGATCACGTTTCCGCATTGACTGACTGTGTGGAGGCTCATTGATTTAACGTTCCGTTAGCCTACATGCTACACTAGCAAAGTTGTAAATTATATAGCTGTCGGCAATATTAGCCACGATTTACCTTTCTTTGTGCAGCTTCAAATGTTGAACAAAGTTGAAAGTTGTTGCGCCTCCGTCTGTCAATTTCTCCACGCATGTTTTGCAATCCGTTTTTTGTTGATACAGCGTAGTCTTTATACCTGAAAATAAGAAATTTGGGTATCATCTTTCGAAGGGCTCCATCTGAATTCACCCGCCGCCATTCCTCTGCAATGCCACGTGCAACTTTTTCTCAGCTGGCACAATTTGATTGGCTGATTTCCGATTCAAACTGTAATCCGTTACATGAAGAGTTTATGAGCTGCACACTTTTTTTACTAGCATTATTTTTTATATTTGGGCTTGGGGAGGATATCAAGTCAGTTCGAGTCAAAAGGCTCAAGTCAAAGTTGTGTTGCACGTCATCATATTTGTGACTCGGGTCCAAGTCATACGACTCGAATCCACCCCGTGTTCGTCTGTCGTTAGGTCCTGGATGTTTTCGTTCGTCAATTAGTTTAAGAGTAATTCCCTTCCAGGACCCTTACCCTGAAGCGATTGCTGTGTATTCACATCTAGCTGGTGCTGTCGTGGCATGCTTGGTGTAGGATCAGGCAACAAGGTTGAGTTGTGTACCCTGTGCGGGTCCGATGTCTCAGTTGCTTGCCATGTGTCCATACCAAAACATTCTGTCATTGAGTTCTTGTGGTTTGAGCATACAAAAACTCAGAAGGTGAACCTTCTCTAAGGTTGTCATGCATCTACTCTTTGAGCTCCGTCCATCACTCCGTCCATCGTCCTCATAGATACGTACTTCCAGGAACCCAGCTTCTCAGTCGGTTGCCATGTGTCCATCCCAAGCATGTCAGTCAGTCGGCCTTGAGAGATTGAGCAAACAAAAACCCAGGAAGTATAACCTCCTCTAAGGTTGTCATGCATCCACCCCAGGTGTCACACCTTCATACTCAGTGGTTCAGATGGCAATAACTAGTGAGGCCACTCCCTTCCAGGATTGTGGAACCCCATAGGGTGTCATTCTTAGCCAGTGAGTTATTGTAGCTATGTTGTTCAAGTGTTTGGATCAGTAGGAGCGAGACGGGGCCGGGTGTCCACAGAGTGTCCGAAGCTGGTTTGTTTATCTGACGGATCCTCTTCCCCGTCAAACTGCACCTGCAGGGTAGATTTGGAGAGGGGTTAGGGTTAGAGGGTAGGGTTAGGGGGTAGGTTTAGGGGTCAGGGTTAATGTTTGTATTGGTATCAAACCTTGGGTTGCACGGGCCTGTTGCAACTTTCTGCCCTGTTTTTGTGTTGTATATTTGACCGGTCTGGAAAGTGGGAGGACATGAGAGGGCAAGAGCTCCGAGGGGTCACTCACAACAATAAAAAAAACAGGAGGAAGACAATCATCAATAAAAACCTGGGAGTAAAGTGTTTAACTTTAAACCAAATTTAATATAAAATCACAATAAAACATAGATCAGTTAAGTACCTAAACAATTCAATAATTAAACAAATAATTAGCTATATCATTAGAAATCCCGCACCCCCCAAAAGGGGGGTGGGCGATGGGATCAAATGCCATGCTAAATTGCATAATATAATAACATTCAGTACGAAATATAAAAAGACAAAAATCAGGTTGAGCAATCAAATATCATTTGTTATTTGAACTTCCTCCTCGTGTCGGTGGCCTCTCCAGCTCTCTTTATTATGCCCCCACCCACTCCCAGTGTTTTATACTACTCCTTAACATTCATACCAAGTGGAGACAAAGTATTTAACACTCTCCGATCCTCTCCCTTAATCACCCTGGTCAGGGTATGATGTGGGGGTAGGTTAGGAAGGTTTGTGTTCCCAAGGGAGCCCTCCCTGTGCCACCCTGGTCGGGGTATGGCCCGGGTATGGTGGGGGTGAGCCGCTTACTTGGAAAATTTTAATTTTCCACTATGTTTTGTTGGGGAAATATTTGTCCCTGAGGTGGTGGGTTCCGAGTCCCCGGGGAGAGAGGTGTATTTGAGGTGCCGGAAGGTTCTGTTCAGAGAGGAGGCGTCTGTTGGGTCGTGGATGTGGTGATGTTGTCCTGGTGTTGGTGGCTGGTGTCTCCTTATCCTCCTCCTCTTCACTACCCGTTGGGCTACGAGTGAGTGGTCATTTAAATTGACTCAGGTCTCTGGTTGACCAGGTCCCATACAACTTGGGGAGTGAGTCTCTGATGTCCTGGAGTAGGCAGTCCAAGTGGTCCACTAAGGAGCTTCTGTGCCCATTGTATACTAAGGTACCAGGCTTCCTGCCAGTCGGTACATGAGGATGTGTTGCAGAGTGAGGAGTACATTTTTTACCTCCTCTGCCCTGTAGTGTCGTTGTAGAATCTCATGGCTCTGTTTTGTCCAGGGTGTGGAGGCCGATGAGAGGTCTTCCAGAGTAGTGTCAGAGGCTCCTGATGGAGTGAAAGCCACAATTAAGATTCTAGCTTTGTGCATGTAGCCCGAAGGTAGGTTACTCCCTGAGAGGTAGTAGCTAATTTCCTCCAAATGATGTCTGGCTCTGATGAGCTTGGAGAGTATCCTGGCTGTAGTGTTGAGGCTGGTGGGAATAGCCTGCTCCCTGGTGAGGTTCATCGGGTCCGGCTGGTCTTTGATTGGTGAGACCAGGTTGTCCAGCGTGGTCAGAGTTGTGGTGGGAACATGATGTTCCATTTGGCTTCTCTTTTTCTGTGGAGGCATCACTCCTGTGGTGCTGAATCGGTGAGGGTTCCGCTCTTCACTGGGTGGGCTGCTCGACAGAGTGTGGTGGATTGATCCAGCCATTGGAATGTCTGGAGGTGAACGTTGGACGGGGTCGGGTCCCAAAGTGGGTGATTTCGTTGGGAGGTTCCTATGCTGGTGATCATAAGGTTGTGGAGTACCAGGTGGCAGTGATGGATTGTTAGGGTTCGTAAAGTTTATTGTACTCCCGAAAAATGTGGGTGCCTTGTGGTATTTCCTATCCCGATGGGAAGGATTCTAGTCTGGAAGGCTGGCGTCTTCTCTGTCCCCCCCCTGGACTCCCATGGTGTGAGAGTTGCTGTGGGTCCCGCTGCCATCTGGGGAGTTCATCCAGTGATTCTTTGGTCCATCCGATATTAGATGATGTTGGGGTGTTGTGATTGGATTGCTGAGCCTCATGAGTCTCTGTAGGTTGGTAAAAATATTGGTCGCGATAGGGGTAAAATTCACCCGGTGTGCGATGAGTTTCTCAGTGTGTTGGAGACTGAAAATGTGGCTCTGTACGTGATGGAGACGACGTATCTGCAATGAGACTCGGTTGCCGGTTTAAAGATTTTTCGGCTGGCCCCTCCATATGTCTCCTCTTAAAATATGTAGAAGGCTTAAATAAATGTTTCTGCCCCGCCGAAATGTTCGGGCCCGTTTCATGATGCCATTGGGGGTCTAAAGTGGACCTTAAAGTCCCTATCTCCTGCGATATGTGCCTCGCAAGGTTGAAAGGTTTCGACATGGTAGAAGCGCTAGAGTCATTGTGAATCTTCCATGTTATGTGTCCCTGTGTAAATCAAAGTAAGGGAAGAGAAAAGTACAGAGTAAATAGGTAGCCAAAAGGAGATAGCTCTGACGTCCGTGTGGGTCCTACCTTCCTTACAGCTACACAGTGGATCTAGCGGTATCTCAGCCACAATGCGTTTCTGCCTTACTTGGCTTCATCAGGTAGCAGGGAGATTAAAGGTAAAAATGTGCCAAAATGTGCACTCAGTCGTGGTACGGGAAAGGGAGTTGATTTAAATGAAAGGTCTTTATCCTGTTTGGGTTGGTAGAGGCCTTCTCCATTGATTCCTATGGGGAATTGCATGGGGTGGAGCCCCTTGCATTTTGGGGAACCATTTCCGTTTTGGGTGTCTGAGAGGTTCTGGGTAAATTGCAGGTAAGATTAGAAGTCCCAAGGGTTAGAATGAGCCATTCCTAGGAATACATAATTATTCTATGGGAAATTAGGAGATATTCCCCAGATGAAGGGGTTTTGGTTTATACCTGAATAGGTAAAAATATAATTTTCCTCTAAGAGGATAAACACCCAGACAGTACGCCAACACATACTCTCTAATTACCCGGCTCCTCGGGATACCTCTTTATGGAGCCAGGGTTAGAGTTTAAGATTCAGGTTAGGGTTAGAATGGTTAAGGTTAGTGTCAAGGTTAGAATTAGGGTTAGAAGGGTTAAGATTCTCTCATACTTTTCGTTCAGGCCTGTGGGAATCCTGATACCCACTTTTTGAGTCCAAGGGGTTAAACTTGAGGTTGGGGTTAGAATTAAGATTGGTATCAGGGTCACAATTCAGGGTTAGGGATTGAGGTGGGGTTAAGGTTAGGATTGTGGTTAGGGTTGGGATTAGGATTGAGGTTTGGATGAGGTTTAAGGTTAGGTTTAGGATTGGGGTTAGGATTATGGTTAAGGTTAGAGCTAGGGTTGGGATGGCTCAGGTTAAGGTTGAGGTTAGGGTTCAGGTTAGGGTTAGGATTAAGGTTATAGTTAGGGTGAGCTGGGGTTAGGATGGTTCAGGTTAGTGTTAAGATCAGGGTTAGAAAGGTTAAGGTCTCTAATACTTTTCATTTAAAGCCTGTGGTATTACAAGTACCCAAATGTTCTATCCAACATCGTTCCTTGGTCTGTCTGTGTTTTAACGACCACCCTTGGTTCGATTCAAACCCTGCTATTCTTAACTGAGCTACTGGGTGAGATCTAAAGTGGGTGTATAGTGTGGTTTTAACTGCCTCTTTACTTACAGTATATGATATAGATGTTGTTTGAGTCTGGCTTCCAAGGAGTTCCTAGTTTCTCCAATATACCGTTTTCCACATTGTAGACATTCAATTCCATATACAATGTTGGTGGTCTTCAAATGGAATACCTCCCATACTGGAGCCCCTAGACCCGACCATTTATTCTGAATGTATTTTACTTGTCCAAAATATGATCCACTCCACACTGGCTTCTCCCTAAATCCAGAGTGTACCAGCAAATGTTTTCCATCATCCATCATTACTAGTCCTCCCATATATAGGTTCAGTTACAAACATAGTGTTCACCTCTGCCCTTATAGTACCGAGGAAACGTTTCGAGTAACCTCTGGGTCTGAGAGCCTTAAAAATAATTCCTATAACCTCCTTAACTTTTTATTGCTGGGGGGGGAGCAGTATTGAGTAGCTTGGATGAATAAGGTGCGTAAAGTAAACGGCCTCCTCCTCGGTCTCAGTTTCTAATATATGCATTTTATTATTAGTATTAGATAGAAAACACTCTAAAACTGTTTGAATGATGTCTCTGAGTATAACATATCTCATGTTGGCAGGCAAAATCCTGAGTTGAAATCAAAACAGGAAGTTAGAAATCTGAGCTTTGTATGTATTCACCAGAGTCCCCAATGAAATCCCCTTTGGGATATGAATGATGTTGCAGTGCCTAGGGGTTCCACTAGATGTCAACCATCAATATAAATTATAATGAGACTTCTATGATGTTGTGGGAGTGAATGATAGCAGAATCAGTCAGGTGTCTGGCAGTCAGCAATTTTCTGATCATGTTTATTCCTTGTGGTAGTCACTTGCGTTCCATTGCTCACGAAGACAAGGAGTACTCCGGTTGGAACTTTATTGAAGCTATATGTTAACATTCTAATGATTGATTCTGTAATGTTTGAAATGTTTCTTCGACCGGTAATATCACTTTTTGAAGTTTTTGTCCAATAGAACGCTGACCAGAATTAGCGTTTGGATATGTATCCCAAACTCGCTAACAAAAGAAGGTATTTGGATATAAATAATGGACATTTTCAAACAAAACAAACATTTATTGTGGACCTGGGATTCCTGGAGTGCTTTCTGATGTAGATCATCAAAGGTAAGGGATTATTTATCATGTAATTTCTTGTTTATGTTGACGCCATCTTTGCGGCTGTGGTGTTTTTACTTCTGAGCGCCGTCTCAGATTATTGCATGTGTTTCTTTTTCCGTAAAGTTTTTTTTAAATCTGACACAGCGGTTGCATTAAGGAGAGGTATATCTATAATTCCATGTGTATAACGTGTAATATCATCTACATTTATGATGAGTATTTCTGTTGAATGATGTGGCTATGCAAAATCACTGTATGTTTTTGGAACAATGAATCTAATACGCCAATGCAAACTCAGATTTTCTGATATAAATATTAACTTTATCAAACAAAACATGCATGTACTGCGTAACATGAAGTCCTATGAGTGTCATCTGATGAAGATTATCAAAGGTTATTGATTCATTTTATCTCTATATGTGCTTTTTCTCTCTCTCTTTGGCTGGTAAAATTGGCTGTGTATTTTAGTGAGTTGTTGGTGACCTAACAATAGTTTGTGGTGCTTTCCCCGTAAATCCTATTTGAAATCGCACACTGTGGTGGGATTAACAACAAGAATACCTTGAAAACAATATAAGATACATGTATGTTTGAGGAATTTTAATTATGAGACTTCTGTTGTTTTGAATATGGCGCAATGTACTATCACTGGTTGTTGTTATATCGCTCCCGGTAACGGGATCTCAGCCATAAGAACATGTTTTCTCTGTGTGCAAATCCTGTGAAATCTGATAAACTGCGACTTTATCAACCCTCTGTAGGTGTGTTTTGGATGAAAACTGGATTTCTGTAAGAGGGAATGAGTGTCTGTAGGTTTAAAATAAAGCTTTGTTGCTAATTCCTTCATGTTATCACTACCCTCTATGAAAAATATATTAGTTCCGGCTGAACATTGTGTTTAATCGTAATTAACTGATGATGTGTATTCAAAATCTTCACAAATTCCATAATTTCTGAGAGGGAATGTGTCCATAACTCAAATATATCATCTCGATACCGTAAATACAAGATTGGAAGCTTTATGCATTTGGGGAAGGCTGATTGTTCCCATTCCGCCATATAAATATTTGCATATGACGGGGCAAACGTCTTCCCCATAGCTTTACCATGGGTTTGAAGAAACCAATTAGAGTTGAATTCAAAGTAATTTATTGTTAGGCTAAGTTCCAGTAATTGTAATAAAGCCCCATCTGGTCTACTTAGATCTGGAAATTTATGGAAAATGTTTTTGATTGCTCTAGGACCCAAGTTGGTGTCAATGTTAGTATACAAGGAGTCAATATCAATTGAAAAAAAAAGTTTGAGGTACACTAAATTCTTTCAATTTTGTCACAAATTCATACGTGTTTTTAATGAAGCTTTGATGTTTCCGTGACAGAGGATTTATGAAATAATCTAAGCACTCCGCTATTCTATACGATTCCGAACCACAGTCCGATACAATCTGTCATGTTGTGTCTTGTCTCTGTCCTTTCCCTTCACCCTGTCTCCCTCTGCTGGTCGTTGTTAGGTTACCTTTTCTCCCCCGCTTTCTCCCAGCTGTTCCTTGTCTCCTCTAACTACCCATTCACCCCGTTTCCCACCTGTTCCCTTTTTCCCTCTGATTAGGTCCCTATATCTCTCTCTGTTTCTGTTCCTGTCCTTGTCGGATTCTTGTTTGTGTTTCATGCCTGAGCCAGACTATCGTCATGTTTGCTGTAACCTTGTCCTGTCCTGTCGGAATCTGCCGGTCTATCTGAGCCTACCTATGTTTGGTTATTAAAGAAGCTCTGTTTAAGTTAGTTCGCTTTTGGGTCCTCATTCACTCCCCATAACAGAAGAATCCGACCAAGAATGGACCCAGCGACTTCGGATCCTCTCCACTCAGCCGTCGGGATCCAGGGAGCGATGCTAGGCAGACACGAGCAGGAAGTGTCTGCTGCTCGACATGCCGTTGAGACCCTGGCCACCCAAGTCTCCAACCTCACAGAACAGGTTCACCATCTCCGCCTCGATCCACCGGCCACTTCCAGGGCTTTCGAATCTCCGGAGCCCAGAATCAATAACCCGCCGTGTTACTCTGGGGAGCCCACTGAATGCCGCTCGTTCCTCACCCAGTGTGATATTGTGTTTTCTCTCCAGCCCAACACTTACTCCAGGAGCACTGCTCGTGTCGCCTACGTCATATCTCTCCTTATTGGACGGGCTCGTGAGTGGGGCACGGCAATCTGGGAGGCAAGGGCTGAGTGTACTAACCAGTATCAGGACTTTAAGGAGGAGATGATACGGGTTTTTGATCGATCTGTTTTTGGGGAGGAGGCTTCCAGGGCCCTGTCTTCCCTATGTCAAGGTAATCGATCCATAACAGACTACTCTATTGAGTTTCGCACTCTTGCTGCCTCCAGTGGCTGGAACGAGCCGGCTTTGCTCGCTCGTTTTCTGGAGGGTCTCCGCGCAGAGGTAAAGGATGAGATTCTCTCCCGGGAGGTCCCTTCCAGCGTGGATTCCCTGATTGAACTCGCTATTCGCATTGAGCGACGGGTTGATCTGCGTCACCGAGCTCGTGGAAAGGAGCTCGCGTTCTCCGTTGCCCCCCTCTCCGCATCACTACCATCTTCCTCTGCCGGCTCGGGAGCTGAGCCTATGCAGCTGGGAGGTATCCGCATCTCGACTAAGGAGAGGGAACGGAGAATCACCAACCGCCTCTGTCTCTATTGCGGTTCTGCTGGTCATTTTGTCACTTCATGTCCAGTAAAAGCCAGAGCTCATCAGTAAGCGGAGGGCTACTGGTGAGCGCTACTACTCCTGTCTCTCCTTCAAGATCCTGCACTACCTTGTCGGTCCATCTACGCTGGACCGGTTCGTCAGCTTCCTGCAGTGCCTTAATAGACTCTGGGGCGGAGGGCTGTTTTATGGACGAGACCTGGGCTCGGGAACATGACATTCCTCTCAGACAGTTAAGGGAGTCCACGGCCTTGTTCGCCCTGGATGGTAGTCCTCTCCCCAGGATTCAGCGTGAGACGCTACCTTTAACCCTCACTGTTTCTGGTAATCATAGCGAAACCATTTCTTTTTTGATTTTTCGTTCACCTTTTACACCTGTTGTTTTGGGCCATCCCTGGCTAGTTTGTCATAATCCTTCCATTAATTGGTCTAGTAATTCTATCCTCTCCTGGAACGTCTCTTGTCATGTGAAATGTTTAATGTCTGCTATCCCTCCTGTTTCCTCTGTCTCTTCTTCACAGGAGGAGCCTGGTGATTTGACAGGGGTGCCGGAGGAATATCACGATCTGCGCACGGTGTTCAGTCGGTCCAGGGCCACCTCTCTTCCTCCACACCGGTCGTATGATTGTAGTATTGATCTCCTTCCGGGAACCACTCCCCCCCGGGGTAGACTATACTCTCTGTCGGCTCCCGAACGTAAGGCTCTCGAGGATTATTTGTCTGTAGCTCTTGACGCCGGTACCATAGTCCCCTCCTCCTCTCCCGCCGGAGCGGGGTTTTTTTTTGTCAAGAAGAAGGACGGGTCTCTGCGCCCCTGCATAGATTATCGAGGGCTGAATGACATAACAGTTAAGAATCGTTATCCGCTTCCTCTTATGTCTTCAGCCTTCGAGATCCTGCAGGGAGCCAGGTTTTTCACTAAGTTGGACCTTCGTAACGCTTACCATCTCGTGCGCATCAGGGAGGGGGACGAGTGGAAGACGGCGTTTAACACTCCGTTAGGGCACTTTGAATACCGGGTTCTTCCTTTCGGCCTCGCTAACGCTCCAGCTGTCTTTCAGGCATTAGTCAATGATGTCCTGAGAGACATGCTGAACATCTTTGTTTTCGTTTACCTTGACGATATCCTGATTTTTTCACCGTCACTCCAGATTCATGTTCAGCACGTTCGACGTGTCCTCCAGCGCCTTTTAGAGAATTGTCTTTTTGTGAAGGCTGAGAAGTGCTCTTTTCATGCCTCCTCCGTCACATTTCTCGGTTCTGTTATTTCCGCTGAAGGCATTAAGATGGATCCCGCTAAAGTCCAAGCTGTCATTGATTGGCCCGTCCCTAAGTCACGCGTCGAGCTGCAGCGCTTTCTCGGCTTCGCGAACTTCTATCGTCGTTTCATCCGTAATTTCGGTCAGGTGGCCGCTCCTCTCACAGCCCTTACTTCTGTCAAGACGTGCTTTAAGTGGTCCGTTTCCGCCCAGGGAGCTTTTGATCTCCTCAAGAATCGTTTTACATCCGCTCCTATCCTTGTTACACCTGACGTCTCTAGACAGTTCGTTGTCGAGGTTGACGCGTCAGAGGTGGGCGTGGGAGCCATTCTTTCTCAGCGCTCCCTCTCTGACGACAAGGTCCACCCATGCGCGTATTTTTCTCATCGCCTGTCGCCGTCGGAACGTAACTATGATGTGGGTAACCGCGAACTGCTCGCCATCCGGTTAGCCCTAGGCGAATGGCGACAGTGGTTGGAGGGGGCGACCGTTCCTTTTGTCGTTTGGACTGACCATAGGAACCTTGAGTACATCCGTTCTGCCAAACGACTTAATGCGCGTCAGGCGCGTTGGGCGCTGTTTTTCGCTCGTTTCGAGTTCGTGATTTCTTATCGTCCGGGCTCTAAGAACACCAAGCCTGATGCTTTGTCTCGTCTCTTCAGTTCTTCAGTAGCCTCCACTGACCCCGAGGGGATTCTCCCTGAGGGGCGTGTTGTCGGGTTGACTGTCTGGGGAATTGAGAGGCAGGTAAAACAAGCGCTCACTCACACTCCGTCGCCGCGCGCTTGTCCTAGGAACCTTCTTTTCGTTCCCGTTCCTACTCGTCGGGCCGTTCTTCAGTGGGCTCACTCTGCCAAGTTAGCCGGCCACCCTGGCGTTCGGGGTACGCTTGCTTCCATTCGCCAGCGTTTTTGGTGGCCCACCCGGGAGCATGACACGCGTCGTTTCGTGGCTGCTTGTTCGGTCTGCGCGCAGACTAAGTCCGGTAACTCTCCTCCTGCCGGCCGTCTCAGGCCGCTTCCTATCCCCTCTCGACCGTGGTCTCACATCGCCTTAGATTTTGTCACCGGACTGCCTTCGTCAGCGGGGAAGACTGTTATTCTTACGGTTGTCGATAGGTTCTCTAAGGCGGCTCATTTCATTCCCCTTGCTAAGCTTCCTTCTGCTAAAGAGACGGCACAAATCATCATCGAGAATGTTTTCAGAATTCATGGCCTTCCGTCAGACGTCGTTTCGGACAGAGGTCCGCAATTCACGTCTCAATTTTGGAGGGAGTTTTGCCGTTTGATTGGGGCTTCCGTCAGTCTCTCTTCCGGCTTTCACCCCCAGTCTAACGGTCAAGCAGAACGGGCCAATCAGACTATTGGTCGCATCTTACGCAGTCTTTCTTTTCGCAACCCTGCGTCTTGGTCAGAACAGCTCCCCTGGGCAGAATACGCCCACAACTCGCTTCCTTCGTCTGCGACCGGGCTATCTCCTTTTCAGAGTAGCCTCGGGTACCAGCCTCCGCTGTTCTCATCTCAGTTCGCCGAGTCCAGCGTCCCCTCCGCTCAGGCTTTTGTCCAACGTTGCGAGCGCACCTGGAAGAGGGTCAGGTCTGCACTTTGCCGTTATAGGGCGCAGACTGTGAGGGCTGCTAATAAGCGTAGAACTAAGAGTCCTAGATATTGTCGCGGTCAGAGAGTTTGGCTCTCCACTCAGAACCTTCCCCTTAAGACGGCTTCTCGCAAGTTGACCCCGCGGTTCATTGGTCCGTTCCGTATTTCTCGGGTCATTAATCCTGTCGCAGTTCGACTTCTTCTTCCGCGATACCTTCGTCGCGTCCACCCGGTCTTCCATGTCTCCTGTATTAAGCCCGTTCTTCGCGCCCCCGCTCGTCTCCCCCCCCCCCCCCCCCCCCCCCATCCTTGTCGAGGGCGCACCCATCTACAGGGTCCGCAGGATTTTGGACATGCGTCCTCGGGGCCGTGGTCACCAGTACCTTGTCGATTGGGAGGGGTACGGTCCTGAGGAGAGGAGTTGGGTTCCCTCTCGGGACGTGCTGGACCGTGCGCTGATCGAGGATTTCCTCCGTTGCCGCCAGGTTTCCTCCTCGAGTGCGCCAGGAGGCGCTCGGTGAGTGGGGGGGTACTGTCATGTTGTGTCTTGTCTCTGTCCTTTCCCTTCACCCTGTCTCCCTCTGCTGGTCGTTGTTAGGTTACCTTTTCTCCCCCGCTTTCTCCCAGCTGTTCCTTGTCTCCTCTAACTACCCATTCACCCCGTTTCCCACCTGTTCCCTTTTTCCCTCTGATTAGGTCCCTATATCTCTCTCTGTTTCTGTTCCTGTCCTTGTCGGATTCTTGTTTGTGTTTCATGCCTGAGCCAGACTATCGTCATGTTTGCTGTAACCTTGTCCTGTCCTGTCGGAATCTGCCGGTCTATCTGAGCCTACCTATGTTTGGTTATTAAAGAAGCTCTGTTTAAGTTAGTTCGCTTTTGGGTCCTCATTCACTCCCCATAACACAATCGGCCTACCACATGGAACCTCAGAAGGAATTGTCCAAGTCTCAGGAGGTTTGTGGATTTCAGGCAACAAATACAATTGTCTAGGGCGTATCTGGTCCATATAGGTAAAACATTTGTTTGTCTGTAATGTAATTATTCTCATAAAGTTCACCTATAATCTGCCTCATTTGTCTCTGGGTCTCCTGCTGCAATGAATGAGTCAGTGGTCTATAATGTTTAGAATTGCTCAATTGCCTTTTAGCCTCTGAGGTACTGTGTTTTATCTAATATAACAATCTTTTATCATTTATCCGCTGGTTTTATAACTATGTTGGAATTCTTACTTAATTAAGGATTTACGTTCTTGTTTTGTAAGATTATCTTTCCCTGCCATATAAAACCTAAATATACTAAAAGAAGTAGAATCCCATTGAATTAAATTCTGGATTAGGTTTAGATTTATGGAAAATTCTGTTTATTGGGGTTTTGCAACTTGAGTTGCACTGGCCTATTGTGATCTCCTCTGTTATTATTTCAAATCCTGGGTTTATGGAAAGATGTGTGTGTGAAAATGTAAAATGTATAAATAGTTGACCTACCCTTGTATTTTTCCATTCAGTCCAAGTGGAGCCAAAGCTCTAAGGGGGGCAATCCACTTGGATTCTGCAGCCTTTCTCTGGGCTATAGTCCAGGTGGAGAGAGTTTCTAGCCCAGTGATGTTCAGGTGTATAATGGGTGTGTTTGGAAATGTGTGACTAGATGGGTAGACAATGTATTATTAGTGATTGTATATAGGTGTTGTTTAAGACGTGTTAAGATTGTAAACCCAGTTTCCCCTACTTAGATTTTATGACATATGCACAGGTGATTGCATAGATGATATTGGTGCTGTTTATGTTCATCAGTTGTTTGATTGGGCTGAAGATGTGTAGGTTGTCTATGTTTGTCAGTTGTCTGTAGTAGTGATATTCCATGGGTAATGAAGGAGAGGGCCTGTTCGAAAATTTAGCATGGACTAAGAGGTCCTTCAGGTTGGAATTCCTCCTGTATGCTGAAATGGGTCGGAATGGTAGTAGTGGGAGAAAGGCATGTTGTGTATTTATAAATTAGCTTTTTAATTTTGAATGTATGCTTTGGTTTGTGTGTGAATAGGTGCTGATGATACTAAAGCACCTTATACCACCCACCACTGCGACCTGTATGCTCTAGTCGGCTGGCCCTCGCTACATATTCGTCGCCAGACCCACTGGCTCCAGGTCATCTACAAGTCCATGCTAGGTAAAGCTCCGCCTTATCTCAGTTCACTGGTCACGATGGCAACACCCACCCGTAGCACGCGCTCCAGCAGGTGTATCTCACTGATCATCCCTAAAGCCAACACCTCATTTGGCCGCCTTTCCTTCCAGTTCTCTGCTGCCTGTGACTGGAACGAATTGCAAAAATCGCTGAAGTTGGAGACTTTTATCTCCCTCACCAACTTTAAACATCTGCTATTTGAGCAGCTAACCGATCGCTGCAGCTGTACATAGTCTATCGGTAAAAAGCCCAATCAATTTACATACCTAATCCCCATACTGTTTTTATTTATTTACTTCTCTGCTCTTTTGCACAACAATATCTACATCTGTACATGACCATCTGATCATTTATCACTCCAGTGTTAATCTGCAAAATTGTAATTATTCACTCCTATGGCCTATTTATTGCCTGCCTCCTCATGCCTTTTGCACACAATGTACATAGACTTTTTTTCTATTGTGTTATTGACTTGTTTATTGTTTACTCCATGTGTAACTCTGTGTTGTCTGTTCACACTGCTATGCTTTATCTTGGCCAGGTTGCAGTTGTAAATGAGAACTTGTTCTCAACTAGCCTACCTGGTTAAAGGCCCAAGGTAAAAAGGCCCAAAGCACAATCATATTGTTATATTATGTTTATAATAATACAAATCTGTCAAGCCCTTTTTGCAACAGAAGTTGTCAAAGTATTTTACAGATACACAGTCTAAAAATGTAAGACCCATCTATGCATATGCCGAAGCACAGCATCTAGGAAACACTCCCTAAAAGTCATAAACCTAGGATTAAAACTATAGAGGAGCCATGCTCCAAGGGTTGTGCTGAGAGAACATTTAAGAGTACATGTGCCCCTTATTGTTATTCAAGACGTTCCAACGATCGTAGATGACCATCAGGGTCATATATAAACCAGGGTGGCAATAGAGGGGGCAAAAGTTCAACACTCAGGAATCAATGTCATGTCTGTTGTCTTTTTTTAATAGCCTGAGAGAGAGAGAGGCAGAGACAGAGAGAGAGAGAGAGAGAGAGAGAGAGAGAGAGAGAGAAACAAAGAAAAAACAAAGGCAAAATCTACTCGTGTTTTGTAGATTTCAAGAAAGCATTTGATTCAATTTGGCACGAAGGTATTTTTTGATAAACTAATAGAAAAGGGTATTGTAGGGAAAACATGAGTTTAGTAAATCAATGTACACTAAAAACAAATGTGCGGTTAAAATTGGCAACAAGCAAACAGACTTCTTCTCTCAGGGACGGGGAGTGAAACAGGGCTGCCCAATAAGTCCAACACTATTTATTAACATCTACATTAATGAATTGGCAAAAACAGAAGAATCGGCAGCACCTGGTGTCACCCTAAACAACACTGAAATCAAGTGTCTGCTGTACGCAGATGACCTGGTGGTCTCCTCCCACTAAAGAGGGGTTACAGCAGCACCTAGATCGTCTTCACAGGTTCTGTCAGACCTGGGCTCTGACCGTTAACCTAAAAAAACAAGTATAATGATATTCCAAAAAAGGTCCGGAAATAAGGACAACAAATATAAATTGTATTTGGACAAACCAAAAACTACACATATCTAGGACTAAATATCAGCAACACAGGTAGCTTTTCACATGGCTGTGAATGAGCTGAGAGACAAAGCAAGAAGAGCATTCTATGCCATTGAAGGGAACATCAAAATCTAAATTCCAATTAGAATCTGGCTCAAAATGTTTCAATCAGTTATAGAACCAATTGCTCTATATGGCAGTGAAGTATGGGGTCCAATCTCTAATAATGAATTTACCAAATGGGACAAACATCCAATAGAAATACTGCATGCAGAGTTTTGCAAGACTGTATTGCAAGTGCAAAGAAAAACTCCAAATAACACACGTAGAGCAAAATTGGGCCAATACCCCCTCCTCATTCGAATAAAAAAAAGAGCCATCAAATTTTACAACCATTGATACGGATACAAGTATTCTGTGTGTATCCTGTGTGTGTATTTATTTTCTCTCCTTCTCCCCTCACAGGTAGCAATCAGTCATCAATCAGTCGCTAATCTGAAGACACACCTCCTCCTGTTTCCATTACCCAATCACATCCCCTTTCCCTTGGTTTAAAAACCCAGTCAGTTGTTTCCTCTGGAGCTCAATCTCTCTGTCATGCAATCTCTGTCTATATCTTGTTTGGTTTATCAACTACATGTCACTTTGTCCTTTTTTTACATGTCACTTTGAGGTTTTTGATAAATGTGGTAGAGTTGATTTAATGACCTTGGCTGACCATTATTCAGTAGCTATTCCACAGAGTGTAGTTAAAGTGGCTGTTAAACAGCTGGTGTTCAATGTTTTGTTAGAAGAGCAGGTGCTTGTATTACCGCTGCCTGAGCCTACTACCCCTCTAGGAGATGTTGCTGCTCCTATAAGCGCGTTGGTGTCTGAGAACGAGGGCGATGCTCCAGCCACATTGTCCCGTTTTGATCCACTGTCAACAGATGATGCCAGGAGGGATGTCCGTTCTATACAGTTTCAACTGGAGGCGGAAGAGAGCCCAAATAAGGCGAGAGACTCCAGTTGGAGATGTGTAAAATTGAGGCAGAAAAGAACCGCGTCGGAGTTCAAAATGCGCCAGATGGAACTAGATGCAGAGACAGCGAGGCTAGCCTTCGTTACTGCTGTGCCTGTTAGTGAGGTGTCCTCACCAGCTGTAGCTTCCAACACATTTGACAGTAGTAGGCAGATTGCCTTGGTACCTTTGTTCAGAGAGTCAGAGGTTAACTCCTATTTTTGTGTATTTGAACGTATAGCCGTAGCATTGAAATGGCCTGAAGAGGTATGGTGCCTATTACTTCAGTGTAAATTAACTGGTAAAGCCCAAAAGGTTGTGTCAGCGCTACCTCTTGAAGACAGTTTGAATTATGAAGTGGTCAAAGCTACTGTTCTTCGTGCCTATGCGCTTGTGCCTGAGGCATGCCGACAGAGATTTAGGTCTCATAAGAAGTCTTCTAGTAAGACTTATGTGGAATTTGCTAGAGACAACGGAAATATGTTTGATAAATGGCATGCTGCTAGTAAGGTAACTGATTTCAACTCTCTCCGGGAGTTAATCTTGTTGGAAGAGTTAAAAAATTGCTTACCCGAACACATTGTAGTTTACCTAAACGAACAGAAAAAAGCATCTGTGTTTGCAGACGAGTTTGTGTTGACAAAAGTGTGTTTTCGGCTCATACTGAGAATAGAGCCACTGAAATGCTTACTTTTAGCCCTAGTCGGCCAGCATCAGTATATCATGAGCGTCCCTGTTTCTATTGCCATAAAGTGGGACATATGATTGATTGCTTCCTGCTAAAAGGCAAACAAGGGATGCCTCTTCGTGCCAAGCCACCAACAGGTGTTTGGCTAATTCGTATGGTTGGGAGGTCTGAAACGAAACTGGTGCCTCAGGGTAACTGCAGTTTGAAAGTCCCAGTCCCCGACCGCAGTTATGAACCGTTCTTTGAGGGGTTTGTGTCCCTAACGAATGACGACGCGTCTCAGCGTCCGGTTAAAATCCTTAGAGATACTGGTGCGGCTCAGTCATTTATATTGTCTGATGTGTTGCCCTTATCCGACGATACATACTGTGGTTCCAGTGTGTTAGTTCAGGGTATTGAAATGGGTTTTGTCCCAGTGCCATTGCACTTTGTGAAAGTACACTCTGAGTTAATCAGTGGAATATTCAGAGTGGGGGTACGTCCTATGATGCCAGTAAAAGGTGTGACCTTTATAATGGGTAACGATATTGTCAGAGGAAAGGTCGTACCCATATTGGAAGTAATGGATAAATGTGACCACACTCTCCAATGAGCTGGCACAGTTATCCACATGTGTTCCCCGCTTGTGCTGTCACTCGTGCTCAGGCACGACAAGTGGGTGACAGATTTGTCGAACACTGTTCTGTTCAAAGAGGTTGATCAAGAGGATGGGTTGTGTGCTACCTCTGGGAAGTGGATCACCTCTGACAAACAGCCCAGGGAATAATCAAAGCATGTTAAACTTATTCCTGATGCAATACAGTTACCAGTCACTCATGAGCAGCTGATTGCTAACCAAAAGGTTGACAACAAACTTGCTAAATGTTTTTCTAGTGTTGTCTCAGTGGAAGAGGTAAAGAAAAAGAGCGTGGCTTACTTCATTGATGGTAATCTCCTCATGCGTAAATGGACATCCCATGTAGAAGTGGACGGAGATTGGAATGCTGTTTACCAAATAGTGATTCCTACAGCTTTTTGACAAAATGTGTTATCCCTTGCTCACCAGTGGTCCGGTCATTTAGGAATAACAAAGACTTATGATCGGATCCTTCGACATTTCTTTTGGCCAGGTTTAAAACAAGATGTGGCTCAGTTCTGTCGGACATGCCACATGTCAGATAACAGGAAAACCAAATCAGGTTATTTCTCCCGCTCCTCTTTGTCCAATACCTGTCATAGGTGAACTATTCGAACATGTGGTGGTTGATTGTGTTGGACCGTTACCGAAGACAAAATCGGGTGACCAGTTTTTGTTAACGATTATGTGTATGGCAAGAAGATACTGAGGTCATTCCTCTGTGAAGGATTACACCCCCGGTAGTGAGTAAAGCCTTAATTAAATTCTTCACGACATTTGGGTTACCTAAGGTGGTACAAAGTGATCAAGGTTCCAATTTCCTATCAAAGCTCTTCAAGCAGGTGTTAAAATCCTTGTCATTTACGCACTGTGTGGCAAGTGCATATCACCCAGAGTCTTAGGGTGCGCTTGAAAGATGGCATCAGACACTGAAGTCTATGCTACGTAAATATTGTTTGGAATCTGAGAAAGATTGGGATGAGGGAGTTCCTCTAGTTTTGTTTGCTGCTCGTGAAACTGTACAGGAGTCCCTAGGGTTCAGCCAAGCTGAACTGGTGTTTGGTCACACAGTGAGAGGACCAATGAAAGTCCTTAAAGAACAGTTTTTGTCCCAAGAGTTGTGTACAGGAGAGGAAAATGTGTTGGACTACGTTAGTCGCTTTTGTGAGCGCCTACACCAAGCCTGTGCTCTCGCAAAGGAAGCTCTATCTGTTTCTCGTCAACTACAGCCAGGTGACCAAGTACTGGTGTTATTGCCTGTTCCAGGATCTTCACTGTCAGCTCGTTTCTCTGGTCCTTATTTAATTGAAAATAAATTAAGTGAAACTGATTATGTGCTTCAAACTCCTGATAATGGCAATCTTGTGTTTGTGTGCCACATTAACATGTTGAAAGCATATCACACCCGACCCATCACCCAGTTAGATAGCAGTACCTTCCGCTGTTTTTGAACTGTCTCTTCTGCTTCTACTGCTATGATAGTGGACTGTCATAGTTGATGGATTGGTTTTGCGCAATACTCAGCAGCAGTACGTTAGATTGCCCAACTCAGAAATGCTGCTGTCTATCCAATCAGGTCTGGTTCATTTAACGGATGGACAGGCCGACGATATTGTGAGGCTGCTACACTTTTCCATGTCTCTTTAATGACGTTCCTACTCATACAAATGTGTTGGAACATGACATTAATGTTGGAAATGCTGCCCCTATCAAGCAACACCCATATCTTGTCAATGCTTCTAAGCGAAAGATAATGAGGGATGAAGTGAAATATTTGTTGGAGAATGACCTGGCTACGCCAAGTTCAAGCCCTTGGAATTCTCCTTGCATTCTGGTTCCTAAACCTGGTTGGTACTTCCAGGTTATGTACGGATTATCGAAAGGTAAATTCTGTCACAATGCCAGATTCGTTCCCGTTACCCAGACTGGATGACTGTATCGACACTGTTGGTGCTGCTAAGTATGTAACTAAGTTGGACCTCTTAAAAGGTTACTGGCAGGTTCCGTTAACTTCACGTGCTTCTGAGATTTCTGCCTTTGTAACCCCTGACAACTTCCTACAATACTCTGTCATGGCTTTTGGGATGCGGAATGCACCAGCCACTTTCCAACAACTGGTTCACTCCGTATTAGCTGGCGTTCCCAATTGTAGAGCATACCTTGATGATCTAGTAATTTATTCGTCTGAGTGGTCAGATCATGTTGACTCTCTAAGGGTAGTATGTGAACATTTGGCAGCTGCTTCTCTAACCCTGAACTTGGCAAAGTGCGAGTTTGGGAAGGTTACTGTTACCTATCTCGGTAAAGAAGTCGGCCATGGACAGGTGCGCCCTGTTGATGCCAAGGTTTTGGCTATAACTGCATTTCCCGCACCTACCACCAGACGAGAGCTACGCCACTTTTTAGGGATGGTTGGCTACTACCGTAGTTTCTGTAAGAACTTCTCTGCAATAGTTGCTCCACTGACAGATTTGCTCAGTCCGGCAAGAATGTTTGAGTGGTCCCCTGATTGTCAGGTAGCTTTTGAATCTGCTAAAGAACTCTTATGTAATACCCCTGTACTTGCTGATCCGGATTTTGAACAACCGTTTAAACTTGAGGTACAGTGCCTTGCGAAAGTATTTGGCCCCCTTGAACTTTGCGACCTTTTGCCACATTTCAAGCTTCAAACATAAAGATATAAAACTGTATTTTTTTTGTGAAGAATCAACAACAAGGGGGACACAACAATGAAGTGGAACGACATTTGATGGATATTTCAAACTTTTTTAACAAATCAAAAACTGAAAAATTGGGCGTGCAAAATTATTCAGCCCCCTTAAGTTAATACTTTGTAGCGCCACCTTTTGCTGCGATTACAGCTGTAAGTCGCTTGGGGTATGTCTCTATCAGTTTTGCACATCGAGAGACTGAATTTTTTTACCATTCCTCCTTGCAAAACAGCTCGAGCTCAGTGAGGTTGGATGGAGAGCATTTGTGAACAGCAGTTTTCAGTTCTTTCCACAGATTCTCGATTGGATTCAGGTCTGGACTTTGACTTGGCCATTCTATTACCTGGATATGTTTATTTTTGAACCATTCCATTGTAGATTTTGCTTTATGTTTTGGATCATTGTCTTGTTGGAAGACAAATCTCCGTCCCAGTCTCAGGTCTTTTGCAGACTCCATCAGGTTTTCTTCCAGAATGGTCCTGTATTTGGCTCCATCCATCTTCCCATCAATTTTAACCATCTTCCCTGTCCCTGCTGAAGAAAAGCAGGCCCAAACCATGATGCTGCCACCACCATGTTTGACAGCGGGGATGGTGTGTTCAGGGTGATGAGCTGTGTTGCTTTTATGCCAAACATAACGTTTTGCATTGTTGCCAAAAAGTTCATTTTTGGTTTCATCTGACCAGAGCACCTTCTTCCACATGTTTGGTGTGTCTCCCAGGTGTCTTGTGGCAAACTTTAAACGACACTTTTTATGGATATCTTTAAGAAATGGCTTTCTTCTTGCCACTCTTCCATAAAGGCCAGATTTGTGCAATATACGACTGATTGTTGTCCTATGGACAGAGTCTCCCACCTCAGCTGTAGATCTCTGCAGTTCATCCAGAGTGATCATGGGCCTCTTGGCTGCATCTCTGATCAGTCTTCTCCTTGTATGAGCTGAAAGTTTAGAGGGACGGCCAGGTCTTGGTAGATTTGCAGTGGTCTGATACTCCTTCCATTTCAATATTATCGCTTGCACAGTGCTCCTTGGGATGTTTAAAGCTTGGGAAATATTTTTGTATCCAAATCCGGCTTTAAACTTCTTCACAACAGTATCTCGGACCTGCCTGGTGTGTTCCTTGTTCTTCATGATGCTCTCTGCACTTTTGACGGACCTCTGAGACTATCACAGTGCAGGTGCATTTATACGGAGACTTGATTACACACAGGTGGATTGTATTTATCATCATTAGTCATTTAGGTCAACATTGGATCATTCAGAGATCCTCACTGAACTTCTGGAGAGAGTTTGCTGCACTGAAAGTAAAGGGGCTGAATAATTTTGCACGCCCAATTTTTCAGTTTTTGATTTGTTAAAAAAGTTTGAAATATCAAATAAATGTCGTTCCACTTCATGATTGTGTCCCACTTGTTGTTGATTCTTCACAAAAAAATACAGTTTTATATCTTTATGTTTGAAGCCTGAAATGTGGCAAAAGGTCGCAAAGTTCAAGGGGGCCGAATACTTTCGCAAGGCACTGTATATAGGCTTGGAGCAACAAAATGGAGTCGTGGTCAGCTTTTCAAAAAAAGAGGGCTGGGGAGGGCCTTATATGCATCGGAAGATAGAATAACAATTATCCAGGTTTTTACCAGCCATGGTAGCACAATCAATATGCTGATAGAATTTAGGGAGTCTTGTTTTCAGATTAGCCTTGTTAATCTTGATACTACCCATCCCGGGTCCGGGAGCGTAATCATAAATGGACACTAATTAGCATAACGCAAATGACATAAATATTACTAGAAAATATTCCTATTCATGAAATCACAAGTGAAATATATTGAAACACAGCTTAGCCTTTTGTTAATCACCCTGTCATCTCAGATTTTGAAAATATGCTTTAAAGCCAAAGCAAGACAAGCATTTGTGTAAGTTTATCGATAACATAGCATAGCATTCTGACTAGCTAGCAGCAGGCAACCTGGTCACGACAATCAGAAAAGCAATCAAATTAAATTGTTTACCTTTAATGAGCTTCGGATGTTTTCACTCACGAGACTCCCAGTTAGATTGCAAATGTTCCTTTTTTCCCAAAATATTATTTTTGTAGGCGAAATAGCTCCGTTTGTTCTTCACGTTTGGCTGAGAAATCTACAGGGAATTGCGGTCACTACAACTCCGAAATATATTTCTTATTAGCGCCATAATATCGACAGAAACATGGCAAACGTCGTTTATAATCAATCCTCAAGGTGTTTTTCAAATATCTATTCGATAATATATCAACCGGGACTGGTGGCTTCTTAGTAGGATAGAGAGAAACAATGGCCACATTTGTCCTTTACGCACAAAACACTCTGAGAGACTTCAGCTGACCACTGACGCAATGTTAACGTTCAGGCTCATTTTTCAAAATAAAAGCCCGAAACTATGTATTGTGACACTAGACACATTCCCTAATAGCCATAGAAAAAGGAATCTGGTTGATATCTCATGCACTGCTCAATAGGGATGCATAGGAACGCAGAGCTTTCTAAATAAGAGTCCCTTCCTGATTGGATTTTTCTCAGGCTTTCGCCTGCAATATCAGTTCTGTTATACTCACAGACAATATTTTTACAGTTTTGGAAATTTTAGAGTGTTTTCTGTCCTAAGTTGTCAATTATATGCATATTCTAGCATCTTGTCCTGACAAAATAGCCATTTACTTTGGGGACGTTATTTTTCCAAAAATGAAAATAGTGCCCTTAGATTCAAGAGGTTAAAATCCCCAGCTACAATGAATGCAGCCTCAGGATATGTGGTTTCCAGTTTACATAGAGTCAAATAAAGTTAGTTCACGGCTGTCGATGTGTCTGCTTGGGGGGGAATATATGCGGCTGTGATTATTATCCAAGATAATTCTCGTAGTAGATAATGCGGTCGACATTTGATTGTGAGGAATTCTGTCAGGTGAACAGAAGGACTTGAGTTCCTCTATGTTGTTATGATCACACCACGTCTCGTTAATCATAAGGCATACCCCCTCCGCCCCTCTTCTTACCAGAAAGATGCATGTTTCTGTCGGCGCGATGCTTTTACGGCGACGTTGTTTTGGTTCGCCGGCTGGGATCTGATCCATTGTCCTGGGTGGTGGGCAAAACACAGGATCCGATTCGGGAAAGTCGTATTCCTGGTCATTATGATGGTGAGTTGACGTTGCTCTTATATCCAGTAGTTCCTCCCGACTGTATGTAATAAAACCTAAGATTACCTGGGGTACCAATGTAAGAAATAACAAGTAAAAAAAACAAAATACTGCATAGTTTCCTAGGAATGCGAAGCGAGGCGGCCATCTCTGTCGCCGCCGGAAGTAACAGTTACCAGACAGTGCTGAAACTATGCCATTCTTAGCTACTCCCCTAGGGGCTTATGAAATATTGATGTGGACCAAAGCAGGTAATCTTACAGACAAGAAGCTTGAGTGGGTGGAGGACAGGGTGTGAAGATTTGATTTTAATAATCCCACCTCTCTGTCCATGCAACCGTCACCTTGGCCTACTTTCTCCCTGGTTGTTTGTGTTATATATCAAATGGAACTAGTCTCCAGTTGAGGGAAAGTCCTTGTAAGTATAACCTTTCTGTCTACAATAACATTCAAATTAATAACGGAACATTCCACACTAACATGTTGTTGGGAAAACGTTATAAACTTAAGAATATCAGTGTGTATGCTAAACCCACTTCCTCAGTAAATTGAACTATGTATGAGTGCAGGCAGAAAGCATACTATTATTTGCCTACGAATTGGTCAGCATCCTGCTATGCATTTGCTACACCTGCAATAACATCAAACAGGTGTATGTGACAAATAAAATGTGATTTGATGTTATTCCTGCTATGCGTGCTACCCCAGTACCCCCAAATCACCCTTTCTCCCATTTCTGCAGGATAACCATTGTAGCTGGTTATTTTCCCTGCATTACTTTCTCTGCATTTTCTGCATTATCAATTATGGCATGACAACTACGCTTGATTCCATTCGAGAACTAGACAATGAAGTAGAAAGAATGGGGAGTGCTACTGCCACTGCTTTGGAAGCACTGACTGCTGAACTTGTGGCTACACATACCATGGTCTTACAAAATAGATTGGCTTTGGAAATTCTTCTAACGGATGAGGGGGGCGTTTGTGTGGTGCTGGGGGCAGAGTATTGTACTCACTTTCTGGATTCCTTCATTGGAGTTGCTGCATCTGTGTTCACTATCAGACAGGTGGTAGCTACTGTAAACAAGCAGGAATATGAGTGGATTTGGGATTTGTTTGCATGGGTGAAAACTAGCCTTGGGAACATTGGAACTCTCATGTTGCAAGGTCTCCTAGGCCTGGTTGGAGTCCTTATGCTATCATTCTGCCTGTTCTCATGACTGATGAGATTGTGTGAAACAGAAGTATCTCCTCCCCACCAGATTGTCATGACCACTGAGGTTAACGAATTACCTGACGGAACTCGCCCCTGTTTCACCATTTATTGGGGATGCCTACTGGCCTAGAAATGATCCCAATCCCTACGAACCTCCCTTATCTCTGGATTGTTATTATTAAATTACACTTTCAGAGTACCCCGTTCTGTGTAAAATGCCAATTTCCCAGAAACTGGAAGGTTTTAGATTCTGTCTGACAACAGCTCAAATATGTCATGTATGGTGATGCCTATGGTATTCATGGCGTCAAAGGGGGAATTGTCAAAATTTGGGGTGAGCTTTTGTAACTTCTCAAGGGATATGTTCTGTGATATTATGCCTTTCATAGATTCCTGGTCTGTCTGCAACCTATCTCAAGGCCATTGTGTTCCAGAACTGTTGATTTTATTGAAAGAACAATTTAAACAATATGATTGTATGATCACCATGTAACCATTTCTTCCTTGAGTTCTTCCCTGTGAAATCAGAGGTAGATCTCCCCTGTTGCTGCTTGTATATTAAAGATGTTTCTATTATATCATTAAATAGTCTTTGTATTTAGTATTTGGCTCGAATTCTCCACAACAACATGATAACCCTCACAGTCCAGAATGTACCGATAGATCCAAGTTTCAGTCAATACCAGAATATCCAGATTTTTCTTCATAGCCCAGATCTTGATGTAATCCAGTTCAGGAAGTAAGCTCCTCATGTTCAGATGCATCAACCCAAGACCTTTACAATTTGTAAAGTCACATGGAAACTCCAACTCAAACACGCTACGTTCAATAAGCGGTTGCAGGCCCTGTCTGATGGTTGATATTGATATAGTTGGTATGGCTACATGATTGCATAGAACTGCACCATTTGAAATATCCCTATTAGTAATAGAGGAAAGAGAATACATTTGAATTTATTTTCCAATGTTAGCACCATATGGCCTAAGGCTGCAGCCGATGTCAATATGAGGAACTCTCAGAATAAACATTGATGGAATGTTATAAACTGATTTACATGGGCTTTGGTTTCTATCAAGCAACAGCCCAAGCCCTCTACGTGACTTGACAACCAAGAGGGTATTAAAGTTTATGGAATTCACATTTGAACTAAAACCACTGGGTGAGCAGACCACCATGGGATCCTCTTCAGAACTAACAACAGCAGATCTAAGAGTGTTCAAATGAATGCATACAAGATTACAACTGTCAACACCCCTGGCAGTATAGACAACAGTATGACGATAATGCTTAGAGAGGATGGGAGGTATTACCTGAGGGAGGCTCTCTGAGTCAATATTCTAAAACAGCCTTGAAATATGAAGAGGTCCAGGATCCTAAATGTTTTGGGTGGAGTCCATCTTCCCTGTAGAGCATCTTTTGTTTCCAAAAAATGACAAAATTGTCAGAACAGAGTTACAGTAGTCTTTACACCATATATGAAGTGCTAAGAGCCTGCTGAATCTTTCACAGCTGTGACCCAGCGATGGCACAGGACCAACATTAATTGGATGTTTTTCTAAGCCTTTTCGGGTGATGATCAGCTCAATAAAATCCTGTTTCATTAGCTCTTTTTGATGTCATTTGATCCCACATGCCCTACGACATCAGCAGCCCTTGGCAGGACGGATGGAAGAAATCCTGTGATATCCTTCACCATAGCCCCCCGGGTAGCAAAGGGTCTTTTCTCCAAGATGTGTCTCACCATGGCCGGAGATAGGTGAGTGGCCGTGGATGTCCGGCTTTTTCTGAGCCTCTTTGAGGACCGACAGGAAATGGGGGTCGGAGGACTTACATCAATAGAAGCCCTCTCAGCATGGGGGGGCTGGAGCCTCAGACACTATCGAGGCCTGATGTGCGAGGGAGCCCAGGAGGTAGGCCTGTGGTAGAGACCCCCTGAGCTGGACCCTTGGGAGAAAGGGTAGAGGATGAAGGAATAGGGATCTCTGAAAGCAGGTGTGTGAAACTGTTGGTCAGCAGGATGGGATCCCCCAAAGCCATTTCATCTCCGTTCACCAAAGATTGCTGCCTTGCGCTGGGCTTACGGTGTGTGACGTGCCTCCACTGGGACGCAGGATTGATAACCGTGGCATCCATCAGCTCCTCATAAAGTGTCCTTGGTCTAAGGGTGGTGTGGTGGGGGGGGGGGGGGGGGGCAGGATGGGAGGTCAGGATAGGATGGGGAGGGCGGGTGAGATGGGAGGGGAGAGGAGAGGTGACTTCAATGTGGAGGGGTCTCTGCAGGACATCCCTGGCCAGTCAGAGTGGCAACACCGTAGCGAGGCAGTGGTATAAAGACCAGGCTAAGGAGTAGAAAAGGAAAAGGTCTTATCCTGGCCCTTCTCAGGATACTCTGCAATGTCTCAATTAGCTTACTCTGGATGTAGAGCACAGACATATATTCCACAAAAAGCTGACAGTTTCCACAATACTATCCCGGAACTTTGCTAAATAGGTGCAGCTGCTACATGGGATGAAACATTCACTGTAGTCTCTTGAAGGTGGTTGCTGCCAGTCTGTATAAAGTAAGTTTCCCTGTAGTGGTAGTTGCCATATTGGGAAAATTCTGTTAAATTCCACACAAATAAAATAGTTTGGCGAGGAATTGGCAAAAAGTCAATCAATCCACTTCAGTTAGATTGAATCGCACAGTTTGTAGCTCGTCACAGTAATAGGCAGCAAGCCAGAACCCAAACACTGACTAAAAACCAGCACTAGGACCCACAATAAATATAACCAAGAAACAAAACTGGTTAACATAACAACAGCAAAGAGAGAGTGGTGACTTACTCAATGCGATTAAACGCTGGGGCCCATCAAAACAGCAATGCAACGGAAGCCCTGTTACGAGTATGATAGCCAGGAGACAAGCACCTTAGAGGGGATGTAGTTTCCAGTACAGGCTTGTGGAAAGCTGGGAGGGTGGCAAGCGCTACACCAGGCAGCGGGAGAGTCCGAAAGAGTCAATCCAAGTGGAGTTCAAGTTTGGCAGTAGTCCAAAAACATCCAAGGCAAAATGTCAAGTGGGAGGATGAAAGCAACAGTAGGCAGGTGTCTGCTCAGATAATGGCAGGAAGCTTGGCCTTTGTGATGTATTGGGCCGTACACACTACCCTCTGTAGAGCCTTATGGTCAGACACCAAGCTGTTGCCATACCAGGCAGAGATATGTACCACCTTGCTGTCCATGATGTTTGCATTTTTTGAGATGGATTTCACGAAGTACATTTTTGAGCTCCTTATTAAGTATTTGTTTAATCCTCTTGAAACCACAAAGGAATATTCCTGAGGACAATATGTGAGCATCCCCCATTCCTGGACTTGGTGGTCCTCCAGGAGATAATAGGTAAATGCAGGTGTTCAATGCAGGTATTCAATGCAGGAATTCAAAAGAAAACATTCCTTGTTGATGGCAAAAATGTCTTACCTGGTTTCCACATTCAGGTTCAAAGTGACTAGATTAAAATTATCAGTAATTGATTAGCTACGCAAAAGCAGAAGGTTTTTCAAGAATAATTCACATTAATAAACACTTAAAACTAAAACTATTGCAGAGCAATCAACCTAGGCTGCCATAAGAGCACCATACGAGTCAATATTCACCTCATAATAAGGAGTTTCCCTCGACCACGCCAACAAATTGGGCAAAATACTTTCCATTTTCGCCCATTCAACATAGCCTAGATTTACATTGTATTTGCTTCTAAACCAAAAAATAAATGTTTGGCTTCTCGTTGGCTTACAATGTTGTTACTATTGTTGTTTGAACATTCACTAAGATTATATTTTATTGTGATAGTTCCAAAGTTCACATTTTGGATGGAGCAGTTGTTGGCTAGAATGCTAACACTCATTGACATTGGCTGTAGCAAAAGCTAGCCAAAGACTATTTTTACTGGCTGATAATGCATTTAGTAAAATGCATTGGATTTGTGACGATGACACAAATATACAGTTGTGAATATAACTAATGTTCCCTTCGTCAGTCACTCAGTATAACAGACTATGGGGAGTCATACTCACCTGAAAAAAACCTCAAATCACACCCAACGGGCAAATGGAGAGCCCTGCCTGCATAGCATCGACCAGAGTCAATGAACCACGGCAGCCGAGGGTCAAACTCACAGAAATCCTGCAGTAACCTGGAAACTGTGTACCCGTGAGCTGTCAAGGCTCAAACCCACAGTAACCCGGATAAATGTAAATGCTCAACCTCCGCACTGCCAAACACCCACTCTCGAATCCAGCAATAACAACACTATGAGCCATACTGGGAGCAATTACATCTGAGAGCTTCAAGATCTTCAGAGTCCACATCACTAAAGACCCATCATGGTCCAAACACACCAACACAGTTGTGAACAGGGCATGACAATGCCGCTCCACCCTCCAGCCTGGCCTCATAGACTAGACGCAACATTGTGAATGCTAGGGCTAGGGTCAGTTTGTTATATCTGGAGTACTTCTCCTGTCCTATTCGAATCTAAGTGTGCGTTCTCTAATTCTCTCCTTCTCTCTTTCTCTCTCTCGGAGGACCTGAGCCCTCCTATTCGACCATGCTGATCATTTATGAACATTTGAACATCTTGGCCATGTTCTGTTATAATCTCCACCCGGCACAGCCAGAAGAGGACTGGCCATCCCACATATGCTCTCTCTAATTCTCTCTTTCTTTCTCTCTCTCGGAGGACCTGAGCCCTAGGACCATGCCCCAGGAATACCTGACATGATGACTCCTTGCTGTCCCCAGTCCACCTGACTGTGCTGCTGCTCCAGTTTCAACTATTCTGCCTTATTATTATTCGACCACGCTGGTCATTTATGAACATTTGAACATCTTGACCATGTTTTGTTATAATCTCCACCCGGCACAGCCAGAAGAGGACTGGCCACCCCACATAGCCTGGTTCCTCTCTAGGTTTCTTCCTAGGTTTTGGCCTTTCTAGGGAGTTTTTCCTAGCCACCGTGCTTCTTCACCTGCATTGCTTGCTGTTTGGGGTTTTAGGCTGGGTTTCTGTACAGCACTTTGAGATATCAGCTGATGTACGAAGGGCTATATAAAATAAATTTGATTGAAATTTGATTGATTGAATGCAAATCCAGGACACTCAAAACAGTATGATACAGTATGTTACGTTTGCTATGGTTACATAACTCAAAGGATTACTTAAAAACTTATTACGGCTCAGATCCCGCTAATGGGATCGATATGACAACAGCCAGTGAAAGTGCAGGGCGCCAAATTCAAAACAACAGAAATCCCATAATTAAAATTCCTCAAACATACAATTATTTTACACCATTTTTAAAATACACTTCTTGTTATTAATCCCACCACAGTGTCCGATTTCAAAAAGGCTTTACGGCGAAAGCAAACCAAACGATTATGTTAGGCGAGTGCCTAGTGACAGAAAAACACAGCCATTTTTCCAGCCAAAGAGAGGAGTCACAAAAAGCAGATAAAGTAATCACTAACCTTTGATGATCTTCATCAGATGACACTTATAGGACTACATGTATGTTTAGTTCGATAAAGTTCATATTTATATAAAAAAATCTCAGTATACATTGACGCATTATGTTCAATAGTTCTAAAACATCCGGTGATTTTGCAAAGAGCCACATCAATTTACAGAAGATACACTTCTCCTTAATTCTTTGTCAGATTTCGAAAAAGCACACCATGCAATAATCTGAGTACAGCGCTCAGAGACCAAAACAACCCAAACAGATATCCGCCATGTTGTGTAATCAACAGAAGTCAGAAATAGCATTATAAATATTCACTTACATTTGATGATCTTCATCAGAATGCACCCCCAGGAATTCCAGTTCCACAATAAATGTTTGTTTTGTTCGATAAAGTCCATAATTTATGTACAAATACGTCCTTTTTGTATGCGCGTTTAGCCCAGTAATCCAAATTCATGACACCCGATCACTAGGTGCAGACGAAAAGTCAAAAAGTTCCGTTACAGTCCGTAGAAACATGTCAAACGATGTATAGAATCAATATTTTTTTATGTATTATTTTTTGATATATTTTTTTAACTCTGTTTATTAAGTTTTACACACATACAGACAGACAAGACAAAACAAAGCAATATAAATAATATACTCAACTAGAAAAAAATACTAATAATACATGTTTTTTTTAAAAGCTTTAAAGATACAATACTTTAGACAAGTTAAACACACCAGGCAGAAGGCTACAAAGGTTAAAGGGCATTCTATAGTACAGGGACAGAGCAAACACCTTACCATTGTTCCTGTAAACAGTCAAGGGATAGGGGTGGAGAAATGCAACCACTCACAGACAGTCACGGCCACTGACCGACCATCCACTGGACCAAAAATAACAAGTTTAAAATGCTTTAAAATAAAAATGTAAAAAATTATCATGTTATGTAGGCGTGAACAAAATGTAAAAAATAAAAATAACTGAAAAACAAGCTCACACTTCAGTCTCTGCCCGGGCAAGATGAACAAGGCATCCGCAGGTCACAATCAATAAACACATCAACTTTAATGCCCCCCCAGACAAAACACAAAGAAAAGCTCATCCAACCCTTAAGTCACAGGGGGGGTCAAATACAGACGTATTTTGGTTTTAATAGGAGTGCCATCAGAGAATGGACTGTTTGAAGTGAGAATGGAGCCCAAGTCTCATTAAACAGTTTGGGGTTCCCCCGTGAATTTAATAGAATTTGTTCTAGTTTCAGAGAGCACAACACATCTCTCACCCAATATTTATAAGATGGGGGAGCTGCCATCTTCCAGTTCTGTAGTATTAGCCGTCTAGCTAAAAGAGTTGTATAAGCAACAGTGTCTGACTGGATTCTTGACAGGGGTGTACCTATGGGCAGTACTCCAAAAAGGGTTGTAAGGTGAGATGGATCTTTAACAGTGTCATATATATCAGAGAAACATTTAAATATTAATTCCCAGAAACCTGACAGTTTATGACAGCCCCAAAACATATGCAACAGTGTGGCTGGTTACATTTTACATCTGACACAGGTAGGATCAAAATCAGAGAATATTCTTCCAAGTTTGGCCCCCGACCAGTGGATACGGTGAACCACCTTGAATTGAATGAGGCTGTGTCTAATGCTAAACGAGGACGAGTGCACCCTGTGCAGCACAGATTCCCAGGTGTCTTCCCCAAGTTCCTCCCGCAAATCCTTTTCCCATCGAGTCTTTAAAGGCACCAAAGAATGGTTCTGTAAGTCATGAATGATTGAATATACATCAGAAATTGCGCCCCTAGGAAGCTTGTTCAGCTCCAAGATGCTCTCTATAGCTGTATTCGCAGGCCTATGGGGAAATTCAGGTGTGTTAGCTCTGACAAAGTTCCTAGTGGGATTGGGGGAGGTTTAACTTTTCCTGGAGCTGAGCAAAAGAGGCAAATGTATCATCAAAGAATAATTGGGCTAGTGAGGAGAGGCTTATTGAGTGCCAGATGCCAAAAGCCCCATCATTCAAAGATGGAGGAAATAAAATGTTCTGATTGATTGGCCTGATAGAGAAAAGCCTCGGAGGCTAAAAGCTAAACGGAACTGATTCCAAATTTTAAGGGACTGCTTTACAATTGGGTTGACACATATTTTGCCTAGGGACACTTGGAGAGACGAGCACAACACAGAGGAAAGTGCAGCAGGTTTACACGATTCAGACTCCATCTGGACCCAGAGTGGTCTAGAGCCAGTAGGATCGGTCTGCAGCCAATACAGAAGTGCTCTGACATATGCAGCCCAATAGTATATCTTAAAATTTGGTAGAGCTAAACCCCCCAATGACTTAGGCTTCTGTAAATGTTTTCTACCAATCCGTGGTACCTTTCCATCCCAAATAAAATGCATGAATGTTTCATCCAGTGAAATAAAAAAAGATTTTGAAATAAATATACAAATTTGGGCAACACTCATTTTAATGACATTAATCCTTCCGATAAGAGAAAGAGGTAGCGAATTCCAAAAAGTTAAAGATTGTTTCAAACTGTCTGCTAGAGCAACAAAGTTTTCCTGAATTTTTTTTGAATATTTCCTTGTCACTATAACTCCCAAGTAGGTGAATTGATCCCGGACAATCCTAAACTGAGAACTTGTAAAAGAGCACTTTGTTTACAGGAAAAAGCTCACTCTTGCTTAGATTTAGCTTGTACCCTGAGATTGATCCAAACTTTTTAAGAACAGATAAGGCACGTGGCAATGAGGTATCATGGTTAGAGATAAACAAAAGGAGGTCGTCAGCATATAGCGAGACTTTCTGCTCTAAGCCCGTCCTGATTATACCTTGAATGGCATCATTATAGCGTAGTGCAATGGCGACAGGCTTGGTTGCCAAAGCAAACAACAAGGGGGAGAGTGGACAACCCTGTCTGGATCTGCAGTGCAAGGGAAAATAGTCAGAGGACAAGTTGTTAGTCCGTATCGAAGCCATGGGGGAAAAATAAAGAATCTTTATCCACGCAATGAATTTGGGGCCAAAGCCAAATCTATAAAGGGCAGCTGTTAGGTAATCCCACTCAACACGGTCAAACACTTTTTCCGCATCAAGTGAGACCACCACCTCCGGGTCCTCCGACGCTGGGGAGTACAGTATATTCATAAGGCGCCTAATATTGAAAAACAAATGCCTTTTTCTCACAAAGCCAGTCTGGTCAGAGTGTATTACTTGGTGCAGTGAGCCTTCCATACGGATGGCTAAAAGCTTGGCTAGGATCTTCTAATCACAGTTTAAAAGCGAGATTGGGCGATAGGATCCACATTCCAGGGGGTCTTTGATTTTCTTTAATAGTAATAAAATTGAAGCCTGATAAAGACTAGGCGGTAGCTTTGAGGTATTAAGACACTCTGCAAATAGTCGAGACAAGAATGGGCAAAGCAGACCAGAAAACGTCCTGTAAAATTCGGTTGGAAAACCGTCCGGACCCGGTGATTAATCACTTTTCATTGCGGACACTGATGTTGCAATCTCCTCAGGTGTAAATTCTTCTTCTAGACAGTCATGGGAGTCTGTATCAAATTAAGGCATATTCAAGCCATTAAAGAAGGAATCAATCAGCAAAGGGTCTTGAGGGGATTCAGAGGTGTATAGCGCAGAGTAAAATTGTTTGAATTGATCATTGATCTCTTTATGTATAACTGTGGTGGCACCAGGGGCATAAGGGGTCCTTATCTGTGGGATTAAACGTGAGGCGTCAGATTTACGGATCTGATGTGCAAGGAGCTTACTGGCTTTGTCGCCTTGTTCATACACTTTGAATCGAGCTCGCAAGAGTAACTGTTCAGCTTGCCTGGTAGAAAGCTCATCAAATTCAGATTAGAGTAGTTGGCGCCCCTTATGGAGATCAGAGGAAGGATCCGTAGCATACTTCTCATCCAATGTGGCTATGGACTCGCTCAGGTCCCGAAGTCGCTGAGAGCGAACTCTGTTTTGGTTGGCTGTATAAGAAATAATTTGGCCACGTAGGTATGCTTTGAGAGACTCCCATATGGTAGAGCAGGACATACCTGGTGTTGAATTAGTTTCTAGGAATAAGGTGATTTCAGAATAAATGAAATTGACAAACTCCTTATCTGAGAGTAACATCGGGTTGAGGCGCCATTGATAACACGTAGGAGGTCGCTGGGGAAACTCTAGTTCAAGCACTAATGGTGAATGGTCAGAAATAACAATACTCTCGTAAGTACACTGCCGAACGTTAGGCAGAAGTTTTTTGTCCAAAAATAAGTAATCAATCCGGGAGTATGTTTGATGAACATGAGAATAAAAGGAATACTGTCTATCTGTAGGATGTAGGAAACGCCAGGCCTCAAACATAGCATATATCTGAAGAAAGGATTGAATAAGTAGGGCACATTTAGATGGGCCTGTAGTTGTTCTTGAGGACTTGTCAAGAACTAGGGACATTTTACATTTGAAATCCCCCCCTAAAATGAAGTAATGAGAATTGTTGGGGGGTATAGCAGACAAAAAGGAAGAATTGAAGCTTGTGTCATCCCAATTGGGAGCATAAACACTAGCCAAAACAAGAGGGGTAGAAAACAGTTTACCGGTTACTATGACGTACCGTCCCTTAGGATCAACAAGAACCTCAGAAGCTACAAAGGGAGTAGCTTTATCAACCAAAATGGCAGCACCTCTTGATTTACTATGAACGTTAGAGTGGAACACTTGACCAACCCAGTCCTTATGCATCCTAAAATGCTCACCAGTCCTCAAGTGAGTCTCTTGTAGAAATGCAACATTTGCATTCAAACCCTTTAAGTGTGTCAACACCCTTTTACGCTTCACCGGGTTATTAGCCCCTTTGATGTTCCATGAAATGTACTTGATCGCATTATTTCGGCCCCTCTGGGCATTCCCGTTATTCAACCCTGTTATTAGAGCATAGAATGGAAAAGCAATGAGCGCCCAAAAACCCCAGAATAACTTGTCTCAGAGTAATAATGTATGGTGGTAGATGTTTGGAAAAAGTACAGAAAAAAAACTAAAAAGACAGAATGACAACATTAGAACTGAACAATTCAACCTCCCCGAATCACCAGACAATACCTCCCCAAACGAGGTACAAGCCTAAATAGAACATGTTCTCTTCGCACAGTATGTCTGTGAGAGTGCGGCCTTAAACCTAAACCCACAGTCCCGCTCTTTAAAGTCGCGTTTTGTTAGTGGATCAAACAGCAAAAAGAGAGATTTTTAATTAAAAAAAATAAAGGTGAATCCCTTGTGTAAACGAAATTACAAAAGGTACTACTTGTAGATGTGTATAATTATATTCCCAGTCTTATACCAGGCATTGAAAGAGAAAATAAATAAAATGTTTCAAGGCTCTCAGCCAAAAACCTAATTTGAAGTAAGGAAATCGTAATAAGACAATCAATAATAATAATAATAATAATAGTTGTCTAGTTGACGCTGAGACAGCTTACAACTAAAACCAAAAAACTACGTGTTGAACGTTTGCTAGGCATAAATTACGCTCAAAACTTTTAACATTTAAGTGAGACCCCAAAAAACTTGTAGCCTCGGGAAGTATTTACTGTTTACTGGGTCAATGCAAACGGATGCACTAAACAAATAACCAAAAATATTTTGAGTCACTGAGACACTATGTAAACAAACTGAATAGGTGAGCGAGACAGCCTAGAAACACAGGAGTTAAGTAAAACCTTAATATAATGAAATGAATGACTGAATGCTTGTAAGGCAAGCACACTAGATGATCAAAACATTAGATCACATCAAATAAGCCTGAATGGGTTTGCCAACTATACAAGACTAGCCTGTTATAACTAAACATAATTGTACCACAGGTGGGTTACTTACTATCCACAGTTCGCACGGAACAGTTGCTGAACTGGAAGCTAGTTCAAGACTTCTTGATGTGACATTGAATGTGAGCCATAGCCTCATCCGGAGCCTCATATGTGTAGTCTTTACCATCATGAGATAGCCATAAACGGGCCGGGAATCGCAGTCCATACTTTACACCTGAATGGTCCTCTAGTAGTCGTTTGGCCTGTCCGAAAGCTGCGCGCTGCCTGGAAACAGTGGGGGAGTCGTCCTGGTAGATGGAGAAGCTCTGTCCTTGAAAGCTCAGAGTGGTATTGCGGGCTCGTCGGAGAATCTCCATCTTCTCATGAAAAAAGTGCACTCGAAGAATTATGTCACGGGGCCTCTCCCCATCCCGGGGCTTTGGGCGCAGCGACCGGTGGGCACGATCAATTCGGGGCTTTTCATCTAAGGCAAGAACATCCTTCAGCAGCCCTGAAACGAAATCCGTGGCGTGAGGCATTTTAGTTTTAATGACTCCAACCTAAGTGTATGTAAACTTCAATTGTAAAGGAAAGACAACAACAAAAAATACTTTTTACACACTATTCCTATATAAATATATTTATATATTTCTGAAACCCTTTGAATTTTTCCACATTTTGTTACGTTACAGCCTTATTCTAAAAATATTTAAATACAAATCCTCTTCAATCTACACACAATTACCCTATAATGACAAAGCGAAAACAGGTTTTATACATTTTTGCAAATGTATTAAAATAAAAAATGTAAATACCTTATTTTCATAAGTATTCATACCCTTTGTGATGACACTCGAAATTGAGCTCCGGTGCATCCTGTTTCCATTGATCATCCTTAAGGTGTTTCTACAACTTGATTGGATTCCACCTGTGGTAAATTTCATTGATTGAACAAGATTTTGAAAGGTACACACCTGTCTATTTAAGGTCTCACAATTGACAGCGCATGTCAGAGACAAATTCAAGACATGAGGTTGAAGGAACTCTATGCAGAGCTCTGAGACAGGATTGTGTTGAGGCACAGATGTGGGGAAGGGTACCAAAACATTTCTGCAGCTTTGAAGATCACTAATGAAAACAGTGGCCTCCATCAATCTTAAATGGAAAAAGTTTGGAACCCCAAGACAATTCCTAAAGCTGGCCGCCCGGCCAAACTGAGAAATTGAGGGAGAAGAGCCTTGGTCAGGGAGGTGACCAAGAACCCAAAGGTCACTCTGATAAAGATCCAGAGTTGCTCTGTGGAGATGGGAGAAGCTTACAGAAGGACAACCCTTTCTGCAGTACCCCAGCAATCAGGCCATTTTTGTAGAGTGGCCAGATGAAAAGCCACTCCTCAGTAAAAGGCACATGACAGCCCGATTGGAGTTTGCCTAAAGGGACCTAAAGGACTTTCAGACAATGAGAAACAAGATTCTCTGGTCTGATGAAACCAAGATTGAACTCCTTGGCCTGAATGCTAAGCGTCAGGTCTGGAGGAAACCTGGCACCATCCCTGCGGTGAAGCATGGTGGTGGCAGCATCATGCTGTGGCGATGTTTTTCAGTGGCAGGGACAAGGAGACTAGTCAGGATCGAGGGAAAAATGAGAGATCCTTGATGAAGTGCTCAGGACCTCAGACTGGGGTTGAAGGTTTATCTTCCAACAGGACAACGACCCTAAGCACACAGTCAACACAACGAATGAGTGGCTTCGGGACAAGTCTCTGAATATCCTTGAGTGGCACAGCCAGAGCCTGGACTTAAACCTGAAAAAAGCTGTGTAGCAATGCTCCACATACAACCTGACAGAGAATGTGAGAAACTCCCCAAATACAGGTGTGCCAAGCTTGCGTCATACCCAAGACGACTCGAGGCTCCAATCACTGCCAAATGTGCTTAAACAAAGTACTGAGTAAATGGTCTGAATAATTCTGTAAATGTGATATATATATTTTTTCTGTTTTACTTTGTAATTATGGGTTATCATGCATGTTGTTTATGTTAGTTCTGTCTGTGCAGTTAAGGTCAAGGCGTGCTGCCTTGTTTTGAGCAAGCTGCAGCTTTGCTAGGTCTTTCTTTGCTGCACCTGACTATATTACTGGACAGAGATTAAGATAAAAGTGTGTGTGTAACGTGTATATGTGTTTGTGTTGTGTCGGTATGCATGTGTGTGTGTGGGTATGTAGTGTATGTGAATGTGTGTGGGTTTTGTGTGGGAGTGTCAATGTAGTTTGTGTGAGTGTGGGCTATAATGTTGTGTATATATAGTCCAGTGCGTGTGCATAGGGTCAGCTTACCCTCCTGAAATCCTGTGATGGTGGGTGAAACTGCAGATCTTAGAACAGCATTTATGGGCAATTTTATTCCACTCGGTCTGATAGTATGGCCAGTCCAGTAGATGGCGCTTGAGTATTCATTTTGAAAGTTTTGTTTTGAAACCCAAGATGCTCTTGTGTTAAGAGTGCCCAAGAGGCAGCTTTACACACTCCCACACAAATTCCCCCTTTACAATAATACGTGTTTTGTGATATTTATTCTGGGACAATTACATGCCTTTGTAAAGACTGACTGATTGGTTAATTGAATACCTATACTGTGCTGTGAAAAAGTTTTTAGGATGGCCCAACTTCTTTCCGTCTTGGGTGTGTAGCCTATATTGGGCCTGACCCCAACCTGACCCCAAGGCTATCATGATAAAATTATGGAATTTCCATAATTATTGTTGGGGTTCATGAACTGTTTCACAGCACTGCATGAGTTTACAAGACAATTCAGTACTTTCAGTAAGTATTCCCAGCATTCCATTTTTTTTGTCTATACTGTAGAACAGTTGTCTTCTAGGCCAACCAATCAAAATGTAGTCTACTGCTTGGAATTGTGAATTCGCTGCATACTCGAAATGAGTTAAATTCATGTTTAATGCTGAAACAAAAGAAGGAGTCAACACTCAAGGACGCGATCAAGTGACTTCATGTAAATGTCAAACAAGAGACATATTCATTATTCAGTGAGGGTTAATTGCATCGCGACAAAGAGCGCTATTTCATAGCAATGAATCAAAGGTTGCACTGTGACAACTAGCAATTTATGTGGAGCATTCTGATTCATTTAAATAACTAGCACAGATATATAAAGCTAATTTCAAACATTTGATATTTTAGACATTTAGCATATGCTCTTATCCAGAGCAATGTACAGTTAGTGCATTACACTAAAGTATGACAATCTCATATCATATAAAATCAAATTGTATTGGTGACATACACATGGTTAACAGATGTTAATGCGAGTGTAGTGAAATGCTTGTCCTACTAGTTCTGACAGTGCAGTAATATCTAACAAATTCACAAAGACTACCTTATACACAAATGTAAAAGGATGGATAACAATATGTACATATAACTATTTGGATGAGCTATCGCCCGTGCAGTTTTGGCAAGATGCAGGAGATGGTATTGAATACAGTATGTACTTATGAGATTAGTAATGTAGGATATGTAGACATTATTAAAGTGGTGTTACTTAAAGTGACTAGTGATACATTTATAAAATCAATTTATGAAAGTGGCCAGAAATTTGAGTCTGTATGTTGGCAGCAGGCACTCTATGTTAGTGATGGCCATGAGATAGAAGCTGTTTTTCAGTCTCTCTGTCCCAGCTTTGATGCACCTGTACTGACCTCGTCTTCTGGATGATAGCGGGGTGAATAGGCAGTGGCTCAGATGGTTGTTGTCCTTGATGATCTTTTTGGCCTTCCTGTGACATTGGGTTCTGTAGGTGTCCTGGAGGGCAGGTAGTTTGCCCCCGGTGATGCGTTGTGCAGACCACACTACCCTCTGGAGAGCCTTGCGGTTGTGGGCGGAGCAGTTGCTGTACAAGGCGGTGATACAGCCCGACAGAGTGCTCTCGATTGTGCATCTGTAAAAGTTTGTCAGGGTTTTAGGTGATAATCCAAATTTCTTCAGCCTCCTGAGGTTGAAGAGGCGCTGTTGCGCCTTCTTCACCACGCTGTCTGTGTGGGTGGACCATTTCAGTTTGTCCGTGATGTGTACGCCGAGGAACTTAAAACTTTCCACCTTCTCCACTACTGTCCCATCATAGTAAGCAGAAACTTTCTCCAATAAAGTAGCTATTACCTAAATCAGTGCTAATGAGAAAAGACAAGTACAAGTGTTAAAGGCAGAAGTGTAGTGGGGTAATAGTTATCATATACTGTATGCATACTATATACACTTAGCATGTGACTCGTAATAAGACTAAGCAATAGCCCATTAAATGAATTATCTGACTCCATAAGTTAAATACCCAGGTAGCTCAAACCTCTGGCCCACATCTGGCCTGATTCTGGCATGCCAAATCTAAAACTGCTGGCCTGAGTCCAAAACAAATGACAGTGCAGACTAGGCACGAGTCATTTGGGCCAGATCTGGCAGCCTGAACTGAGCCAAAGCTGCCATTTTAACGCCAGAATCAGCCCAGAAATGGCCCATATCCACTCAATTCTACACCCCCCTCTCCCCCACAAAAAAAAAATATTTACATTAAATGTAGGAAGTAATATTGCAACTATGAACAACACAAAAAATATATGACATTTTGTCATTTTAATTTTTTTTAATTTATTTTATTTAGATGAAATTGACTTTGTGTGGGTGTCATCCCTCAACAGGCACTATGTATGTACCCATTGATGTGTCCAAATAAATGTCACTAGAAAACAGCTTAAACAAATGCAAATGCAGCTTCTTTGATGTTATTCTATCTGCAGAGTTGACATGACTGTGTAGCCATAGTTGGCTAGCTAGCAAGCAAGAGATAAGAACATTGCCAGCCTGTCAAACAAATAGAATGAACAACAAGTCCGCTTCTCTAGCCACCTAACCGAACTAACAACCAGGTTTAGTGGAAGGATGAAATTGTATGAGTTTACTTATCAAAATGGAAATCTCAATAAAAATATGTAATTTTGACCAGTTAATGTGTGCTTGTGTTCTTTGGTAACCATCGTATAAATGAGATAAACACCTCCACCTCCACTGGAACTAATAACCTCGGGGATTACCAAGCCATCCATTATTTCCAGATAATGTACAAAACGTTATCCCTTACATGTACAGTTGAAGTCGGAAGTTTACATACACTTAGGTTGGAGTCATTAAAACTCGTTTTTCAACCACTCCACAAATTTCTTGTAAACAAACTATAGTTTTGTCAAGTCGGTTAGGACATTTACTTTATGTGTGACAATACATTTTTCCAGCAATTGTTTACAGACGGATTAATTCACTTACAATTCACTGTATCACAATTCCAGTGGTTCAGAAGTTTACATACAGTGCCTTGCGAAAGTATTCGGCACCCTTGAACTTTGCGACCTTTTGCCACATTTCAGGCTTTAAACATAAAGATATAAAACTGTATTTTTTTGTGAAGAATCAACTACAAGTGGGACACAATCATGAAGTGGAACGACATTTATTGGATATTTCAAACTTTTTTAACAAATCAAAAACTGAAAAATTGGGCGTGCAAAATTATTCAGCCCCCTTAAGTTAATACTTTGTAGCGCGTGTAATAATATGTATGATGTATATGAAGGTTTATGCGTAGTAATGTGTCATAATACAATTTTTCATCTATATAAAGGCTTTTGTTTAGTATTGTCAAATAATAATCATATGCATGATCCATATAAAGGTTTAGTAATAAGCAGTGCCATAGTTAAAAAAGTAATATTACATAGTCAACTTTAATAGTTTTAATATGTATGCTTACATTTCTGTACTAAAGAATTTGAAGATAAAAGGTTTTAAAGAAAATGTAATTTACCTTTCATGAAATCTGTCTCTCTGTCTGCCGCAGAGGGCACACTGCCGGTCGGTGCCGTGTCGGTCCCTCTGGGAGTCGAGGCAGCATGCAGGGCACTCTGGCGTCACCCCAGGTGAGTTTGCACCACACTCATCCAGAGTCTTCTGGTCTTCTGTTGACCACCTGTTTGTACCTGTTTGTTTCCCTGAGTTACCCCGCATTCCATTATCCCCGCTCGTCGATTCAGGCACAGCTGGGAATTTTATCGACAGAGCGTTAGCCCTTAATTTAGGGATCCCCATTATTCCCGTAGTTAGACCTTTCCCGGTACACGCTCTGGATTGTCAACGATTAGGGTCCGGGCTAATCAGTGAGGCCATCATCTCCCTGTCCTGCGTTTCCCATGGTACTAGGCCTTCCCTGGTTGGCTCATCATAACCCCACCATTTCCTGGCAACAGAGGGCTCTCACGGGGTGTTCGCGAGAGTGCTTGGGGAGGTGTGTAGGGGTTTCTGTTGGTGCTACCATGGTGGAAAGTCCAGACCAGGTCTCCACCGTGCGCATCCGGCCAGAATATGCCGATTTGGTTTTCATCTTCTGTAAAAAGAAGGCGACTCAATTACCACCCCATTGATGCAGGACAGAGAAGAGTCGTTCCGCCACGACTCGGCGAAACAGTTAATAATGTCCCGTTGGTAGGATAATCTTGATCATAGATTATCCATTTTGTTTTCCAATGATTGCACATTGGCCAATACTACAGAATTCTATTAATTCTCAGAAGGCAGCCCGACTTCTGCCCCAATTTTTCTCCATCTTTTCTTCCCACAAATAACTGGGATTTGGGCCCATTCCCAGAAAGCATTGCATTGGACTCGTTAAAGAAAAAAATCTTTGTACAGTTTGAGGTGAATAATCACCTATGTTTGGTCATAAGAGACGATAGTAGCAACATTATGTAAAAAATAATATGTAACAATTTCAATGATTTTCATGAGTTACAATTCATATAAGGAAATCAGTCAATTAAAATAAATCAAATAGGCCCTAATCTATTGATTTCACATGACTGGGCAGGGGCGCAGACATTGGTGGGTTTGGGAGGGCTAGGCCCCACCCACTGGGGAGCCATGCCCAGCCAATCTATAGGGGAACAAGGCGAGACCCAGTTGCAGACACGGGAGGCAGATGGTTTGAGTCTTTGATATTTATTAATAATTCAAAATGGGTAGGCAAGAGAATGGTCGTGGACAGGCGACAGGTCAAAACGAGTTCAGGCTTGAGTTCAGGCTTGAGGTCAGGGCAGGCAGGTATAGAGTCCAGAAAACAGGCAAAGGTTAAAACCAGGAGGACTAGCAAAAGAGAATAGAAAAGGCAGGAGCACAGAAAAAACACAGTGGTTGACTTGGAACATACAGGACGAACTGGCACAGCCAGATGGAATACACAGGTTTAAATACCCAGGCGATAATGGGGAAGATGGGTGACACCTGGAGGGGGTGGAGACAAGCACAAGGACAAGTGAAACAGATCAGGGTGTGTGACACAATCAGAATTAGTTTTTCCCCACAAAAAGGCTTTATTACAGACAGAAATACCCCTCCCACTCAAGTGATCCCGCAAATGAAGCAGCCTGATGTGGAGGTCCTGGGCTGGCGTGGGTATGTGGTCTGCGGTTGTGAGGCCAGTTGGATGTACTGTCAAATTCTCTAAAACGACAGTGAAGATATGGAAATTCTCTGGCAACAGTTCTGTTGGACATTCCTTGAGACATTTGTGGCATAGTCTTGTGTGACAAAACATTATACTGTCTTGTGTGACAGAAACATTATAGTGCACATTATAGTGTGGCCTTTTATTGTCTCCAGCTCAAGGTGCACCTGTGTAATGACCATTCTGTTGTATCAGCTTCTTTATATGCAACATAAATCAGGTGGCTGGATTATCTTTGCAAAGGAGAAATACTCACTAACAGGGATGTAAACAAAGTTGTGTAAAATATTGAGCTTTTTGTGCGTATGGAGAATGTCTGGGATCTTTCATTTCAGCTCATGAAACGTGGGACCAACACTTTACATGTTACGTTTACATTTTTGTACAGTGTAATTTCTTGTCAAGATAAAATATCTCTGGACAGTCCATATTTGAAATGTGTAACTAAATCTAGTAAATTGTTGAGTTATTTAATCTATACATTTTTATCAAATGAAGGTGCAGTCTATAAAGTTATTTCAAATGGCATATATTACATTAGTTTAACATTTTAGGTGAAACATTTGAATTAAATAATAGGCCTACTACTTCAAAATTCTTATACCGGAATAAGTCTTTTTATATTCATCAGTCTTACGATGCTCCTGATAGGTCGATATTTCATTGGGGTCAGGAGTAGAGTATCTAGACCAAGCTGTCTGGTTTCATAATCACTTGACACGGTAACAAAGACAGATCAATTGACCTGCTGGCCTATCCTTACCAGTTTTTCCAATGCAATCAAGCTTAGTTTAGCACACAGGTGCATGTAATCTTCCGTTTGTACCCTTTTAAGAACTCCAGTGGTAATGGGTAGCACAGTGCTACATTCTGCCAGTTGGTTGAAATTGGCTTCCTATGTTTAGCAATGACTGTCCCTTTTGTTTTCCACTTGCTTTAGAGCACTTCCTGAACACATGATCGTACATAACCACCTGTCATGTTTAAAAACAAGTTCACAGCTAAGAAGTGGAGACACAGGTATTAACTACTTTGGTAATTCATCTGGTCTGTGCATTAGTTAGCACCATGGAATTGTTATACAGTGTTACTTATAGCCCACTAAATGTGGGCTATTATGTGTAATTACGGTTGTAAACTTTATTAATGCAACCCATAAATTCCTTTTATTTGACTTTTTAACTTGAACTGCTGCAACGGGGTAGCCATTTCTAGTCGTGGCTGATACTAAACTCAGCTTTGCAGTGATGCCCACAACAATTTTTGGAACAATTCTTCACACCTTAATTTGTTGCTCTGAGAGTTGTTTTCCCTGGTGCTGTGGAGATTTATGCTTCCCTATAAAAGTTTGCTTTCCCTTGGAATCCATTTGTACATAATGCAGAATTATCACACTGTACAGTACATTGCATTTTTTTGTGATCCCTCTTCATTCTAAGTGATATTTCCACCAAACTAGTCCCAATCCTCTCCCCCGGCCCACATAATATGGGTCTCTACTCTACTTTTGAGAAAGGTTAATGAGTTAACTCGAAATGATGATGAATTGCCGCCAACTGTTTTCCTCCACAATCTTCTGTTCCAATCTTCCGCTGCGATTCCCCCTCTGAACAAGTCATCTATTCCTCACTTAAGAGTGTTGCTCCTCCTTGTTTGTTTCTCCCTCATCCCACTGTAATAGACTAAATTAATTCTGAAAACCAAACTCAGTGATTGAAGAAGAAGAAAAATAAGAAATCAGCTTTCCATTGTGCTGCCACAGGAGGACATTGCACTCTTATTATTATTGTTATTATCCTCATCATTAGTCCTTTTTTATTTTTGTCACATTTTTGCCACTTTTTGATGCCTTCTACCAGACGAGGTAGAAATGTATCAGTGCATTATGACAGGTCGATTTCCTGAATTGTTGCTTTAATTGTTTCTCCCAAATGGAGCTATTGATGCTACTATGGCCAAGTGCTGAGAAGCATAATTGTCAGCACAGCTAGACTACTTGCCTAACCACCAACTCGCTTCCCTTGGATTACAGTTAGTAGTTCACAGAAATCAGATTGTAGGCCGATTGTTGGGGAGAGAGACGCCATCAATCCTCCACTGACCTTCATAGTCACTATCATCACTGCTGATGTTCTGCACACACATAAACACACAAACTGCAGTCAAGGAGAGCTATCAGAGCCTCAGCCATATCCTGCTCCACATGAGCAGTATTCGTTGGTTTGTTTTAAAGTATAATGAAAGAGGGAAAGGTGTCAGGGAAAGCCAGATAAATGGTAATATGGTAGACCAAAAACTAAAAGTAGTTATGCAGACTAAGGTAACTACAGGCCTGCATCTATCCTGGGTGAACTGTCCAAAGTCTTGAGGCCTCATTTATCGATATTGCATAGAAACTATTCTAAAATACTACTTACATAAGAAATTGAGAATGTTCGTACGGATAGAAAAAGTCTGATTTATCAAACAATCCTTTGAGCATCACACACCACCATTAATACATATAAATTGTTCTCAGCCTCAGTGCTCATGCACGACCTTGGCTATTTGCATTTCGAAATGCCTCTCCTTAACCATATGTGACTCGTTTCAGGAAACTAGGCATATGTCGCGTGTCACTACTTCACAGGAGCGGCGTTTGAATTTGAACGTTTTTTTTTAATTCAAAATGCTTTTTTTTTGTGGCAGAAATGCCTTCTGTAACATGTGAAGACTCTCTTGAAAAAGCCAAACCTTGAAAAAGAAAATATAAAAAACTATTGGCCTATATTGAATCTCTCATTCCTCTCAAAAAAAATAGAAAAAGATGTTGCGATGCAACTCACTGCCTATCCGAAGACAAACAATGTATACGGAACGCTTCAGTCTAGCTTTAGACCCCATCATAGCACTGAGACTGCACTTGTGAAGGTGGTAAATTACCTTTCAATAGTGTCGTACCGAGGCTCTGCATCTGTCTTAGTGCTCCTAGACCTTAGTGCAGCTTTTAATGCCATCGATCACCACATTCTTTTGGAGAGATTGGAAAACCAAATTGGTCTACACGGACAAGTTTTGGCCTGGTTTAGATCTTATCTGTCGGAAAGATATCAGTTTGTCTCTGTGGATGGTTTGTCCTCTGACAAATCTTTCTGTAAATGTTGGTGTTCCTCAAGGCTCGGTTTTAGGACCACTATTGTTTTCACTATATATTTTACCTTTAGGTGATGTCATTCAGAAACATAATGTTAACTTTCAATGCTATGCGGATGACACACAGCTGTACATTTCGATGAAACATGGTGAAGCCCCAAAATTGCCCTCCCGGGAAGCCTGTGTTACTCTGCACCCTGATCTCTCTTTTGACGAACATATCAAGATTGTTTCAAGGGCAGCTTTTTTCCATCTGTGTAACATTGCAAAAATCAGAAATGTTCTGTCCAAAAATGATGCAGAAAAATGTATCCATGCTTTTGTTACTTCTGACTACTGCAATGCTCTACTTTCCTGTTACCTGGATAAAGCACTAAATAAATTTCAGTTAGTGCTAAATACAGCTGCTAGAATCCTGACTAGAACGAAAAAAAGTGATCATATTACTCCAGTGCTAGCCTCCCTACACTAGTTTCCTGTTAAGGCAAGGGGCTGAATCCAAGGTTTTACTGCTAACCTGCAAAGCATTACATGGGCTTGCTCCTGCCTATCTCTCCTATTTGGTCCTGCCATACATACCTACACGTACGCTACGGTCACAAGACGCAAGCGTCCTTACTGTCCTTAGAATTTCTAAGCAAACAGCTGGAGGAAGGGCTTTCTCCTATAGAGCTCAATTTTTATGGAAATGGTCTGCCTATCCATGTCAGAGAAGCAGACTGTCTCAGATTTTAAGTCTTTATCGAAGACTCATCTCTTCAGTGGGTCCTATGATTGAGTGTAGTCTGGCCCAGGAGTGTGAAGGTGAACGGAAAGGCACTGGAGCAATGAACTGCCCTTGCTGTCTCTGCCTGGCCGGTCCCCCTCTCTCCGCTGGGATTCTCTGCCTCTAACCCTATTACAGAAGCTGAGTCACTGGCTTACTGGTGCTCTTCCATGCGGGGTGTGGAAGGGGGTGTGTCACTTGAGTGGGTTGAGTCACTGACGTGATCTTCCTGTCTGGGTTGACGCCCCCCCCCATACCTCACCACTGGAGGGATATCTTCAACCACCAACTTACCATCCTGAGACAAGGCCGAGTGTATCCCACGAAGATCTCTGCCACAGCCCCCCCCCCCCCCCCCCGTATTTGGGAACCTATTGTCGGCAAAGAAACCCCTCTTTACTTCAACCAGTTGTGCGACTGTGTATGGAAATTGTACGTTACAAATCATTTTGCTGATGATTGCATCCAAAACATTGGCTTATCGAGAGATATGCGATAACGATCAGCAAGCTCCCACTGCCAAAAACCAGAGGGATAGCACTTTGTGCACCAGAATGGCATGCCTTTCTAAAGTAGATCTTGAATCCTCACAAAGATCCTATAAGATTGGTTTGGGAAATTATACCTAATGAGCCAATATGTACTTTTTGCATAAAGTCCCACCTAAAAACAGTTATATTATTAATCTTGTTTTTTCTTTAACCTTTCTTTAACCAGGCAAGTCAGTTAAAGAACAAATTCTTATTTACAATGATGACCTACCAAAAGGCAAAAGGCATCCTGCGGGGATGGGGGCTGGGATTAAAAATGTAAATAAATTAAATAACAAATCACGAGAAGAGAGCCAACACAACACTACATAAAGAGAGACCTAAGACAACAACACAGCATGAAGGCAACTCAACATGACAACAACATGGTAGGAACACAACATGGCAGCAGCACAAAAACTGGGTACAAACGTTATTGGGCACAGACAACAGCACAAAGGGCAAAAAAGTAGAGACAACAATACATCACATAAAGCAGCCACAACTGTCAGTAAGAGTGTCCATGATTATTATTTTAACCTTTTTTTTACTAGACAAGTCAGCTAAGAACAAATTCTGATTTTCAATGACAGCCTAGGAACAGTGGGTTAGCTGCCTTGTTCAGGAGCAGAATGACAGATTTTTACCTTGTCGGCTTGGGTATTCGATAATGCAACCTTTCATCATGCAACTGGCCCAACGCTCTAACCACTAGGCTACCTGCCACTCGATTGAGTCCTTGAATGAAGAGATTGAGATAAAACTGTCCAGTTTGAGTGTTTGTTGCAGCTTGTTCCAGTTCTTAGCTGCAGCGAACTGAAAAGCTGTGAGGAGGAGGGTTTTCTCCAGGTCTTTAACCGTTATCCAGAACTTCTCGGGGTTAGACCCACAGAGAGAGAACTACACCTTAATTAAAGTAACTAGCTTTGTCCATCCGGATAGCCTAAGTGCACATATTTCTCATTTGCCCGAATGAGTGCCAGTCAGCCTGAGTGTGCGTGTGCCGAGCCTTTCGCCAAATGCAATTCTTGAGGTGGAGTAACTCTGCAAGATTACGGTCGAACCAGGGGCTGAACCTGTTTTTAATTCTCATTTTCTTTATGGGGGGCAGTTGTTCAAAAATATCACTGAAAATATAAAAAAAGAAGGTCCAAGCGTCTTTGACAGATGGGATCAAGCTGATTCTATAGCAATTTACAGAGGCCAGGTCATGAAGGAAGGCTTGCTCAGTTTTTTAGCAAGCGTCTATGACAAATCTATGACACATCTGCAAAATGCAGCGTGTGCCAAATCTTCCAACCAAGCAAGATCAGCCATCCCTCATTCGATGTCCCATTATCTCAGTCTTTTATAGCATTTCATCAATGGTTTCACTTTTACACATACCTCTAATTTAACAAATTGCTGTACTTTATATGGATTATTATCGTAATAAATGCACTGATGTAGTACAATTATATGATATAGCTTGTCATGTTGCATGAATTCACAATGTAAATACAATTAAATAGAAAAAAATATTGAATTATTACTCTCACAATTTCAACATAGATATTCCCCATCCTACCACTAGGCACTTTGCATACGCATGGTCATGGCTGTGCGTAGAATTACGCACACTCAAGCAAAAGTTCATAATAATAAATCTCACACTGAGTGGAAATGATTGTTTACACACAGATTTGTGCCTACGCATAATTGATAAATTAGGCCCCTGAAGAAGATTGTCTATGAGCAAATTGACATTTGCATATTATTATTAGTATTGGATAGAAAACACTCTGAAGTTTCTAAAACTGTTTGAATGATGTCTGTGAGTATAACAGAACTCATAATGGCATGCAAAATCCTGAGATGAAATCAAAACAGGAAGTCAGAAATTTGAACTTGTATGAATTCACCAGAGTCCCCAATGAAATCCCCTTGAGATGTGAATGATGTTGCACTGCCTAGGGGTTCCACTAGATGTCAACCATCAATAGAAATTATAATGAGGCTTCTATGTTGTTGTGGGAGTGAATGAGAGCAGAATATATCAGCTGTCCATCAAGCAGCCATTTTGTGATCCCACTTTTTCCTCATGGTAGTCACTTGCGTTCCATTGCTCACGAAGACAAGAAAGAATACTCCGGTTGGAACTTTATTGAAGCTATATGTTAAAAACATCCTAATGATTGATTAGGATGTACTTAGTATGAAATGTTTCTTCGACCGGTAATATCACTTTTTGAAGTTTTTGTCTGATATAATGCTGACCAGAAATAACGTTTGGATATGTATACCAAACGCTCTAACAAAATAAGGTATTTGGACATAAATAACAGACATTTTCGAACAAAACAAACATTTATTTTGGACATGGGATTCCTGGAGTGCTTTCTGATGTAGAACATCAAAGGTAAGAGAATATGTATCATGTAATTTCTTGTTTATGTTGACGCCATCTTTGCGGCTGTGGTGTTTTTAAATTGAGCGCCGTCTCAGATTATTGCATTCATTTCTTTTTCCGTAATTTAAAAAAAAAATCTGACACAGCGGTTGCATTAAGGAGAGGTCTATAATCTATAATTCCATGTGTATAACTATATTATCATCTACATTTATGATGAGTATTTCTGTTGAATGTGGCTATGCAAAATCACTTGATGTTTTTGGAACTAGTGAATCTAACGCGCCAATGTAAACTCAGATTTTTTTTTGTATAAATATGAACTTTATCAAACAAAACATGCATGTATTGTGTAACAGGAAGTCCTATGAGTCATCTGATGAAGATAATTCAAGGTTAGTGATTAATTTTATCTTTATTTCTGGTTTTTGTGAAGGCTATATTTTGCTGGAAAATGGCTGTGCTTATTGTGGTTTGGTGGAGACCTAACATAATCGTTTTTTAGTGCTTTTGCTGAAAATCCTATTTGAAATCGGACACTTTGGTGGGGGTAACAACAAATATAGATTTAAAATGATATAAGACACATGTATGTTTTAGGAATTGTAATTATGAGATGTCTGTGATTTGAATTTTGGCGCCCTCTATTTTCACTGTTAGTTGTCATATCGATCCCGGTATCGGGATTGCAGCCATAACAGGTTAAGAAAGCTTTGTTACAGTAGACCACCAGGAAGGTATCAGAGGTTTGATGTCAATGGCACCTTATCAGATGCAAAGTTAATCAGCTGTGGAGTGCCACTACTCTTCCTGTTATATATCAAATGTACGAAATAAGCTTGTTTCCGTCAACTGTTTTTATTTAGGCTATTTAGCTCTTTTGGTCTCTCACAAAGACAATAGTATGGTTGAGAGTGATGGGGGTCACCTTGGGGTCATGATAGGGGCTGCACCAAATTATTGATGTATTATAATTGATTATGCTTATGTTGTATTAATAGAAGGTGAAGGGCTATAAAAACCCTCCCCCACTACATTTATAGGGTCCTGAACCACAGATGAGCAATATATGCATTATAAGGTTTAATACTGTACAACAATTATTTTCTAGTCTCTGCCTCTTATAAGAAATGGTCTGAGCAGATGTGTGGGCCATTGCAGTCAAAACAGGGTGTCTGGGAGAAAGCGCCTCAAGGCTAAAAGCGATACACAGACACAGACAACTGCAGGGGAGTAAATAGATAAGAAACAAGACAAACATACCACTGTAAGCCACACAGGAATGGAAAATTACAGCTGAGCCCTTAGAAAACACTGGACTATTGTCTGTAATTAATTGGCATGGCGTGGTTTCCCTCTAACAAGTGGCATCTCACTCAACCCAAATATATACATCAACTTTGAATATGACATAGTCGAATTCTGGATTGGAGATATTACATAACTAGTGAAATGCATGATGTCAATATATGATGAATGGAATGAATGATTGATGAATAAATGTAGTACTCCAGAGTGGTAGAATGATTTTGCAGAGGTGGCTTGACGAGGCTGTCTGAGGCTGCCCCATCCTAAGGGGACCGGTTGAGTTGAATAAGAGTTATTTTGCAGAGGTGGTTTGACGAGGCTGACCTTTCCTATGGGGGAGTGGCCGGTTATGAGTTACACTAGTTATTTTGCAGAGGTGATTCAGCGATAATCATCCATTTTATTTTGGGAGGTAATTCAGCGACAATTACCTGAATACTAGTTATTTTGTTTTTTAGAGGTAATTCTGTGAGTTGAATTTTTTATGAACAGTATGTTGTATGTTTTAATTGTTTGTTTGTCTGAGGATTATGGCGGGTTTATTGGGTAAAGGCCCAATGGTGGAATAAAAAGTTAGGAGTAGGACAGAAGTTATTTGAATAAAAGGTTGAACATATTTGTTAGAGACACTTTCCTACCATAGGACAGTATAGGAAATGTATAGGATCCGCAGATGCCACAATCTCTATTGCACTCCACACTGTCCTTTCCCACCTGGACAAAAGGAACACCTATTTGAGAATTGTCACGTTCTGACCATAGTTCTTTTGTGTTTTCCTTGTTTTAGTGTTGGTCAGGATGTGAGCTGGGTAGGCATTCTATGTTGTGTTTCTAGTTTGTCTGTTTCTGTTTTTGGCCTGATGTGGTTCTCAATCAGAGGCAGGTGTTAGTCATTGTCTCTGATTGGGAACCATATTTAGGTAGCTTGTTTTGTGTTGGAGTTTGTGGGTGATTGTTTCCTGTCGATGCACCAGATAGGACTGTTTTCGGTTTTCACATTTGTTGTTTTGTAATTTGAAGTGTTCAGTTGGGATTTATTATTAAAGAAGATGAACACTCACCACGCTGCGCTTTGGTCCTCTCTTTCCCAGGAAGAAAGCAGTTACAAGAATGCTGTTCATTGACTACAGCTCAGCATTCAACACCATAGTGCCCTACAAACTCCTCATTAAGATAAGGACTCTGGGACTGAACACCTCCCTCTTTAACTGGATCCTGAACATCCTGATGGGCTGCCCCCAGGTGTAGAGGGTAGGCACAAGACATCTGCCACACTGACCCTCAACACTGGGGGGCCCTTAGGGATGCGTGCTTTTCCCCCTTCTGAACTCCCTGTTTACACACAACTGCGTGGCCACGCACAAAACCATCGTTAAGTTTGCCGATGATACGACGGTGGTCGGCCTGATCGACAACGACCATGAGACAGCCTATAGGGAGGTCAGAAACCTGGCAGTGTGGTGCAACAACCTCTCCCTCAACATGAGCAAGACAAAGAAGATGATCGTGGACTAGAGGAAAAGGATGGCCAAGCACGCCCCCAACCATCATTATCAAGGTTGGTTATAGTTAGCCTGGTGGAACAAACCTGATCGCTGCATTCACCTTTCTATTTCACTTCAGATATCATAATATGTGAAGTAAAATAGAAAGGTGAGCGCAGCCATTCATCAAAGTGATGGATCAAAAAGTCCAGAGGAAGAATATAAATTATGAAGCTGCTGTCATGATGTTGGCCTGGGGGATAGGTTTATGGCCATCATAAAAACCTCTTCCTCCCCTTTTCCCTTCTCAAACCTACTGAGGTTATATTTAAAAAACCCTTGGTTAACATAGAGATTCTGGGAACGTCAGAATGTGGGGGGAAATGAACTATATTCTGGTAATCCGAACAATTGAACATATGCAGTGGTACTTAATGAATATGATGTCAGTTCCGTTGTCATCTGAGATATTCTCATCAATGATAAGATGACAAACTCCACAGTGGAAAGTCTATACATCAGAGTTATCAGATTCACTTGGAATTGTTGTTCAATATAAATGTTTGAATACGAAATTATTTGTGATGGGATGAAATGTGATTTTAGCTTCTAGATTGTGGGTTTTCATAAGTAAGGGCTGCTCACTCAGTGGCCCGCCCACGTGAAGAGACAGAGGTTGTAAACTTTTCACACACACCACCCTTCCGATATAAGCTCTTGACTACAACATAACTATCTGTTCCGCGGATGTGAGGATGACGATCCCATGTCAGAATGGTTCAGATAAAACCACAGAACGGAGCCAACATCAGCATGAGCTTTGGTTGCGAATGGTATGAACTTTGAACTCTTATTCACAACAGAAGTGATACCTCCTAGCAGTTGAGTTAGCGACCGCAGCTGCAAACGCAGGTTAGGAAGGAACAGACAGAGTATCCCATCTACCACACAACTTATTCAAGTAACCACCAGAGACATTCTTCAAAGGACAGAGGACTCGGTTTGGCAACACGGTCTTCCATCTTCCACCAACCTACTGAAGCGCAGCTCAGAGTAAATATTTATTGCATTTTCCTTTTCCAAATGGGCAGTAATTTAGAATGCATAAGACACTGTATTTACGATGGCACAGCTTCTTCCCTTTGTTCCCCAGTCTCCTGCTCTTTCACTCAAACCCCGCCCCTTTTCCTTTGTAACAAGCTGTCATATCTGTTCTGCCCGCTAGGGATGTTTCCTATGACGTAAAGAATTATCCCGGTATAATTAATACTTTGTATATGTTATTTTGTGTGATTAGTTAGGTATTTAGTAGATAAATAACTAAACCCAATTTTGTATTGCTGATTCAACCTGTTAGCCAGGATTCTTGCAGATAACCAAGAATTTACGACTTTCAGAGTATGAGACTGAAGTAAGATGACGATTAATGTTGACTGCTATGGATGTAAAATAATTACTAATCTTTAAGTGTTTATTCGGAAGATAACAGCTCTGTAAATATTATTTTGTGGTGCCCGACTCTCTAGTTAATTACATTTACATGATTAGCTCAATCAGGTGATATTAATTACATTAATTAATTAAATTATATACATGATTGCTAACGACGTCCATTTGGCGACTTTCTCCTCTCCGGAGTTCGAGGTTGCCCAGTATAAGTGGTTCACTACTCCTTCTCCAGGGTTCCAAGTTGCTCACGTGTGATGGCGCCACACTATACAACCAACTGTGACATGTTTTTCTATAGCCCTGGGTTGATTTGTGTTTGTTTCTGCTAGTACACTGTTGTAGTCAGACATGGGTTAGCAACCACCATAGTCGCATCTAATTCATTTTTGCACCTCCTTCACTCGGTCACATTATGCCATGGTAATGAACGTGTCCAAAAAAGGTTACTGGTCCATCATTCTGGTTGGAATCTAATACAATGACATTGCTAAAGTAGGCAAATAACTAATGTGAAACAATTTTGTCATCATTATGATGTCAAATTTACTTTACAAACTGTAGATGGCAATGTTGCCATAACTAGCAATGTTCGTCAAAACTAGCTAACAATGCTAACTAAGATGAGTGATTTCCCCCATCATAGTTAGCTAGTTGGCTAAAGTTGTACTTAAATACGAACTGATTCTCTAGCAAATTAGTAAGAATGTCACACCCCATGTTCAATAATGGCCTTTTTCCTTTTCAGATTACAACCCCTCACTTTCAGTTATTTGAAAATGAAATAATCTCCAAAATATAGTAATTTTTAAAATAAGCCATCGAAAGTGTTAAGGTTTTCTTGTGTCGAAGGAGAGGAGGACCAAAATGCAGCGTGGTTATCTCGATACCTCTTTAATAAAGATAATAACGAACAATACAAAACAATAAACGTAACGTGAAAAACCTAAACAGCCCTATCTGGTGCAAACAGAGACAGGAACAATCACCCACGAAACACTCAGAATATGGCTGCCTAAATATGGTTCCCAATCAGAGACAACGATAAACACCTGCCTCTGATTGAGAACCACTCTAGGCAACCATAGACTTACCTAGACAACTCTACTATACAATCCCATAACCTACAAAAACCCCAAGACAAAAACACACCACATAAATAACCCATGTCACACCCTGGCCTGACCAAAATAATAAAGAAAACCCAAAATACTAAGACCAGTGCGTGACAGAAAGGTTGTAAAAAATAATACAATAAACACTGTGGTTAAACTCAAATATACTAATGACAAAACAAAATATATATAATCTTTGTAAATTATATCATAAATATGACTGGTAGTGTTGTCACACATGCAGCTAACAAAAGTATATTGAAATGTCTGCTCTACCCAAAATTATAACCAACTAATTGCAGCCTTACCGAAAAAAATGGAAGAGGGAAAAAGTAAGGATCTTCTCTGTCGGCCCTGCATTATATAAATTGTTTAAAGAAACTTGTGATTAGTAAAAAAAATATACCAGTTTAATTTCACGACCAAAAAAATTGACAGCTGTGTCATATTGATTGCAAAATAGTTGCGAAAAGATTTTCGACGTACCGATTTCATGGCATATGGTTTATGAACTGACATATGGTTTATGAAATGACATCGGAATAAAAACTTTGAATTTTTCTATTTAAATGATTATACAAAATTCTTGTAACCAATAGGATGTTATAGACACTACCTTTCAAAAGTTTAAACACGGTAGTGTTTATATATGGGGGATACAACCTTCCCAGCTCTGCAGATTTCGCTGCAAAGAGACCGAGTCAGTAGATAATTTATTTTGGTCACATGTCCAGGGATGGCTGAAGAATTGCAACATTTACCTGAAGCTAATGCTGCAGATAGCAATACTGTGTGATTTTAAAATTCATAGTCATCAATCAATAATATACATACGTTTTTGGGGGGTAATTTTTGTAATTATTTTTTTTTACCCCTTTTTCTCCGCAAATGCATGGTATCCAATTGGTAGATACAGTCTTGACCCATTGCTGCAACTCCCGTACGGACTCGGGAGAGGAGAAGGTCAAGAGCAGTGCTTCCTCCGAAACAGCCAAGCTGCACTCCTTCTTGACACAATGCCCACTTAACCCAGAAGCCAGCCGCATCAATGTGTCAGAGGAAACACAGTACACCTGGTGTCCGTGTCAGCGTGCATGCTCCCGGCCCGCCACAGGAGTCGCTAGAGTGCAATGGGACAAGGACATCCCGGCCGGCCAAACCCTCCCCTAAACCATATGATGCTGAGCCAATTGTGCGCCGCCTTATGGATCTCCCGGTCGCAGCCGCCTGCGACAGAGCCTGGACTCGAACCAGAATATAATGATATTTTTAGCAGAAATGTTTATGCTTAATATACAATTGGGAAAAACTATGATAACGGTTCAGAACTTTTGTGAAGCGTCACAGCACAGTTGAAAAATATATGGCAAAAAGAAATCCAATACGGTTGGTGTAAAGAGGTACATGGGAGGAGTTGAATGGAGCTGAAGAGTGGGACTAATAACAACAATATTGTCACAGATCCCCCCCCCCCCCCCCCCAGTACTGCTGCTCATTCCATTCACCAGCTCAGGAGCTCTAATACATACGTACAGTTTTGGCTGCCTGGCGCATTGCGAACTAATTTGCCAGAATTTTACGCAATTATGACATGACATTGAAGGTTGTGCAATGTAACAGGAATATTTAGACTGGATGCCACCCGTTAGATAAAATATGGAACGGTTCCGTATTTCACTGATCGATGTGAAATGGCTAGCTAGTTAGTGGGGTGCGCGCTAATAGTGTTTCAAACGTCACTCGCTCTGAGACTTGGAGTAGTTGTTCCCCTTGCTCTGCATGGGTAACGCTGCTTCGAGGGTGGCTGTAATAACTATAATAACTACAACCTAAAACTTCTTACTTGGGAATATTGAAGGCTCATGTTAAAACCACCATATGTTCTCATGTTCTGAGCAAGGAACTTAAACGTTAGCTTTCTTACATGGCACATATTGCACTTTTACTTTCTTCTCCAACACTTTGTTTTGCATTATTTATTTGAGGCTAAATTGATTTTATTGATGTATTATATTAAGTTATAATAAGTGTTCATTCAGTATTGTTGTAATTGTCATTATTACAAATACATTTTAAAAATCGGACGATTTAATCAGTATCGGCTTTTTTTGTCCTCCAATTATCGGTATCGGCGTTGAAAAATCATAATCGGTAGACCTCTAGTTGTGAGTGCCTTATAGGAACATTTCATAGCATGTCTTCATGACTCCACAGCAAGTTAGGGGCCCTAGTTATCCAAATAGTACGGAAATGTTTTAAAAGTAAGCCTTTTATCGAACCTGGAAGTAGTTCGTTAGAATGAGGATAATTACATCAAATTCTATGATGCTTTGCATCTGGAAGGTAGGTAATGTACGGGGAAGAGCATATACGTTAAGCTATATGGGTGTTAGATGACCGCTAGCTCTGGATCTAAACAAACCCGGCAGAACTCAAAGTCGATCTAGTAAAGATAGCATACCTAATGATACACAACCGCAATGCGCAACAGCACCATATGAAGTTATGCTGATACAAAAACATTAGCTAGCAGGTGTAAAACACTGTCTTGTCATTTTCCCTCTATGCCCATCTGGTTTAGGCTCTCTTCTCCAGCCTTCTCTGCCCAGTCCCACTCGTTTACAACAAACACTCTCTTTCTCTGTAGCCATTACTGTCTGGGAAGTTTCCACATAGTCCGTGTTTGAGCCACCCTCCCCAGCTTTTGTTGCCAGTTGCATCTTCAAATCAAATTTTATTGGTCACATACACATGTTTATCAGATGTTATTGTGGGTGTAGTGAAATGCTTGTGTTTCTAGCTCCAACAGTGCAGTAATTCAAAACAATACACTGTTAGGTTCTAGATCTAAATTAACAGAATAAAACACAGACGATTAGTAAAGCTTAAATTAAGTTTATTCACACATTTGGTCATACAGCTGCATAAGACAAAGACATTTCTACCAGTGGTAGTATATATACCCCAATTTTGGTGGAATCTCCTCCTTCTCTCTTAACTTTCTGCCAAGCAATAAAGATATAATGTTAAGTGATACAGGCAATACATTGTTCCTTAATGTGACCTGACCTCGACCCCCTTCCTCACTAAATCACATCTCTCCACCATTATCAGTGCCTGTCACATGTGATTGCCCTTCCTTTACTCAATACATTCCAAGCTTAATTGCCTCCACCATATACATTCCTCTTACAGATAACCATTAACTTCTGGTGTAGAACCTAGACTATAGCACTCAACATTTCAACAGAATACCTGATAATTAACACTATTCCAAGTTTAGGAGTCAGAATCCAGAATCCATCAACACACAAACCTAAAAGTAAAATAAAGGAATGAATAAATATATAAATATTAGGATGAGCAAAGTCGGAGTTGCATAGACTAAAATACAGTAGAATAGAATGCAGTATATACATATGAGATGAGTAAAGCAACAATATGTAAACATTACTAAAGTGACTAGTGTTACATTATTAAAGTGGCCAGTGATTTCATGTCTATGTATATAGGGCAGCAGCCTCTAAGGTGCAGGGTTACGTAACCGGTGGAAGCCGCCTTGTGATAGCTATTTAACAGTCTGAAGGCATTGAGATAGAAGCTGTTTTTCATTCTCTGTTTTTGTTTGTTGACTCGTGTATCTACATCCATAGAAATAATCACGCACAACAAACATGGGGGGAAAACAGAGGGTTAAATTCATGAACATGTAATTGGATAATGAAAACCAGGTGTTTAGAAAGTAAAGACAAAACCATTGGAAAATGAAAGATGGATCAGCGATGGCTAGAAGACCGGTGACGTCGACCGCCGAATGCCGCCCGAACAAGGAGAGGGACCGACCTCTGCGGAAGTCGTGACAGTACTCCCCCCTACCCCTCCCACTCCACAAGGTACTGAAGGCCCCTTGCACGATGCCTCAAATCCAGAATGCATCGAACTGCATACGCCGGGGCCCCCTTGATGTCCAGAGGGAGGAACCTCCCGCACCTCAGACTCCTGGAGCGGACCAGCCACCACTGGCCTGAGGAGAGAAACATGGAACGAGGGTATTAATTCGATAATTAGGGGGAAGCTGTAAACTGTAACATACCTTGTTCAGTCTCCTCAGGACTTTGAATGGCCCCACATACCACGGGCCCAGCTTCTGGCTGGGCAGGTTTCAGGTCGAGAGCCAGACCGTGTGCGAACACCGGGGTCTCACTGCGGTGGCGATCTACGCAGGTTTCCTGGCACCTCACGGCCCCCTGAAGGTGCACATGAGCGGCGTCCCATGTCTCCTCAGCGCGCCTAAACCAGTCATCCACTGCAGGAGCCTCGATCTGGCTCTGATGCCAAGGTGCCAGAACCGGCTGGTACCCCAGTACGCACTGGAAGGGGGAGAGGTTAGTGGAGGAGTGGCGGAGCGAGTTCTGGGCCATCTCTGCCCAGGGCATGAACGCCGGCCTGTCCTGGCAATAGGACTGCAGATACCTACCCACATCCTGGTTAACTCTCTCCACCTGCCCTTTACTCTTGGGGTGAAAACCAGACGTTCCATGAACGCCCTCCAGACCCTTGACGTGAACTGGGCACCTTGTCCTCAGGCACCCTGTAGTGCCGGAAGACGTGTGTAAACAGGGCCTCCACAGACCGGGCAAAGGGAGGAGACGACAAGACTTAGAAATCCGATCCGCAATGACAAGGATCGTGGTGTTACCCTGTGATAGAGGAAGATCAATTAGGAAATCCACCGACAGGTGCGACCATGGCCGTTGTGGAACGGCCATGGGCAAGTGCCTCTGGGCAAATGCCTAGGGGACTTGCACTGGGCGCACACCGACCAGGAGAAGACATAAACCTAAAGTGGACCACCAGTACTTCCCACTAAGACCGATGACCCCAGGAAGGTGAAGTATGTGCCCAATAGATCAAACGGTCGCGGACAGCAGACGGAACGTACAGACACCCAGCTGGACATTGGAGGGGAGTGGGCTCTGTACGTAACGCCCGCTCGATGTCCGTGTCCAGCTCCCACACTACAGGCGCCACCAGGCAAGAGGCCGGGAGTATGGGAGTGGGATCCATGGGCCGCTTCTCTGTGTCATACAGCCGGGACAGTGTGTCTGCCTTCGTGTTCTGGGAACCTGGTTTGTAGGATAGGGTGAAAACAAAACGGGTAAAAAACATGGCACACCTTGCCTGGCGAGGATTCAGTCTCCTCGTTGCCCGGATGTACTCCAGATTGCGGTGGTCAGTCCACATGAAAAAAGGGTGTTTAGCCCCCTCAAGCCAATGTCTCCATGCCTTCAAAGCCTTGACAACAGCCAAAAACTCCCGGTCCCCCACATCATAGTTTCGCTCCTCCGGGCTGAGCTTCTTTGAAAAGAAGGCACAGGGGCGGAGCTTTTGTGGTGTACCTGAGCGCTGAGAGAGCACGGCTCCTATCCCAGCCTCGGACGTGTCCATCTCCACTATGAACGCCAAGGAGGGATCCGGATGAGCCAGCACCGGAGCCGAGGTAAACAGAGCCCTCAGCTGACCAAAAGCCCTGTGCGCCTCAGCTGACCACTGCAAACGCACCGGTCCCCCCTTCAGCAGTGAGGTAATGGGAGCCGCTACCTGACCAAAGCCCCGGATAACATCCGGTAGTAGTTGGCAAACCCTAGAAACAGCTGCACTTCCTTTACCGTGGTGGGAGTTGGCCAATTACGCATGGAAGTGGAAATGCGGTACCCTAGGTAGGAGACGGACTGTTGGAAAAACAGGCATTTCTCAGCCTTGACGTACAGGTCATGCTCCAACAGTCGACCAAGCACCCTGCGCACCAGGGACACATACTCGGAGCGTGTAGTGGAGTATATCAGAATGTCGTAGATATGCACCACTACACCCTGCCCGTGCAGGTCCCGGAAAATCTTGTCTACAAAGGCCTGGAAGACTGATGGAGCATTCATCAACCTGTACGGCATGACGAGGTACTCATAGTGCCCTCAGGTGGTACTAAATGCCATCTTCCACTCGTCCCCCTCCCGATACGCACGAGATTGTATGCGCTCCTGAGATCCAATTTTGTGAAGAAGCGCGCCCTGTGCATTGACTCAATCGCACTGGCTATGAGAGGTAGCGGGTAACTGTACCTCACCGTGGTCTGGTTGATGCCTCGATAGTCAATACACGGGCGCAGACCTCCATCCTTCTTCTTCACAAAAAATAAACTCGTGGAGGGCCGAATGTACCCCTGCTCCAGGTATTTGGAGACATATGTTTCCATAGCCGCCGTCTCCTCTTGTGACAGGGGATACACGTGACTTCTGGGAAGTGCTGCGTCTACCAGGAGATTTATTGCACAATCCCCCCGTTGATGGAGTGGTAAATGAGTAGCCTTCTTACAGATGGATCAGCAATGGCTAGAAGATCGGTTGCGTCAACTGCAGAACGCCGCCCAAACAAGGAGAGGGACCGACCTCGGCGGAAGTTGTGACAGGTGTACAAAGCTGGGACTATGGAGCTTTTACGCTGTAGAAGGGTGAAGTGCCGGGGTTCTCATGCACTTTAGGAGATCAGGCCTATACTCCTCTGAGTTATGTTTACTGTTTCGATATTGTATTCTGTTTGTATATTGTCTATTAGTGGCAGCACCTTCTCACTAAGTCAAAATCCAGGTATTTGGAAATGTACTTGGCGAATAAAGGGGATTCTGATCATTCAACAACACTTGATAAAAGTTGTAATCGTCCAACTCTGCAGGGGGGTCATCGCTATAGATTCTCTGACAGTAGTAACAAGAAAAGCTCTTTGACTGACAGAACTAATTCTCATGGAACGTCTGCTTTTTCAAATTCCCCTCGTTCGGGGGTGGAACAATTGGAGGTCAGTTAATCAACCTCACTCCTCCCTAAGCTTGTTGTAGTTAAAAAGAAAACACATGATTACCCCCAAATATGTAACTGAGGAAAATAACACATTAGAAGTTGTTTTCAGTACTATATGTTTGTAATATTGTCAGGAGAAATATTTTGAGTAAAAAGTGCCCACAATGTTTCTTTAATTTACAGTTTCATAAGCCTCTTACTTGATGAAATTCAGTTTGAGGCACTTCGGCTCTCTTGCCATCCGTGGTCTCCCTTGCTTGCATCGGAGCATCGCTGTGCTTTGTGGAGCCTGAGCACATAAACACCATTTACAGGAAGGAGGAACCTCCACCGAGCAGCATTGTCTTGTCACACAAACAATGGAGAGTGGCAATATCTGCCAGGGATCATACAGGTTGTGTGTGCTGTTTCTCCACACATTTCATGGCAATTTGGGCCTGCCAGGAGTTTTTGCTGTGTTCTTTCACCCTAGTGACATAGGCTTCACAGTTACTGTCTAGCACTGTTTTTTTTAAACCATTTGTTTGTCTGGTAAGTATTCATTTCAGAAGGAAACTCAGCCTCTTAAATTGAGATGTTGATCACACCGGTTTGTAATCATCCATCATTTTCTTTGCATGGAGAACGCAAGCAGAATTTCAAAATGCACCAGCAACATCGGGTCGTGAAAGAGCACTTTCCTTTCCTTTCTCAAGAAATTATGTACAATTCATTGTGTGCATTAGTGATTTCCTAATCAACAACAAGTATTGTATTTCTCATCCTCTGATAGATACTTATACATTGTTGACTTTTCCATATGCATATGATGAGATAACGTGTAACTTCATGCACCACTGTGTACTGTTTCTAGTCACACTTCGTCTAAAGAACTATGGCAACCTGTATCCACTATTTAATGTCCTCGTCCTTCTACTTGGAGAAGGATTTGCCTTTCAGTAACACTAATTTTGAATACTAAGCACATTTATAACATTTAATATTTTTTGTATAATTGGTATAACTATATTTTTTTGTTTTTAAACAATGTTCATTATGCACGTTATGTTCTTATAATGCAATAGAAGGTATTCATATGGTATTATTCCCTTTCACACATAGCAAATAGTAAATGATTTCATTATACCTATTGGCTCAATTTATTGGGTTGGTCCCATAATGTCCTCTCGGACACTCTAGACTGATCTCTTGTTTAGAGATCTCAACAGCTCGTGTCTACTTTTGAGCATTAGTCAACACCCATACACTGCCTGCTCAATGGGTGGTTGTATGTAACTATCAATCAAGGTTATGTTAAACCTGACTTGTGCCATTGTTTCAAGGGACGTTATGTACTCCCTTGACATTTGAAGTGCCCCCAGATTGAGTAATGTCCTCACGGCTTACCAAGAAAAATTTATAAAATTACCAATTCGAGGCAGAAAGGGGTTGAAGCACTCAACAAAAAGCAGAGATTGATTTATTTGAGCTCACTTCTATCCATTGTACAGGATGAGAACAGATGATTGATGTTTCTGTCAGATGACTGCTGACCTGGCAATTGCACGTAGCTCCTATTTGTATTTATTAGGGATCCCCATTAGCCACTGTTCCATAATGTGTAATTTTTATCAGTTAAAAAAACATCTGATTCTACTGTTGCCTGATGAGGAATGGAGTTCCATGCAGTCTTGGCTCTATGTAGTACTATGTGCCTCCCATAGTCTGTTCTGGACTTGGGGACTGTGAAGAGACCTCTGGTGGCATGTCTTGTGGGGTTGCACCGGTATCCGATCTGTGTGCTAGTAATTTAAACAGACAGCTCGGTGCATTTAGCTTGTCAACACTTCTTACAAAACAAGTAGTAATGAAGTCAATCTCTCCTCCACATTATTGATATGCATGCCATGAGAAATTGGCATGCATATCATTAATGTTAGCTCTGTGTGTACATTTAAGGGCCAGTTGTGCTGCCCTGTTCTGAGCCAATTGTAATTTTCCTAAGTCCCTCTTTGTGGCACCTGACTACAAGCCTGAAAAGTAGTCCAGGTGTGACAAAACTAGGGCATGTAGGACCTGCCTTGCTGATAGTGTTGTTAAGAAGACAGAGCAGCACATTATTATGGACAGACTTCTCCCCATTTTAGCTACTGTTGTATCAACATGTTTGGAACATGACAGTTTATGATCCAGGCTTACTCCAAGCAGTTTAGTCACTTCAACTTGCTAAATACCCACATTATTAGTTAGTTAGGGTTTATTGAAGGCTATGTCCCAATGCTTTTAGTTTTTGAAATATTTAGGACAAATGTATTCCTTGCCACCCGTTCTGAAACTAACTGCAGCTCTTTGTTAAGTGTTGCTGTCATTTTAGTCACTGTAGTCACTGTAGTAGCTGACATGTATAGTGTTGAGTCATCTGCATACACACTGGCATACACCTAGACACACTGGCTTTACTCATGTCGTTAGTGAAGATTGAAAAAAGTAAGGTGCCTAGATGGCTGCACTGGGGAATTCCTGATTCCACATGGATTATGTTGGAGAGGATTCCATTAAAGAACCCCCCCCCCCCCCTTTGCATTCTGTTAGACAGGTAACTCTTCATTCACAACATAGCAGAACATGTTATTTACTTAACAAACAGTAAGTTATTTCTTTCCAGCTAATTCTGTGTTTTATGGTCTCCACTCTAGCACTCTGCAGCTAGTCTGGGTGTTGAGGACATGGTTTTACTAGAGATAGCTTGAAGCTGACAATTGATTGATGTTGGTGATGATAACCTAAAAGCTGGCATTCTATAGACAAGATGTAGTGTGTGTGACCCGAGAAAGAGGAAGCTTGGAAGAGTTTAGAACAATGCCTCATCTTCCTGGCATCTGGGAAACTAAGCCGGGTTGGGGGTAAAACACCACCCTCCGTAGATAACCAAGGTGGCTTTATGGGGAGATGAAACCATTGTGACTAAGCATTTGTAGGCCCTATATAATATATATTTTTATTTTCAGTTAGGCTCTCAGCCTAAAAGTCAGAACAAGACTGTTGGACTGACAGTTTCATTATTGCAATAATTAATCAATATTAAATAAAGATGATTGTTTTCAAGAAATGACCAATTCTCTCAGTACTGAATTTCCACGACAAGCCACATTTTTTCCATTTTTGAATAGCAATCTTCAAGTCTTTCCACAGATTTTCAATGGGACTCAAATCTAGACAATAGCCGAGCCACTCAAGGACATTGTAACATAGACGCAGGGAGTCAGGAAGCAGGTGCAGTGAGTAACTTTATTAGGAACATTGAATGATGCAAAACAAGAGAAGCATCTGACATGGAAATACAAACACTACTACCTGATGACTGATGACAAAAGAGTGCTATATAAAGGGTAAGCAATTAAGGTAGTAATGAAGTCTATTTGTGGCTGATGAGGAGACGCAGGTGTGCATGATGATGCTTGCCAGGTGTGTGTTAAGATGGGTTGTCAGGACCGGTGGTGTCGAGCGTCAGAGCGGGGGAGCGGGAGTGGACCTGACAGACATTCACATCATTGTTCTGAAAGCATGTATGTCTCACCAGACAACAGAATCTTTTGCGTTATGATATCAGTCTTTCACATGCCGTCTGGCCACTCTTCCATAAAGCCCAGATTGGTGAAGTGCTTTAGAGACTGTTGACCTTCTGTCAGGTTCTCTGTTCTCAGCCAAGGAACTCAGTAGTTCTGTCAGTGGTCATTGCGTTCTTGGTCATCTCCCTGACCAAGGTCTTTCTTGTCCGGCTGCTCAGTTTGATGGATTGCCAGCTCGAGGCAAAGTCTGGGTAGTTCCATATTTGTTAAATTTTTCAATGATGAAGAACACTGTGCTCTTGGAAACGTTCAACACACTAGAAATGTTTTATACTCTTCCCCAGATAGTGGCAGTCAAAATTTTGGACACACCTACTCATTCAAGGGTTTTTCTTTATTTTTACTATTTTTTATTTTTTACATGTTCTACACCTCAAGACTATGAAATAACACATATGGAACCATGTAGTATCCAAAAAAGTGTTTAGCAAATCAAAATATATGGTATATTTAAGTTTCTTAAAAATAGCCACCTTTTGGGGTGGCAGGTAGCCTAGTGGTTAGAACATTGGGCCAGTAACCAAAAGATTGCTGAATCGAATCCCCAAGCTGATAAGGTAAAAATCTGAACAAGGCAACCGAAAAAACTGTTCCCTGGTAGGCTGTAATTGTCAATAAGAATTTGTTCTTAACTGACTTGCCCAGTTAAGTAATGATACAAATCAAATAAAGTGATTATTGCATTGATGACAGCTTTGCATTTTCTCGACCAGCTTCACCTGGAATGATTTTCCAACAGTCTTGAAGGAGTTCCCACATATGCTGAGGACTTGTTGGCTGCTTTTCCTTCACTCTGCGGTCCAACTCATCTCAAACCATCTAAATTGGGTTGAGGTCGGGTGATTGTGGAGGCCAGAGGCCTCATTTACAAACCTGTGTGGAGGATTCACGTTAAAAGGTGGTATACACATGAAACACAAAGTGCTTACGCACAAAACTATTTTGATTTAGAACATAGTGTGCACGCACGTCCCACGCCGGTTTCTCTTCATAAATCACAATCAACTCGAAATTTGATTCACGTAAGCGAGCTTCTTCTCCCACACTTTTAATGCTCATAGTTGTCTATCAATCGTCAGTGAAACGCCCCTAATTAATATTCATCTATACTTACGACAATGACTGAAAATCCCGACAGAAAGGCTAAAAAAATTAATTTCACCCAGTGTGAAATGGAAGTTCTTGTAGGGGAGGTTTAATCAAAAAAATATAATATTATTGGGTGGACACGGTGTGGGCATTACAAATGCCAAAAAGGCTTGAGTGGCAGCATGTGGCAGACGCTGTGATCGCTGCTGGCTCAGAAGGTTGAACCCTCTCAGAAATATTAAAGTGGAGGCCAAAAGGCGTGTTTGTGCCATGGGCAGGGGAAAGGGGACACCGGAGCTCAACTCCCTTGATGCGTGACTAGCAGGTATTATAGGTTAATCCCTCCTGAGTGGAGTAGTGACGGAGGTAGAGGGGGACACGGACATGCAAGACACACCGGTTGATCCAGGTATGTAATTAGTATTCCCTGGTTTGAAAAGAGTAAACCAAATGCATTCAAGTTGTGTTTAAACATTTATTTACACAATCAATTGATTTTAGTTTCTGCAGCTGAGCAGGAGTTGAGTGCGCCCAGCCCCGGAATCTCCACTGCACCTCATGCGTCACAACACTCCAGCGGCCGTGTCCTCACAGATGCAGTCCTGCAAATGCAAAGAGACACCATCGAGGTTGCCAAGGAGTTAAAGGAAATTAGAAATGTTTTGTGACATAAGCTGTACATTGAAAGAATTATTCAATAAATAGTGTTATTTATTTCCATACCTTGTGTTCTTACAAGCTACGAATTCACATCCACACACTGGTGCACGGCAGCTGCGTTGAGGTCAAACGCCTGGGGATAGGGGTCAGGGTCGGAGCCAACACAACCAACAGCGTCAGGGGGTAAAGCCACATTATGTAGCACAGCACACGCCTTCACAATGTTGCAGACCTTTTCAGGCATGTATAAAAGATTTCTGCCTGAGGAATCTGCCCTTCAGAAGCCCGATGGTGTGCTCCACAACAGCTTGTACCTGGCAATGGCGCACATTGAAGTTCCTCTCCTCTGCACTCTGTGGGTTGGCGAAAGTGGTGAGCAGCCACCGTAAGGTTAGTGAATGGGTTAGGCACTGGAGTAGAGAGAAATTGCAATTGATATAGAATTTCTACATTACTCATCCGTACCTAGAAGCAAGTCATCACCCACAGCTCCGGCCTCAAGTCTGCGGCCAACACTGCTGTTTCTTCATTTGATTGAGTCATGGGTTGACCTAGCCACTACATTAGTCAGTTTCATGTCCACATCAAATATGATTTGGACATTAATGGAATGATAATGTTTTCAATTAATGAAAGCAAATTCATTCTCACTCTTGTGCCCTTATAGCAACATGAGTGCAGTCAATAGCACCGATTACAATTGGGAACTGGACATTGCTGCAAATTGCACTTCTTTATTTGCCTGTTCATCTACCGGGTAAGGAAACTTTATGTAGAGATGCGTCAATCCAATTATACCACTTAACACGCTGGCATAACACAGCTAAAGGTTGGCTGAGAGATCCCTGACCTGTCAGCCAATTCCCTTCGAAAAGTGCAGGTTGCCAGAAATCCGAGGGTTATCAGGACTTGAAGTGGGACAGGCACGGCTTGGTTTCTGCGGGTGCTTCTCTGTAAAGCTGGGCCCACTACAGTACAGAAATCCAAGAGAACAGCTCTTGGTGATCGGAACCGGCTCATAACCCACTCATCATTGGCCAGTAAATCTTGCTGGTCTCTGAAAATTCACTCTCTCCGAATTCTTCCATTCGCCAAATCTTCCAATAATGCCAAAGCAGCCATTGTGCGTCATTAACCATTGCAATTGCATGCCTTTTTATACCCACCCATTTGATTGTCAAAGCTACCCAATTGAGTAACACCTAAAGATGTGGTAATTCCCCTGATTGTAACTGACAATGACAGTAACATCACATTGACAGTTCTGCGCAACAAACATGTGATAACAATATATGAAACTGTGCATTTGTATCTGCACAACTGAGGCATCAAAAACAGCATCAGTTTCAAAGTAACTTATCTAACTGTTCACCTTATTATTGATGAGAATACATTTCATAGCATGAAAGTATTATTTAATAATTACAGATCCAATTAAATATGATTCCCGAATAAACTGTACAACATATTTGAGGGGTTCTTTTGCAAAAACGGATATCTCGGTTTGAATTTAATATCCAAATCATGTTTTTTGTGTGTTTGTTTTGTGTGCACTCCACTCCACTCCTTCATATACAAGACATGAGAGGAAATATTTCAATTTATTTCTCACAGTGGTATCAATTTCAAGTTTCATCCTTCTGCCACCGGAGTCGCAGTTTGCACTGTATGGGTCAAAGTGTCCGTGGAGGACCGCACATTCTCCTGTGAAGTTTGTTTTTTAGAAAGTGGCATTCTTTTGTGCCTACGCAATGTTTATGAATGAGGCCCCTGGTCATCTGATACAGCACTCACCTTCTTGGTCAAATATCCATTACACAGCCTGGAGGTGTGTTGGGTCATTGTCCTGTCGAAAAATAAATGATAGTCCCACTAAGCGCCAAACCAGATGGGATAGCGTATTGCTGCAGAATGCTGTGGTAGCCATGCTGGTTAAGTGTGCCTTGAATTCTAAATAAATCACCAACAGTGTCACCAGCAAAGCACCTCCACACATCACACCTCCTCCTCCACGCTTCATGGTGGGAACCACACATGTGGAGTTCATCCGTTCACCTACTCTGCGTCTCACAAAGACATGGCAGTTGGAACCAAAAATCTCAAATTTGGACTGATCAGATCAATGGACAGATTTCTACCGGTCTTATGTCCATTGCTCGTGTTTCTTGGCCCAAGCAAGTCTCTTTTTCTTATTGGTGTCCTTTAGTAGTGGTTTCTTTGCAGCAATTCACACAGTCTCCTCTGAGCAGTTGATGTTGAGATGTGTCTCTTACTTGAACTCTGTGAAGCATTCATTTGGGCTGCAATTTTTAAGGCTGGTAACTCTAATGAACGTATCCTCTGCAGCAGAAGTAACTCTGGGTCTTCCTTTTTCTTTGGCGGTCCTAATGAGAGCCAGTTTCATCATAGCGCTTCACAGAGCACAAACTTGTTTTTGTTTGGGGAACAAGAAGTTATATAGTCATTGCAGTTATCACAATTCAGGTCAACATGTCAAATCAAATCAAATCAAATCAAATCAAATTTTATTTGTCACATACACATGGTTAGCAGATGTTAATGCGAGTGTAGCGAAATGCTTGTGCTTCTAGTTCCGACAATGCAGTAATAACCAACAAGTAATCTAACTAACAATTCCAAAACTACTGTCTTGTACACAGTGTGAGGGGATAAAGAATATGTACATAAGGATATATGAATGAGTGATGGTACAGAGCAGCATAGGCAGATACAGTAGATTGTATCGAGTACAGTATATACATATGAGATGAGTATGTAAACAAAGTGGCATAGTTAAAGTGGCTAGTGATACATGTATTACATAAGGATACAGTCGATGATACAGTATATACGTATGCCTATGAGATGAATAATGTAGGGTAAGTAACATTATATAAGGTAGCATTGTTTAAAGTGGCTAGTGATATATTTACATCATTTCCCATCAATTCCCATTATTAAAGTGGCTGGAGTTGAGTCAGTGTCAGTGTGTTGGCAGCAGCCACTCAATGTTAGTGGTGGCTGTTTAACAGTCTGATAGCCTTGAGATAGAAGCTGTTTTTCAGTCTCTCGGTCCCAGCTTTGATGCACCTGTACTGACCTCGCCTTCTGGATGATAGCGGGGTGAACAGGCAGTGGCTTGGGTGGTTGATGTCCTTGATGATCTTTATGGCCTTCCTGTGACATCGGGTGGTGTAGGTGTCCTGGAGGGCAGGTAGTTTGCCCCCGGTGATGCGTTGTGCAGACCTCACTACCCTCTGGAGAGCCTTACGGTTGAGGGCGGAGCAGTTGCCGTACCAGGCGGTGATACAGCCCGCCAGGATGCTCTCGATTGTGCATCTGTAGAAGTTTGTGAGTGCTTTTGGTGACAAGCCAAATTTCTTCAGCCTCCTGAGGTTGAAGAGGCGCTGCTGCGCCTTCTTCACAATGCTGTCTGTGTGAGTGGACCAATTCAGTTTGTCTGTGATGTGTATGCCGAGGAACTTAAAACTTGCTACCCTCTCCACTACTGTTCCATCGATGTGGATCGATGTGTTTCCCCAACTCCGTAGTTGGTGAAGAAATGGTGCATGTAATTGATGACTTCGCTGCTGCCTTTGTTGGATGACATGCCTTCATCAATCAAGTAGTTGACTTGTTGTGGTATCCCTGTCACGACTCCTACCGAAGGTGTCTCCCCTTCCTGTTCGGGTGACGCTCGGCGGTCGTCGTCACCGGCCTACTAGCTGTTTTGTGGGTAGGCTGATTAGTGGGCCCGCCTGCTCTTTGTGCGGGATTGTTTGTGTGACTAGTGTGCATGTTTGAGGTTAACGTGTTTCCTGTTTGTGGGTTTTTGCTGGACTGTTTTAGTCCCTGTGTTTGGGGAATTTGTTTTGTGTGCACCCTGTGTTTCGTGGGGTGGCTTATGTTCGCCGTTTGTGCATTAAATAGCACTACCCTGAACTCTCTGCTTCCTGCGCCTGACTTCGCACCCACTACACACTGATCGTTACAATTCCTTCACAGCAGACTCCAAACAAGCCACACTTGGGAGGCGTTAAAAAGTAGATTGGACCTGGCTGCAAAGAGTCAGAAGTATAGTCCACCTGCAAACAACAGAAGAACATTAAGATAAATTACAATTAATTGTCTCATTCCTGTCAATCTGTCTTTACACCGCTCAGAGAAATGCATATTCCTGCCTCCCATGTACAATTGAAGATGGAGTCATTAAAACTCGTTTTTCAACCACTCCACAAATTTCTTGTTAAAATGTGTTTTGGCAAGTCGGTTAGGACATCTACTTTGTGCATGACACAAGTAATTTTTCCAACAATTGTTTACAGACAGATTATTTCACTTATAATTCACTGCATCACAATTCCAGTGGGTCAGAAGTTTACATACACTAAGTTGACTGTGACTTTTAAATAGCTTAAATTCCAGAAAATTATGTAATGGCTTTAGAAGCTTCTGATAGGCTAATTGACATTATTTCAGTTCCTGTGGATGTATTTCAAGTCCTACCTTCAATCTCAGTGCCTCTTTGCTTGACATCATGGGGAAATCCACCAAGACCTCAGAAAACAAATTGTAGACCTCCACAAGTAGACCTTCCAAACGCCTGAAGGTTCCACATTCATGTGTACAAACAGTAGTACGGAAGTAGAAACACCATGGGACCACGCAGCCATCATACCGCTCAGGAAGGAGACGCGTTCTGTCTCCTAGATATGAACGTACTTTGGTGTGAAAAGTGCAAATCAATCCCAGAACAACAGCAAAGGACCTTGTGAAGATGCTGGAGGAAACGGGTACAAAGTATCTATATCCACAGTAAAATGAGTCATATATTGACATCATCTGAAAGGTTGCTCAGCACGGAAGAAGCCAGTGTTCCAAATTCGCCATAAAAAAGCCAGACTTCAGTTTCAAGCTGCACATGGGGACAAAGATCGTACTTTCTGGAGAAATGTCTTCTGGTCTGATGAAACAAAAACAGAACTGTTTGGCCATAATGACCATTGTTATGGTTGGAGGACAACTCACATTCTTAAAATAAAGTGGTGATCCTAACTGACGTAAGGCAGGGGATTTTTACTCTGATTAAATGTCGGGAATTGTGAAAAACGTAGTTTAAATGTATTTGGCTAAGGTGTATGTATACATAAACTTCCGACTTAAACTGTATATACTCCCTCTGTCATTTGTCTTTGTCGGTCATTGTAAATGTTGCGTGTTTTCCTGAGAGGAATCTCTCCTACTATTTTCATGAGTACTTCATTATTTTGCACTTTGGGTTTCATCCTGCTTTTATATAACTTCCGACTTAATGTGTGTGTGTCCACATGCTATCTCAGTGCATACAGTGCCTTGCGAAAGTATTCGGCCCCTTGAACTTTGACCTTTTGCCACATTTCAGGCTTCAAACATAAATATATAAAACTGTATTTTTTTTGTGAAGAATCAACAACAAGTGGGACACAATAATGAAGTGGAACGACATTTATTGGATATTTCAAACTTTTTTAACAAATCAAAAACTGAAAAATTGGGCGTGCAAAATTATTCAGCCCCTTTACTTTCAGTGCAGCAAACTCTCTCCAGAAGTTCAGTGAGGATCTCTGAATGATCCAATGTTGACCTAAATGACTAATTATGATAAATACAATCCACCTGTGTGTAATCAAGTCTCCGTATAAATGCACCTGCACTGTGATAGTCTCAGAGGTCTGTTAAAAGCGCAGAGAGCATCATGAAGAACAAGGAACACACCAGGCAGGTCCGAGATACTGTTGTGAAGAAGTTTAAAGCCGGATTTGGATACACAAATATTTCCCAAGCTTTAAACATCCCAAGGAGCACTGTGCAAGCGATAATATTGAAATGGAAGGAGTATCAGACCACTGCAAATCTACCAAGACCTGGCCGTCCCTCTAAACTTTCAGCTCATACAAGGAGAAGACTGATCAGAGATGCAGCAAAGAAGCCCATGATCACGCAGGATTAACTGCAGAGATCTACAGCTGAGGTGGGAGACTCTGTCCATAGGACAACAATCAGTCGTATATTGCACAAATCTGGCCTTTATGGAAGAGTGGCAAGAAGAAAGACATTTCTTAAAGATATCCATAAAAAGTGTTGTTTAAAGTTTGCCACAAGCCACCTGGGAGACACACCAAACGTGGAAGAAGGTGCTCTGGTCAGATGAAACCAAAATTGAACTTTTTGGCAACAATGCAAAACGTTATGTTTGGCGTAAAAGCAACACAGCTGAACACACCATCCCCACTGTCAAACATGGTGGTTGCAGCATCATGGTTTGGGCCTGCTTTTCTTCAGCAGGGACAGGGAAGATGGTTAAAATTATTGGGAAGATGGATGGAGCCAAATACAGGACCATTCTGGAAGAAAACCTGATGGAGTCTGCAAAAGACCTGAGACTGGGATGGAGATTTGTCTTCCAACAAGACAATGATCCAAAACATAAAGCAAAATCTACAATGGAATGGTTCAAAAATAAACATATCCAGGTGTTAGAATGGCCAAGTCAAAGTCCAGACCTGAATCCAATCGAGAATCTGTGGAAAGAACTGAAAACTGCTGTTCACAAATGCTCTCCATCCAACCTCACTGAGCTCGAGCTGTTTTGCAAGGAGGAATGGGAAAAAAATTCAGTCTCTCGATGTGCAAAACTGATAGAGACATACCCCAAGCGACTTACAGCTGTAATCGCAGCAAAAGGTGGCGCTACAAAGTATTAACTTAAGGGGGCTGAATAATTTTGCACGCCCAATTTTTCAGTTTTTGATTTGTTAAAAAAATTTGAAATATCCAATAAATGTCGTTCCACTTCATGATTGTGTCCCACTTGTTGTTGATTCTTCACAAAAAAATACAGTTTTATATCTTTGTTTGAAGCCTGAAATGTGGCAAAAGGTCGCAAAGTTCAAGGGGGCCGAATACTTTCGCAAGGCACATATATATATATATATATATATATATATATATATATATATATATATATATATATATATATATATATATATATATATATATATATATATATAAAATAAATAAATAAAATTGTTTGTGTGTGTGAATTTCTATCTATCCGTTAACCTCTAGCGACGAGCAATCCCGTATCCGGGAGCGTAATCATAGCCTCAAGTGCATTACCATAACGCAACTTTTCCTATTCATGAAAATCGCAAATGAAATGAAATAAATATTCAAACACAAGCTTAGCCTTTTGTTAACAACACTGTCATCTCCGATTTTCAAAATATGCGTTACAGCCAACGCTAGACAAGCATTTGTAAGTTTATCATGGCATAATGCTATGCTAGCTCTGCTGGCAGCAGGCAACATTTTCACGAAAATAAGAAAAGCAACCAAATTAAATCATTTACCTTTGAAGAACTTCGGACTCCCAGTTAGATAGCAAATGTTCCTTTTTTCCAAAAATATTATTCTTGTAGGCAAAATAACTCCCGTTTGTTCATCATGCTTGGCTGAGAAATCGACCGGAAAATGCTACCATTACAACGCCAAACTTTTTTCAAAATTAACTCCATAATATCGACAGAAACACGGCAAACGTTGTTTAGGATCCATCCTCAAGGTGTTTTTAACATATGTATTCAATAATATATCCGTTGAGGCAGTTGGTTTCTCATAAGAAACGATTGGAAAAATGGCTACCTCAGTATTTTACGCAAGGTTTTCTCCGGGAGACACCATGCGACCACTCGCCCTATATGGTCTCTTACAGCCATTCTCCAATGGAAATGCCTAAAAAGATGTCACAATGCTGTAGACACCTTGTGGAAAACGTAAGCTGACTCCTGCTCCTTCACAGCCAAATAAGGAGTCATTGGCATGAGGCGGTTTCAAAAAATGCGGCACTTCCTGGTTGGATTTTTATCTGGGTTTCGCCTGTAACATCAGTTCTGTGGCACTCACAGACAATGTCTTTGCAGTTTTGGAAACGTCAGTGTTTTCTTTCCAAAGCTGTCAATTATATGCATAGTCGAGCATCTTTTCGTGACAAAATATCTTGTTTAAAACGGGAACGTTCTTCATCCAAAAATTAAAAGAGCGCCCCCTATATCCAACTAGTTAATGTCCTTAATTAGTATATTATTGCATACTTGTTGAGCAAAATCAAAGCTGTAATGCATCCTGATGTCTTTGCTTGCTGGTTCAGTAGGGCCCCCAGAGACAACTGCAGGTCTGCAGGTGTTGTTGCAATCATCAACCATCTTCTGGTAGGCAAACCGCTCACTCTGAACAAGCAGGAGATGCTGCTCTTGCTTCTTCAGCTTGGCTGACTTAACAGCTTCTGAAGACCTGATAGTTGTTCCACTGGCACTACCAGCACAGGTCTTTTCTTTGGCTTAGTGCTTGAGATGTGGGGAAGCAATTTTCTCCACAGATTCCTGAAGGAAAACAGCCCGACTACACGTTCCTCTGGAAATTATACAAAAAATGTGAGATCAATAAAAGCAGTGCAAATCATGTTGGAGGTCAATTAAATAATCAAAATGTGTTTATGCTTTACATACTAAGTGTTGTCATCGATTCCTTGTAGAGACGTCACACTGCTGCTTTTGTCACATGGCAGGGCTGCAGCTTTCCACCAAGGTGTTTGTGTCCTGAGTGGTGTCCAGGTAATACTATTGCATTATCCTCTGCATAGTTGTTGATGAAGTTCACCACTCGCAGCAAGTCCTCATGCTTCAGCTGTAACCTGTGCTTGCTTGGGCCAGCTCTCTTTTGATGGGAGGCATTATACCATTCTCCTTGTATGACTGGTGGAGAAGAGTCAGGCGTGTTCTACTGATGCTGAAAGAAACATTCCAGATACTAACGTTACACACACTTCATACATGTAAGTTAATGATAGCTAGCAAGCCAGCCATCTAACCTCCACTAACGTTAGCTAGCTAACAGCAAGCTTTAACTTGTTTTTTTTTGTTTAGACATGTAGTGCTAACGTTAGCTAGCTAAAAAATGAACACAAATCCCAATCCATAGAGTAACATTAGCAAGCCAGCCTTTGAACTCCAGCTGTCTGTCCAGCTAACAGCAAGCTTTAACTAGCAATACAAACCGCTTGTCATAGCTAGCTAAAGTTAACCAAATATATTAGGTTCAATATTAGATTGTTACCCGAATACATGGATGAAAGCTTCATGGCAGACTGCAACCCTTTTTATTAAATAAGACGTCCTGTGTCTTATTGCTTCTACCAGACATTCCACTGTTTTCAAAACTCGGTCAACTTCTTCCGTGACAACAACACTGTTGATTGTCACAATTTTTTATCCATCACTGTCATCAGAAGACTCTACAATGTCTTCTTCAATTAAAATGTTTTTCAGAGTGAGAGAGTCAGCATGGCATGACCGTCCTCCAGAAAGTAGTCCATCACAACTTTTTCCCATTGACCTTTGTCGAAAGCGGCTGATAAATTCAGGGCAGCAATGTTATTGAGAGTAGTACCAACATATTTGCAGTTCTTCATGGCTAAGGTTATATCTTTAAAAACAACTGCAGTAGAAAGGATTATTTACACATTACGAGCAGCTCATTTTATAGACAAAAATATACTACACTGCAGACCAATCCAAACTCATCTCTCGGCATGTCCTGCCCCCTCATTATCTGGGGCGGCAGGGTAGCCTAGTGGTTAGAGCGTTGAACTAATAACCGGAAGGTTGCAAGTTCAAACCCCCGAGCTGACAAGGTACGTGTCGTTCTGCCCCTGAACAGGCAGTTAATCCACTGTTCCTAGGCCGTCATTGAAAATAAGAATTTGTTAACCTACTTGCCTAGTTAAATAAAGGCTAAATCAATCATGGCTAGACGGAAATGTTGCTGTCTTTCTCTGTGGCTAAACCAACTAGTCTCGTAATTTAACAATTTTATTCATACTTACAGATGACATAAGTTTAATATTAAGGCACATTTAAGTTCACATGTTCGAGAACATTTCCACCCAAAATATTTTTTTACGATAAAAAGGCTCAACAGCAACATACGCCTAGTTTCCTGAATCGGGAAATACGTTACAGCCCTTTTCTAAAATGAATTAAATAAATGTTTTTCCTCAATAATGACAAAGCTAAAACAAGCTTACCATAAATACCTTATTTACATAAGTATTCAGACCCTTTTGCTATGAGACTCAAAATTGACCTCAGGTGCATCCGGTTTCCATTGATCATCCTTGAAATGATTAAAAAACTTAATTGGAGTCCAACTGTGGTAAATTCAATTGATTGGACATGATTTGGAAAGGCAAACACCTCTCAATACAGTTGTCAGTGCATGTCAGATCAAAAACCAACCATGAGATTGAAGAAATTGTCCATAGAGCCAAACTGAGCAATCGAGGGAGAAGGGCTTTGGTCAGGGAGGTGACCAAGAACCCGATGGTCACTCTGACCGAGCTCTAGAGTTCCTCTGTGGAGAATGTAGAAGCTTCCAGAAGGATAACCATCTCTGCAGTACTAAACCAATAAGGCCTTTATGGTAGAGTGGCCAGACGGAAGTCACTACTCTTTAAAAGGCACATTACATTCCACTTGGAGGTTGCCAAAATGCACCTAAAGACTCTCAGACCATCAGAAACAATATTCTCTGGTTTGATGAAACCAAGATTGAAATCTTTGGCTTGAATGCAAAGCATCACGTCTTGAGGAAACCTGGCACCATCCCTGCAGTGAAGCATGGTGGTGGCAGCATCATGCTGTGGGGATGTTTTTCAGCGGCATGGACTGGATGACTAGTCAGCATCGAGGCGAAGATGAACGGAGCAAAGTAAAGAAAGATCCTTGATGAAAACCTACTCCAGAGCTCTCAGGGCCTCAGACTGGGGCAAAGGTTCACCTTCCAACAGGACAATGACCCTAAGCACGCAACTAAGACAGTGGCTCTGAATATCCTTGAGTGGCCCAGCCAGAACCCGGACTGGAATCTGATCGAACATCTCTGGAGAGAGCTGAAAATAATGCTCCCCATCCAACCTGACAGAGCTCGAGAGGATCTGCAGAGAGGAATATAGAAACCCCCAAATACAGACGTGCCAAGCTTGTAGGGTCTTACCCAAGAAGACTCTAGGCTGTAATTGCTGCCGAAGGTAATTCAACGAAGTGCTGAGGAAAGGGTGTCGTGGAATTATTGTAATCAAAAATAGAGACTTAAGTTCCTTCAAAGCAAGTAAACTTTATTATTTAATTACTGCAGTAATGGAGCTTGTCAGCGAGCCCCACATAGATGATTTGTTGAGCCCAACCGTTAGGACTAAGCCACAGCATTTTATAACATAGTCCATCCTCTTATCACCAATCCATCGTGAATGGGGCACACATTGATACCAGTCTTTATATGGTAACATGAATAGGGATATTTCAATATTTCAAGTTAGAACCCAACTCACTGGTCCAGAGTCCAATGGTGGTGAGCTTTACACCACTCCAGCTGACGCTTGGCATTGCACGTGATGATCTTAGGCTCCTCGGGAATGGAAATCCTATGCATGAAGCTCCCGACGAACAGTTATTGTGCTGAAGTTGCTTCCAGAGGCAGTTTGAAACTCTAGTTAGTGTTGCAATTTTGAAGCGCTCTGCGCTCCAGCACTCGGTGTTCCAGTTTTGCTAGCTTGTATTGCCACCACTTCGTGATTCAGCCGTTGTTGCTACTAGACACTTCTATTTCACAATAACAACACTTACAGTTGACCGGGCAGCTTTAGCAGAGCTAGTCAGTTGACAAACTGACTTATTGGCAATCTACTGAGTGAGAAAGGAGAGTGCAGGAAGTTTACATTCTGTCAGAACATGTTATTGTCAAATTTCATGTATCCTATGGAGAGAGGCAAAGAGGCACAGTCTGGCTTCAGCCACTGATAAGGTTGTATAGCCGTGGATTAGGGAGGAGTGAGGAATGTGGGTAGAGGTCTGGTCAGATGAAGTGAGAAGGAACAGTCCTATGACATACACATATAGGAGGCAGGGCTATGACTACACCAATGAGAGGAACCACTTAAACTTTATATAACATTTTCCACAGATTTTTTTATTTTTATCGATGTACATTGAGGGTTTCTGTAAGCAGAGTTCTGAGCTGTTTTGACTGCAAGTAAGTATATATGGAGGGTCATACCTAGTTACAGTATAACCATTTGTAACCGTAGTCGAGTACATAAGGTGCTCTGTCTCTGTAGGTGATCTGTTTCCTGATCAAAATCACTGATACAGGTCACTCTCCACCCTTTGGTGGTATGGATAACTTGTTATCTCCAGAGAAACCAGGATTTAAACATTGTTTTTAGATTTGACATAGAACAACTACTTTTGGAGAATACACCAATACAGCTCTCTGTGTAGATTCAGAACGTCTAAGTGCTGTATTGGAGTTCTATCAAGTATTTATACCATTGACAGACTTTGTTAACCAGATTTACAGGTTCCCCTCCGCCCTCTGGTGGTATGGATAACTTTATTACTGTATCTCCAGAAAATCCAAGATAAAAAAAATGCTAGTGCTTTGGGGTCACCTATTCTGCATATAGTACTGTAATAGGACCTTTGTTTGAAATTCCATATTGAAAAAAGAAAAGAAACACTAGACAATGACTTAGACATATTGATACATTTATTGACAAAGTCATGAATAATTGAATAATGATCCAAGTCGGTAGTATGAGGGTTGAAGCTATTTTCCCAAAATTCTACACATGGGACGGAGAGAGATTTGTTGCCATTTGAAAGGTAATTTAAAAAAAATCTAAGCATTTTGCATGTCTTATGTGTGTTCATATGACACATGAGTGACTCAACAATATCAAAGTGTGCCCCATGTGGTCGGGGCCTACAAAATTTAGATAGGTTAGCCTAACTTATCTAGTTAGTTGAGGGCTAGTTGATCAACTGGAAATGTATGACAGGTCTGTTAGTGAATGACATAACAACAGGGAAACTACCCACGCACCACCAAATTTCAATATTGAGTTGCACCCAGTTTTGCAATCAAAACAGTCTCAATTGTTCGGGGCATAGATTCTATAAGGTGCCGGAAGCATTCTACAGGGATGCTGGACCATGATGACTGCAATGCTTCCCACAGTTGTGTCAAGAGATACATGAGAGTGAACTTTCTAGAGTTTTCCACTTTAGTTAACACTATCAATGTTTCACAATATTAGCAACTTTCAATGTAACATACCGAAACAAAACAAACTATGCAAGACTTTGTATGCTAAAACTAACTATGCATTTTTTTTTTCTTGAAACCAACAACTCAGTTCCATACTCTACACAGACCAGTATGCCATAACCAATCAGAGGTGCAGTGTGCCTAAATGCAAATTGGAATTGCCATTCACTTTGAAACGGACGGTGTCTACATCATGATTTTTTTTAGCTATTTATCTAGGCAAGTCAGCTAAAACAAATTCTTATTTACAATGACAGCCTAGGAACAGTGGGTTAACTGCCTTGTTCAGGGGCAGAATGACAGATTTTTTACCTTGTCAGCTCTGGGATTCGATCTAGCAACCTTTCAGTTACTGGCCCAAAGCTGTAACCACTAGGCTACTTGCCGCCCAGTTGCAAGGAGATGCACTTGTTTTCAGATCAAAGCGAAAGCTATCCTTCTCTGAAAAGCGAGTAAGGTTAAAGAACAGTGTTGTATTTTCAGACAGTCTTGAATATGATAAGAAGCCAATAGGCAGAGGGTAGCATAACTTGTCTGATTCTCTGTAATAATGGTATGGGAATAATAATTAATTTTATTTTTAGAAAGTGGTTTCTTGCATCAAACACAACATTTTCAATTACCTCCTTGTCTGAAGGACAAGTGGATAAACAGGTTAATGTCAAGCCCAGCATGTGTTTTTCAAAAGTCTCATGGAATGTAGGCCTATATTGAACACCACTCGTTTGCTGCTACTGTAGGCTGAATATCATTTTTTTTGCACTGAGTAAATTGCAGGCATTTTATTCCATTGTTTTTGATGGTAGGCCACTCTGGTAGGCCTACATTATGATCAAATAGCCACAGTAGGCTACTTGGCCATTGTTAAAACCAACTTAAAGTGGGTACAGCCTCAGTGTTCACAGTAAGTTGCACAGAATTTTGACAACATTCAAGTTTGCTCTCAGAATACCTTAAATTTGCTCAGTGGTGAATTTTTTGGGAGGAAACATTGGCTGGATGTCCGTTGGGTGGTGGAGTATTCTTGATAGACATGGTTCTTGACACTCAAATTGGTGCGCCTGGCAAAGACACTGAAATATTTTGTCTTGCCCATTCACCCACCCACACACATACACAATCCATGTCTCAAGGCTTAAACATCCTTCTTTAATCTGTCTCCTCGCCTTAATCTACACTGATTGAAGTGGATTTAACAGGTGACATCAATAAGGTATCATAGCTTTCACCTGGATTCAACCGGAAAGAGTTGTTGGTAGTATGAGGGTTACAAAACTTTCTCTCCACCAACAAGAGGGATGTGAAAAGTGTGGTGATGCCTGGGTTGCAAAGTGGGGGATTGTTATTACGCTGATAAATCAATCTGGACCTTTACCACCTAGGAAATGTGTGTAATTGGACCTTCTCAAATAATAGTAGTGCCCCTGCTCCAGCCTATAAGCAATATAGATGTTCAATCCCAGTAGTTCAGAGTTTGCATCCAAAATGGCACCCTATTCTCTATGTAGTGCACTAGTTTTAACCAGGACCCATAAGGCTTGGGTAAAAAATAGTGCACCAAATAGGGAATAGGGTGCCATTTTAACACAGCCAATGTGTACTTGCTGTTTTAGACTTTGCAATGTATGACAGCGTTTGTTGTTATGTGTGTTGTTGAGTGTATGTGTTTCAATGCATGTATGTGCGTCTGTTTTTTTTACACCAGTTGGTGTGTTACACCAGTTGGTGTGTTTGTTCTCATGTTTCTGCCGCTGTTTATTCCAGTGTCACAGTGTGTGTTCTGGGGGCAATGCTCTTCTCCCACAGCGGCTGGGATTGGAGCTCCAAATCAGGCCAGTGTGTGCAGCACTACATCCCTGAATGGGAGCCAATGGCAGGGCCCCAGAGGGCCCCAGAGAGAGCCTGCTTCCACAGATAAACAACACAATACATTACTGTAGAGTTGAGCATGTGTGTTTACCACTGAGATTTAACTGAATCTTCACCTCAAGACATGCCCTGATCAGATGACTTTATCTGTGATTGCCTCGGTTATGGGCAGAAATTAGATTTTTTATTTAGTAATTTATTTATTTTACCTTTTATTTAGCTAGGCAAGTCAGTTAAGAACAAATTCTTATTTTCAATGACAGCCTAGGAACAGTGGGTAAACTGCATGTTCAGGGCAGAACGACAGATTTGTACCTTGTCAGCTCGGGGGTTTGAACTTGCAACCTTCCGGTTACTAGTCCAACACTCTAACCACTAGGCTACTCTGCCGCCCGAGGTCATTTTAGCGGTCATCAATGTGGTATCCCTCCAGAGTGCTGCAAGTATGTGGAAGTCATTATTTATTTATTTATTTATTATCCATTTGGAGGAATTAGACAGTGGGGGCGTTGTGAGGGAACAAACTGTTGGCCCTCTTTCCTCCGATGCTGCAAGTCCCTTTCATTTCTGCTGATGGAAAATGTCATTGCTTAAAGCCCAGCCTGCATGGCAGAGTTGTAAAATGGAATCCCGTGAAGGTCACTGAATTTGTTATCCTAATCAGGAAGACACAGCTGCCTTTAGTCATCCGCGGGGTAGGCTGGCACAGCCAGTTGTGGAACTACAAATGTTCAATTCACAGACTCTGCTGTTCGGTTGTAATGAAAATGAGGCCGGAATGCTGGTGTATTTATTTCTTCACTTGAGCAGAGCTGGGTCGTTTGCCTACGGCATAGTAATATGTCAGCTATTCAGCTAAGACATAGGAATGCGAAAGCTATTGCCTTACCAACCGTATTGGGAGGAAATTTCCCCTTCGTTCCAGAATGCTGTTGAATGGCAGGAAATAGACATTTGGGGAAAATTACCCTCTCTTAATATTTGGGGTGCAGGTAATACGTGAATACCCATCCCGGAAGAGCAAATTGTCCTGCTGTCTCGCGAAACAATATTGGAAATAAAATGTTTTAGGTTAGACTTTGGCGTAGTTTAAGTGGAATGAATTCAATGTGCATTAAAAGTAGTTAAAGTCTACAAGTTTACATTTCAAACTGCCAGCATTTTTGTGACCTTTTTGTGATAGAACATTTCAAATAAGGTGGAATCTTCATTTTGAAGGCCATTACACACAAAAAGAACATTTACTTTTATAGTTTAATGATGAGTGTAGTTGAAAGAGAAGCACTTTTGTACTAACTCTTGCTAACACACTGATTTATCGGGAAAGATGTGGACATTTCTACCTCATACAGCAAGAAACATTGCTCTATAGTCCTGAATATAGCAATGGGTAAAAGCTCTTTTTTTGTATTCCTGAGGATAGCCTTGGTACCCTGTAGCATTACCTTGGCATTTAGATCGATGACAAGTTGCCATTTAAAACACATGTACATGAGCTAACGAAGAAACTGATCATTAAACTGGGCATCTTCTACAGAAATAGATTGTGCCTTACGCTTGAGTAAGAAAAACACTGTTCAATCGACTTTCCTGTCAGCGTTAAACTATGGTGACAATCTATATGAACACAGCTGCCACTTCCTTTACACCATTGGATGCTGTTTATCATAGCGCTCTTTATTACAGGTGACCGATTTTGCACACATCACTGTGATCTGTCTCAGAAAGTAGGCTGGCCATCTCTGGTAATGGAGAACACAACATTGCCTTCTGTTCATTTACAAAGAACTCATGCAAAAACTACCATATTACCTCACAGAAGCACAAAATAGCTTACTCGCCCACAAAAATGGCTAACTCTTGAAATGTATTTTGTCACTACAAATTTAAGTAAAGCAGACTTTAGTTTCTATGCGCCACCATACATGGAACTGTCACCTCTCCTTGTTACGTGTTACACGCAGGGCTGGTTCTCCCCTGTATTCAATGGTATTTCACAAAGGATGTTTAATTGTCAAACATTTGCTTATTTTTGTGACTGTTTCGCGCCTTGCACTTTTTACCTTTGGCTGGAGGCCTCTGCCTAAATAAAGTGTGCGCCTGTTTACAACTCTCTGCTCTCCTGCACCTGACTTCTCCACCAGTACCACACAACCTTGACAGGAACACATTTTAGAATATCCTACAATTGGAAACACTTGTAATTTTTGTGCATTTTAGAGTATTGGTAAATAACCTGTGTATTGACTCATGTACATGTTTTGTTATAATTGTATTTTTGTATTTCTTTGTTTTTTGTAATTGTGTCACTAAATCCTTATTATGTACTTCATATTTCATGCTGCCTTTCAGTGAAGCAGGGCTCCCTTTACAAAAAAAACTATTGGTCTCAATGGAACTTATCTGCATTAATAAAGGTTAATGTTAATGATCCCGCAACAACAATACCATTCATGCACTAGTTGTCAAAAGGTTTTTGGCGCTCCAAAAATGCAGTACGGTACTCTATTCTGTGAGATGGAATTACAGTACCATTCAGAATACAGCAATTATTTCCCCACCCACCAAATGTTCCCAAAATTCACCATAACTTTACAGTATGTTTTCCATTATAGTGTACAGCTTGAGCTAATGTGAACAAAAGACTGAGAAGCCCTGTAAAACATTTAGATATTTACTAAAGGGTTGAGTTCTCATTCTCAGCCCGAACCCGACGGGGCCGACGGTCTTATACCGGTCAAGCCTCAAATTCTGAGAATTGATTCGGGTCAGGTGGGTTTCGGGCTTGCCATGCTGTGTTAAGAAAAAAAAAGACTGCATGTCTGGGCACCTTTTTCTACTGCTCACTGTTTGCAGCAGCTGCAGCCGCTAGTGGCACCTGGATTCCAATATTGTCTGGACAAGAGAAATTTGTGACCATGGTGAAATGCACTCGGGAGATTGATGATCCAGGAGAACACAACAGGCAGCGCATCTCAGAATCAGGAGAAGCCCATAATTGCAATGGCACCTGTTAACGCCGATACATCCTAACAAAATAAACTATATGACTGCCCTGCTAATGTGCCTTGCTGGACCTTCCTTGTAAACTATCGAAAGTAGACCCATAACTGATCCAAATGTTTTCCTAATCAGGCATAGACTTGATGCAGTTATTCAGAATAAACCACGCTTTCAAAACACAGGGATTTTGGGCGAATATTCTAATCGATGTTCGGCAGAAAATATATTTATTTATTTAATCTTTAATTATTCATGGTGGCAGTGTGGTTATGGTATGGGCAGACATAAGCTAAGGACAACAAAAACAATAGCATTTTATCGATTGCATTTTGAATGCACAGCGATACCGTGACAAGATCCTGAAGCCCATTTTCATGCCATTCATTTGCCGCCATCACTTCATGTTTCAGAATGATAATGCACAGCCCCATTTTGCAAGGATCTGCACACAATTCCCCGAAACTAAAAATGTCCTGCATACTCACCAGACATGTCATGCTTTCAGCATGACAAGCATGCTCTAGATGGAAGTGTAAAACGTGTTCCAGTTCCCTCCAATATCCAGCAACTTCGCACGTTCATTGAAGAGTAGTGTGACAACATTCCACAGGCTAGGGGCAACAGCCTGATCAACTCTCTGCGAACAATATGTGTCGCGGTGCATGAGGCAAATGGTGCTCACACCAAATACTGACTGGTTTTCTGATCCACGACCCTACCCTTTTAAGGTTTCTGTGACCAACAGATGCATATCTGTATTCCCAGCCATATGAAATCCATAGATGAGGGCTTATTACATTTATTTCAATAGAAAGATTTTGTAATATGAACTGTAACTCAGTAAAATCTTTGAAATTGTTGCATGTTGCGTTTTATATTTTTGTTCAGTATATACACTACCATTCAAAAGTTTGGGGTCACTTAGAAATGTACTTGTTATTGAAAGAAAATCACATTTTCTGTCCATTAAAAGAAAATCACATTTTCTGTCCATCTGTCACATTCTGACCTTAGTTATTTTGTTACAGTGCCTTGCGAAAGTATTCGGCCCCCTTGAACTTTGCGACCTTTTGCCACATTTCAGGCTTCAAACATAAAGATATAAAACTGTATTTTTTTGTGAAGAATCAACAACAAGTGGGACACAATCATGAAGTGAAACGACATTTATTGGATATTTCAAACTTTTTTAACAAATCAAAAACTGAAAAATTGGGCGTGCAAAATTATTCAGCCCCTTTACTTTCAGTGCAGCAAACTCTCTCCAGAAGTTCAGTGAGGATCTCTGAATGATCCAATGTTGACCTAAGTGACTGATGATGATAAATACAATCCACCTGTGTGTAATCAAGTCTCTGTATAAATGCACCTGCACTGTGATAGTCTCAGAGGTCTGTTAAAAGCGCAGAGAGCATCATGAAGAACAAGGAACACACCAGGCAGGTCCGAGATACTGTTGTGAAGAAATTTAAAGCCGGATTTGGATACAAAAATATTTCCCAAGCTTTAAACATCCCAAGGAGCACTGTGCAAGCGATAATATTGAAATGGAAGGAGTATCAGACCACTGCAAATCTACCAAGACCTGGCCGTCCCTCTAAACTTTCAGCTCATACAAGGAGAAGACTGATCAGAGATGCAGCCAAGAGGCCCATGATCACTCTGGATGAACTGCAGAGATCTACAGCTGAGGTGGGAGACTCTGTCCATAGGACAACAATCAGTCGTATATTGCACAAATCTGGCCTTTATGGAAGAGTGGCAAGAAAGCCATTTCTTAAAGATATCCATAAAAAGTGTTGTTTAAAGTTTGCCACAAGCCACCTGGGAGATACACCAAACATGTGGAAGAAGGTGCTCTGGTCAGATGAAACCAAAATTGAAATTTTTGGCAACAATGCAAAACGTTATGTTTGGCGTAAAAGCAACACAGCTGAACACACCATCCCCACTGTCAAACATGGTGGTGGCAGCATCATGGTTTGGGCCTGCTTTTCTTCAGCAGGGACAGGGAAGATGGTTAAAATTGATGGGAAGATGGATGGAGCCAAATACAGGACCATTCTGGAAGAAAACCTGATGGAGTCTGCAAAAGACCTGAGACTGGGGTGGAGATTTGTCTTCCAACAAGACAATGATCCAAAACATAAAGCAAAATCTACAATGGAATGGTTCAAAAATAAACATATCCAGGTGTTAGAATGGCCAAGTCAAAGTCCAGACCTGAATCCAATCGAGAATCTGTGGAAAGAACTGAAAACTGCTGTTCACAAATGCTCTCCATCCAACCTCACTGAGCTCGAGCTGTTTTGCAAGGAGGAATGGGAAAAAATGTCAGTCTCTCGATGTGCAAAACTGATAGAGACATACCCCAAGCGACTTACAGCTGTAATCGCAGCAAAAGGTGGCGCTACAAAGTATTAACTTAAGGGGGCTGAATAATTTTGCACGCCCAATTTTTCAGTTTTTGATTTGTTAAAAAAGTTTGAAATATCCAATAAATGTCGTTCCACTTCATGATTGTGTCCCACTTGTTGTTGATTCTTCACAAAAAAATACAGTTTTATATATTTATGTTTGAAGCCTGAAATGTGGCAAAAGGTCGCAAAGTTCAAGGGGGCCGAATACAGTGCCTTGCGAAAGTATGTCTTTGTTTTAGTATGGTCAGGGCGTGAGTTGGGTGGGTTGTCTATGCTAGTTTTTTCTGTGTTTGGCCTGGTATGGTTCTCAATCAGAGGCAGCTGTCAATCGTTGTCCCTGATTGAGAACCATATTTAGGTAGCCTGTTTTCTATTGTGTTTGGTGGGTGATTGTTTTCTGTCTTTGTGTGTCTGCACCAGACAGAACTGTTTGCGTTGTTGTTTTGCTATTCAGTGTTCAGTTTACATTAAAAAAGATGAACACTTACCACACTGCGCTTTGGTCCTCACCTTCTTCCCAAGACAGCCGTTACAACATCAAATTGATCAGAAATACAGTGTAGACATCGTTAAAGTTGTAAATTAATATTGTAGCTGGAAACGGCTCATCATTTATGGAATATCTACATAGGCCTACAGAGGCCCATTGTCAGCAACCATCACTCCTGTGTTCCATTGGCACGTTGTGTTAGCTAATCCAAAATTATCATTTTAAAAGGCTAATTGATCATAAGAAAACCCTTTTGTAACTATGTTAGCACAGCTGAAAACTGTTCTGATTAAAGAAGCAATAAAACTGGCCTTCTTTAGACTAGTTGAGTATCTGGAGTGTCAGCATTTGTGGGTTCAATTACAGGCTCAAAACGGCAAGAAACAAAGACTTTCTTCTGAAACTCGTCAGTCTATTCTTGTTCTGAGAAATGAAGGAAATTCCATGCGAGAAATTGCTAAGAAACTTAAGATCTCGTACAATGCTGTGTACTATTCCCTTCAGAGAACAGCGCAAACTGTCTCTAACCACAATAGAAAGAGAAGTGGGAGGCCACAGTGCACAACTGAGCAAGACAAGTACATTAGAGCGTCTAGTTTGAGAAACAGATGCCTCACAAGGCTTCAACTGGCAGCTTCATTAAATAGTACCCGCAAAACACCAGTCTCAACGTCAACAGTGAAGAGGCGATTCTGGGATGCTGGCCTTCGAGACAGAGTCCCTCTGTCCAGTCTCTGTGTTCTTTTGCCCATTTTAATATTTTATTTTTATTGGCCAGTTTATTGGCTTTTTCTTTGCAACTCTGCCTAGAAAGCCAGTATCCCAGAGTCGCCTCTTCACTGTTGACGTTGAAACTGGTGTTTTGTGGGTACTATATAATGAAGCTGCCTCTTCAACCTCAGGAGGCTGAAGAATTGTGGCAAGTCACCCGAAATCCTGACAAACTTTTACAGATGCACAATCAAGAGCATCTTGTCGGGCTTTATCACCGGCTGGTATGGCAACTGCACCACCCTCAACTGCAAGGCTCTCCAGAGGGTGGTGCGGTCTGCACAACGCATCACCGGGGGCAAACTACCTGCCTTCCCTGACACCTACAGCACCCGATGTCACAGGAAGGCCAAAAAGATCATCAAGGACAATAACCACCCGAGTCACTGCCTGTTCACACCGCTATCATCCAGAAGGCGAGGTCAGTACATGTGGATCAAAGCTGGAACAGAGATTGAAATACAGCTTATATCTCATGGCCATCAAACTGCTTAATAGCAATCACTAACACAGAGAACTGCTGCCTACATTGGTTCCATCTTTAAAAGTTGTGAGCTTACACTGCTGAATTTAGAAGTACCCAGGGACATGGCTTCATTGCTCTAGACCACCACAGTCCGAGCACCATTATGCATTTGGGTGCCAAAGTTTTTATATGGCCAATCATATCATGTGGTTCCAATGACGAATTTGATGCGAACTACCCATCCCATTGATTTTTTTCAGGCAATCCACATTATGGTGGAAGCAAATGTAAGTCATTTTAACATCATAACGAGTCAGTACAATTGAGAGGAATATGTTAGTTAATGTAGAGACAAACGATTATAAATATTTATCTAGTTTTTTTCCCAGTCATATCCAATAACAGGTATATCAAACTCCATTCTTTGAATGATGCTGTGTCTGCATGTATGTATAACAATTATACACTTCAACAGTGTTTACCACACCTGCTCCTGGGACATCAATGATTACACACTGCAACGATGCAATAGACTAGAAACATGATTCATATATACAGAAAACAACCAATGCACTACACTTCCTATGCATATCAATAATTACACATTATAACTATGCGATAGACTAGAAACATTGATTTAAGTAAAGGCTGATTTGTAATTCATATATACAGAATAAAAAATCGAATCAAATGTATTTATATAGCCCTTCTTACATCAGCTGATATCTCAAAGTGCTGTACAGAAACCCAGCCTAAAATCCCAAACAGCAAGCAATTCAGGTGTAGAAGCACGGTGGCTAGGAAAAACTCCCTAGAAAGGCCAAAACCTAGAGAGGAACCAGGCTATGAGGGGTGGCCAGTCCTCTTCTGGCTGTGCCAGGTGGAGATTATAACAGAACATGGCTAAGATGTTCAAATGTTCATAAATGACCAGCATGGTCAAATAATAATAATCACAGTAGTTGTCAAGGGTGCAACAAGTCAGCACCTCAGGAGTAAATGTCAGTTGGCTTTTCATAGCCGATCATTAAGAGTATCTCTACCGCTCCTGCAGTCTCTCGAGAGTTGAAAATAGCAGGTCTGTGACAGGTAGCATGTCCGGTGAACAGGTCAGGGTTCCATAGCCGCAAGCAGAACAGTTGAAACTAGAGCAGCAGCACAGCCAGGTGGACTGGGGACAGCAAGGAGTCAGTACATCCTGCAAGCACGCCCACCAGCCAGCCACTCAGGCGGATTATGATGTGTGGAAGAGGGTGAGGAATGAGATGAGAGTAACAATCCAGGCTATTTGCTCTGAGACCGGCATAGTAATGTAATGAAACAAGCAAGGAGCAGGTTTCGAAACCTCAACATTCTAGCCCGAAGTCCAGCACGCTATCGACTGTTACCAAATTGTTCTTACCTGACTTGCCAAGATAAATAAAGGTTCAATTTAAAAACAACTGGCGGCAACAGCAGCGCAATCAATAGGTGGTGAACAGTAGCTGGTGCTGAAAGTATAGCTTACTTGTTATGCAAGTGTTGCACACCAACAAATGGAGAAAACCTACACCAGTCGAGCAATTCATTTCAACAATAATATTCATTTTAATTTGACTTTACAAACAACTACAGGGCTTAATTGGAGTCTATTTCTTCGGACCCTAGACCTATATATACTGCTCAAAAAAATAAAGGGAACACTTAAACAACACAATGTAACTCCAAGTCAATCACACTTCTGTGAAATCAAACTGTCCACTTAGGAAGCAACACTGATTGACAATAAATTTCACATGCTGTAGTGCAAATGGAATAGACAACAGGTGGAAATTATAGGCAATTAGCAAGACACCCCCAATAAAGGAGTGGTTCTGCAGGTGGTGACCACATACCACTTCTCAGTTCCTATGCTTCCTGGCTGATGTTTTGGTCACTTTTGAATGCTGGCGGTGCTTTCACTCTAGTGGTAGCATGAGACGGAGTCTACAACCCACACAAGTGGCTCAGATAGTGCAGCTCATCCAGGATGGCACATCAATGCGAGCTGTGGCAAGAAGGTTTGCTGTGTCTGTCAGCGTAGTGTCCAGAGCATGGAGGTGCTACCAGGAGATAGGCCAGTACATCAGGAGACGTGGAGGAGGCCGTAGGAGGGCAACAACCCAGCAGCAGGACCGCTACCTCCGCCTTTGTGCAAGGAGGAGCAGGAGGAGCACTGCCAGAGCCCTGCAAAATGACCTCCAGCAGGCCACAAATGTTAATGTGTCAGCTCAAAAATGATATTTCCATTGATCATTTTTGTGTGATTTTGTTGTCAGCACATTCAACTATGTAAAGAAAAAAGTATTTAATAAGAATATTTCATTCATTCAGATCTAGGATGTGTTATTTTAGTGTTCCCTTTATTTTTTTGAGCAGTGTATAATAACTTAACTGGCTATGAGGCTTACCAGCCTAACAAGATGCTGTGTCTTCACAACTGTAGCAATCATGTTTCCTATTAGCAGAACAATATACTTTCTATAGCCCGGCTACTTTTGTAAAAATCCCTCAACTTGCAATGTATCCGATGTTGAAGTACTCTAAATTGTTACATTTCTTTTTTTTTCTATTGAAAGTTTTATTAAGATTTCTTGTTTTCCAAATTAACCAACACAACACATTCCACATTCATAGATGTGACGGGCTTAAAAAATAAATAATAATAATAATAAACAATATTTTGTTTTATATATATATATGTATGTGTGTGTGTATATATATACATATATATACATATATACATGCATGCAAACATATCCTACATACATGTACATACACATACACACAAAGAACAATTAAAAAATAAACATATATATATAAAACTTGCAGCAGCACTATCAAGGTTCTTATTAGCTATTTTTAGCCTTCGCTGAGACGACGAGCAAATAATTAGTTTTTTTATTTTGCAGCACCTTACACAATGTATCTGCTCATTTCCCCATTCACTCTGTCCAATTTGAAATATAGTTGAGTAGTGGAGTGTTACATTTCTAACTCAAAACAGCAGTACAGTATTTCTTCATCAACATCTTTATGCTTTCGTAAAACAAATTATGAAAAAAAGACTGATGCGGATGTTTATAAACTTAGCAAAAAAATAAATGTCCTCAATGTCAACTGCGTTAATTTTCACCAAACCAATTCAACAACTGAGACATAAACTGAACAGGTTCCACAGACATGTGACTAACAGAAATGGAATAATGTATTCCTGAACAAAGGGGGGCTCATAAGCAAAATAAACAGTCAGTATCTGGTGTGGCCACCAGCTGCATTAAGCACTGCAGTGCATCTCCTCCTCGTGGACTGCAACAGATTTGTCAGTTCTTGCTGTGAGATGTTACCCCACTCATCCACCAAGGCACCTGCAAGGTCCCGGACATTTCTGGGGGGAATGGCCCTAGCCCTCACCCTCCAATCCAACAGGTCCCAGATGTGCTCAATGGGATCCGGGATCTTCACTGGCCATGGCAGAACACTGACATTCCTGTCTTGCAGGATATCCCACACAGAACAAGCAGTATGGCTGGTGGCATTGTCATGCTGGACGGTCATGTCAGGATGAGCCTGCAGGAAGGGTACCACATAAGGAAGGAGGATGTATTCCCTGTAAAGCACAGCGTTGAGATTGCCTGCAATGACAATAAGCTCAGTCCGATGATGCTGTGACACACCGCCCCAGACCATGACGGACCCTCCACCTCCAAATTGATCCCACTCCAGAGTACAGGCCTCAGTGTAACGCTCATTCCTTCGACGATAAACGCGAATCCGACCATCACCCCTGGTGAGACAACCGCGACTCAACAGTGAAGAACACTTTTTGTCAGTCCTGTCTGGTCCAGCGACGGTGGGTTTGTGCCAATAGGCAACGTTGTTACCGGTGACATCTGGTGAGGATGTCAGGCCTACAAGTCCTCAGTCCAGCCTCTTTCAGCCTATTGCAGACAGTCTGAGCACTGATGGAGGGATTGTGCGTTCCTGGTGTAACTCGGGCAGTTGTTGCTGCCATCCTGTACCTGTCCCGAAGGTATGATGTTCGGATGTACCGATCCTGTGCAGATGCTGTTACACGTGGTCTGCCACTGCGAGGATGATCATCTGTCCATCCTGTCTCCCTGTGCAATGCCCGTATCTCACAGTACGGACATTGCAATTTATTGCCCTGGCCATCTGCAGTCCTCATGCCTCCTTGCAGCATGCCTAAGGCACGTTCACACAGATGGGCAGGGACCCTGGCCATCTTTCTTTTGGTGTTTTTCAGTTAGTAGAAAGGCCTCTTTAGTGTCCTAAGTTTTCATAACCGTGACCTTAATTGCCTACCGTCTGTAAGCTGTCAGTGTCTTAACGACCATTCCACAGGTGCATGTTCATTAATTGTTTATTGAACAAGCATGGGAAACAGTGTTTAAACCCTTTGAAAGGAAGATTTGTGAAGTTATTTGGATTTTTACAAATTATCTTTGAAAGACAGGGTCCTGAAAAGGGACATTTCTTTTGCCGGGTTTATATGGTTATTATATCGGTATTTGCACATAAAGGCCTTTTTACTGGCATTTGTTTAACAATTCATTTTACAGACAAAAAAGATCCCACCATATCCAACGAACAAATTCTCTATCGGAATTCAAAACATTTTACCATCACAGCTGTCATTATAATTTTATAGCTATGACTTTACTCCCGTAAAAATTGTGGATGGTAACATGGTTAGTGACTCCAATTAAAATAATATCATTTTTTACACTCCTGTAAAATTCCCAGTCATATTCTGAACGAGTTTGCCAAAGTGGTGTCACAACTACTTCTGTGCTATTGATGTGGCCGTGGGCTTTTCAATCTCAGAGTTTAATGGTTAAAAGTCAAGAGAATTCCTTGCTAACTGTCGATATACTGCAGTAATCTTAGTTTTTTTAAACATCAAACCATCTTGGATTGTGAATGTCAGAGTCTAGGTGATGTGCGTAAGGCGGAGTCAGGCTCAGGACACAGAGATGAGTAAAAATAGTAACTTTACTCAAGGAGAGCGAAAATCCAGAATCGTATAAACGAGACTGACATAAACTGACAACAATAAACACGCACAAAACCATGATGGCTCCAGAGGGTTAAATAGGGACATCATTAAAACTTAATGGGAACCAGGTGTGTACAACACAGACAAAACAACTGGAAAAAGAAATGTAGATCGGTGGAGGCTAGAAAGCCGGTGACGTCGACCGCCGAACGCCACCTGGTCAAGGAGAGGCACCAACTTCAGTGGAAGTCGTGACAGAACCACCCCCTTGACGCGCGGCTCCAACAGTGCGCCAACACCGGCCTCAGGGACGAGCCGGAGGACGAGGTGCAGGACGATCCGGGTGGAGAAGGTGAAATTCCTGCAGTAACGAAGGGTCCAGGATGACCTCCACCGGTACCCAGCATCTCTCCTATGGACCGTACCCCTCCCACTCCACTAGGTACTGAATGCCCCTTGCCCAACACCTTGAGTCCATAATGGCGCGCACAGTATACGCCGGGGCCCCCTCGATATCCAGAGGGGGTGGAGGAACCTCCCGCATCTCAGACTGCTGGAGCGGACCAGCCACCACCAGCCTGAGGAGAGACAGAGAATGAGGGGTTAATACGGTAGTCAGGAGGGAGATGTAACCGATAACAAACCTTGTTCAATCTCCTCAGGACTTTAAATGGCCCCACAAACCGCGGACCCAGCTTCCGACAGGGCAGGCGAAGGGGTAGGTTTCGGGTCGTGAGCCAGACCCGATCCGTCCTCACTGTGGTGGTGTTCGGCGCTCGCCTTCTGCCGCCTGATAGCCCGTTGCAGGCGCACATGGGCAGTGTCCCATGTTTCTTCCGAGCGCCGAAACGTCCACCGCAGATGCTTCAATCTGGCTCTGATGGAACGGTGCCAGGACCGGTCCGGCTGATAACCTAGTACACATTAAAAAGGAGGTAGAGGAGTGGCGGAGAGGGTTTGGGCCATCTCTACCCAGGGGATGAAAACCGCCCACTCCCCCAGCCGGTCCTGGCAATAGGACTGCAGAAACCTACCCACATCCTGGTTAACTCTCTCCACCTGCCCGTTACGTTCGGGTTGAAAACCTGAGGTGAGGCTGACCGAGACCCCCAGGCGTTCCATAAACACGCTCCAGACCCTAGACATGAACTGGGGACCCCAATCAGAAACTATATCCTCAGGCACCCTGTAGTGCCGGAAGACGTGGGTGAACAGGGCCTCCGCAGTCTGTAGGGCCGTAGGGAGACCCGGGCAAAAGAAGGAGACGGCAGGACTTAGAAAACCGATCCACAACAACCAGGATCGTGGTGTTTCCCTGTGACGGAGGAAGATCCGTCACAAAATCCACCGATAGGTGTGACCACTGCCGTTGTGGAATGGGTACGGGTTGTAATTTCGCTCTGGGCAGGTGTCTAGGTGCCTTGCACTGGGCGCCCACCAAGCCAGAGGAAACATAAACCCTCACGTCCTTAGCTAAAGTGGGCCACCAGTACTTCCCACAAAGACAGCGCACTGTCCGACCGATGCCAGGTTGACCAGAGGAGGGTGACGTGTGAGCCCAACAGATCAAACGATCACGGACATCAGACAGAACGTACAGAAGCCCGAGTGGGCTCTGTACGTAACGCCCGCTCGATGTCCTCGTCCACCTTCCATTCCACTGGGGCCACCAGGCAAGAAGCAGGAAGTATGGGAGTGGGATCTGTGGACCGCTCCTCTGTGTCATGCATTCCGGACAGTGCGTCTGCCTTAGCGTTCTGGGAACATGGTCTGTAGGATAGGGTGAAAACAAAACGGGTGAAAAACATGGCCCAACTTGCCTGACGAGTGTTCAGTCTCCCGGATGTACTTCAGATTGCGGTGGTCAGTCCAAATGAGGAAAGGGTGTTTAGCCCCGTCAAGCCAATGCCATCAGAGCCTTGCCAACAGCTCCCGATCACCCACATCATAGTTTTGCTCCGCCGGGCTGAGCTTCTTCGGGAAAAACACACAGGGGCGGAGCACCTGAGCGCTGAGACAGCACAGCTCCTATCCCAGCCTCGGACGTGTCCACCTCTACTATAAATGCTAAAGAGGGATCAGGATGAGCCAGCATGGGAGCCGAGGTACACAGAGCCTTCAGGTGAACAAAAGCCCTGTCCGCCCCAGCAGTCGCACCGGTCCCCCCTTTAGCAAAGAGGTAATGGGAGCCACTACCTAACCAAAGCACCGGATAAACCTCCGGTAGTAGTTGGCAAACCCTAAAAACCGCTGCACCTCCTTTACCGTGGTTGGAGTCGGCCAATTACGCTAGGCTGAAATGCGGTCCTTCTCCATCTCCACCTCTGTCGCAGACAGGCGGTACCCTAGGAAGGAGACGGACTGTTGGAAGAACAGATATTTCTCAGCCTTGACATACAGGTCATGCTCCAACAGTCGACCAAGCACCTTCCGCACCAGGGACACATACTCTGCGCATTTAGCGGAGTATGATAGAATGTCATCTATATACACCACTACACCCTGCCCGTGCAGGTCCCTGAAAATCTTGTCTACAAAGGATTGAAAGACTGATGGAGCATTCAACCCGTACGGCATGACAAGGTACTCATAGTGCCCAGAGGTGGTACTAAATGCCGTCTTCCACTCATCCCCCCTCCCGGACACGCACCAGGTTGTACGCGCTCCTGAGATCCAATTTTGTGAAGAAACGCACCCAGTGTGTAACGGCTTTCCTCCTGGGAAGGAGAGACGGACCAAAATGCAGCGTGGTTAAAGTTCATTATTTTAACATAGGAAAACTCAACATGATCTTAATACAAAACAATTAATGTGGCAAAACCGAAACAACCCTATCTGGTGCAACAAAGACAGGAAACAAACACCCACAAAACCCAACACAAAACAGGCTACCTAAATATGGTTCCCAATCAGAGACAATGACTAACACCTGCCTCTGATTGAGAACCATATCAGGCACAAACACAGAAACAGACAAACTAGACATCCAACATAGAATGCCCACTCAGATCACACCCTGACCAAACAAAACATAGAAACATACAAAGCAAACTATGGTCAGGGTGTGACACCGTGCAATGACTCTAAAACTGGCTATGAGAGGCAGCAGGTAACTGTACTTCACTGTGATCTGATTTATACCTCAATAGTCAATACACAGGCGTAAACCTCCATCCTTCTTCTTCACAAAAAAGAAACTCGAGAAGGCAGGGGATGTGGAGGGCCGTATCCCAGAGATTCGGAGACATATGTTTACATAGCCGCCGTCTCCTCATGTTACAAAGGATACATGTGACTCCTGGGAAGTGCTGCGTCCACCATGAGATTTATTACACAATCCCCGCGTCGATGGGGTGGTAATTGAGTCGCCTTCTTTTTACAGAAGGCGAGAGCCAAATCGGCATATTCAGGGGGGATGTACTTGGTGGAGACCTGGTTTTGACTCTTCACTGGAGTTGCACCTATGGAAACACCTACACACCTCCCTGAGCACTGACGTGACCATCCCTTGAGAGCCCTCTGTTTCCACGAAATAGTGGGGTCATGATTGGCCAACCAGGGACGCTCCAACACCACAGGAAACGCAGATGAAAAGAGACAAATTCTCTCCTTATGATACATAGTGGATCTGTGACCTCCCTGATCAGTCCTGACCCAAAAGGAGGATCCCTAATCTAATTGCAAATTAATGATCAATAAAATTCCAAATTGCACCTGAATCTACTAGCGCCTTGTGCTGGGAATGCGGGGAAAACTCAGGAAATTATATACATGTGCGAAACAGGAAGCTCTGGGTGAGTCGGGTGCCTACTCACCTGGGATTATCCACCAGTGCCCTGCCTGCTGCTTCGACTCCCTGGAGAACTTCCCCAGCACCGACCAGCAGTCCCCCTCATAGCAGCACCTCCTAGCTCCATCGGCATCGGATCTGAGGGCCTAGGGGATGGAGCTGATGGACCTCGATCCGTACCTCTGCGGGAGGCCAACAGGTTTTCCAGCCTGATGGATAGGTTCACCAGCTGGTCAAAGGTAAGGGTCGTGTCCCTGCAGGCTATCTCCCTACAAACGTCCTCGCGTAGACCACACCTGTGGTCGATCAGGACCCGCTCATTCCATCCCGCACCTGCGGCCAGAGTTTGATCGTCCAGAGCGAAGTCTTGTGCGCTCCTTATCCCCTGTCTGAGATGATACAGGGGATTGATTGAAAACTGCCCGGAAGCGGCGGGTAAAATCCTCATAATTGTCCAACGTCGGTCCTTCCCTTCCCCAGACTGCGTTGGCCCATTCGAGTGCTCTACCAGTTAGACAGGAGATGAGGCCGTTTAAACTCTCGCGCCCCGAAGGAGCTGGGTGAACGGTGACCAGGTAGAGCACAAAACCATGATGGCTCCAGAGGGTTATATAGGGAAATAATTAAAACATAATGGGAACTAGGTGTGTACAATACAGACAAAAGAAATGTAGATCGGTGGAGGCTAGAAAGCCGGTGACGTCGACTGCCGAACGCCGCCTGAACAAGGAGAGCCACCAACTTCGGCGGAAGTCGTGACAGTGAATGATCAAAGATCTACCCAGCAAAGCAGGAACATTCCCAGAACATAAACTAAGATTGCCATTTAAGTTCTATACATACATGCAATAATTTCAAGTATTTGACTAAGTTACAGTTCATAGAAGTAAATCAGTCAATAGAAATAAATTAATTCTGCCCTAATATATGGATTTTACATGACTTAGCAGCCATGGGTGGGCCTTGGATGGCAGGGGTGCAGATACTGGGGAGCCAGGCCCAGCCAATCAGAATTAGTTTTTCCCCACAAAAGGACTTTATTACAAACAGAAAAACTCCTCAGTGTTTCTGAGGTCGGTTGGACTTTCTGCCAAATTTTCTAAAATGACGTTTAAGGTGGCTTATGGTAGAGATATAAACATGTAATTCTCTAGCAACAGCTCTAGTGGACACTCCTGCAGTCAGCATGCCATTTGCACACTTCCTAAAAAAGAGACATCTGTGGCATTGTGTTGTGTGACAAAATTGCACATTTTAGAGTGGCCTTTTATTGTCCCCAGCACAAGGTGCACCTGTGTAATGCTGTCTCTTGATATGACATGTCAGGTGGATTAATTATATTGGAAAAGGGGATGTAAACAAATTTGTGAATGACATTTGAGGGGAATAAGCTTTTTGTACAGAACATTTCTGGGATCATTTATTTGACTCATGAAACATGGAACTTTTACATGTTGAGTTAAATGTTTCTTCAGTATACTTATATAAAACCCTAACATTAGGATAATAACATCCCCAAAAAATTAAAATAATGTTTTGGAAAACAATGTTTTTTTGAAAAAGGTTTTAAAAGAAATATCCTTGGAATGTTCTCCTTACATTCACTAAAATGTTGTGCACAACATCTTTAACAACCACCACAGAACATTCCCCAAATTTTCTCATTAAGTTTACAGGTAGAGAACAGCCGAAATGTGTTCTGAGAACATTCTTGCAACATAAGGTGAATGTTTTGTGTAATCACCAGCACAACTTGGTATTTTGTTGTGTTATGAGAACATTTGCCACAACCTAAGGAATGTTCTGGGAATCTTCACGGAACCAATTTTGGTTTGCTGGGTAGTTATCTTTCATTTTCACTAACTGTAACAAAAACACCGAAATTAACATTACCTGGGTATTTGAAAATATGTGCACTGCACAATACAATAAAATTGGATTTTAAGAGATGAATCTGCAAGGATAGTTTGCTATATCAATTTTTTTATAGTGACTAATTAGTAGACGTACACTCGTCACACACATCATATCGAAAACTTTACTCTCCCTTGCGCTCGGACTGCATTACTGTGCACACAAAGAAGGTCCTGTCCACGCCGTGGATAAATGCCATAATCGCTGACTAAATGTTATTGTTTCAATGTCAGCGCATGGCTTGTCGATGCAGGTAACCTCACAATATACACACTACACATATTGTGTGCCTCCCAAATGGCACTCGATTCCATACACAGTGCACTACATTTGATCAGAGCCCACAGGGCAAAAGTAGCGCACAAGGGTGCCATTTGGGATGCGATTATTAGCTGTATTGGAGAAGCAAGGAGCGTGATTAATGGTATCCAACAAAGACAGCTCCCAGGAGGAAGGTAGGTTGGAGTACCCGTGCTTATAAAAAGCCCTCAGTATCCTAGGGGTGAGAGAGATTGATTGAGTTAGAGGGAAGGGAGGAGATAAAGGAGATGGACACATGTCGGGATTTATGGTTGGAATGCTGTTTAACAGCGTGAAGTCCCGAATAAAAGACATGCATGAGGACCTGACTATGAGCTGGTTAAAGAAATCCGGTTGATTCAATTCATTTTAGGTTTATTATCATAGGTCTATTCTGTTGTGCAAAATGCTGCATCTGATTATCTGCAAAAAATAGCAAAGGCTATGTAAGAGATGATGATTCATAGCCTATGTGTTATGTGATTACATATAGCCTACTTGTTAGAATCCCAACTCTTATTACAGGTCCCCCAGTTGACTTTCTTCAAAAACCTTTCACTCCAGAATTGGATGTGTCTATTGTTTCTGAAGGGGAGGATTAAGATTAATTTCGCTGTGCAAAAATATCGTCTATAGATGAATTTCAATTCAGAAGGATGGCTAATGCGGATTTATTCCAGCTTTGTGAATAATATCACTTATTGAATGGATGGCAATAGTATTTAGAGTAAATTCAAGAGAATTTACGTGCTCACCGACAGAACCCCTATTTCCATGATGTGGAACGCTCCGAGCCACTGCACCCAGCACCGGTGAGACGAGCACAGTTTGGGAGACAGACTCGAGCAAGTGTTTTGTCAGCGAAGCGCTCGACGTAGGATATTTCTGAGGAAACTGTACAGTGCAACTTCACACACATGGATATTTACGTGGCTTTGTTATCTCTAGTGCTCATTGCGAAACCAGGTAGGTGTCACACGGGGACATGTAGTTAGTTTACCTATTGTTTTAGGTATCATTATCAGCTCTGTCAGCATAGTTGTTTAATGCGCACCCTCTCCTCCTCCATAGCCTGATAAGCACCTCTATCGGCTTTTTGTTCGTTTGTCCCTTGTAGATTTTTTTTATTATGAATACATTTTTTTGTATCAATTTCCCCTCATTTATAAATCATATTTTTGGAATTAGTTTTATAGTACAGAATAATAGCAGTTATCATCTCCTAAAACGTAGGGTATGTTGTTGTCAGACCACATCTGTAGAACGCGCATAAGTCCCTACACAAATGGCAGGTGTCACACAGGTCGATGCAGCAGTCAATTTGTTCCAGCGCAACAATAAGTCCAATATTTGTATTATAGACTTTCATTTCAAGTAATCTGCCATTATACGGTATATGATGTCTAGTGCCATGCAATTTACGCGCTTTGTCTCCGATGTGATTACCACTGTACGGAGGTGAAGGTGCTTTGAAATCGCATGAATTCAATACCCATGTATTTGACTGTGTTGCAGTTCGTTGTATCACGCAGAGGCGGAAGTTTGATGCTCAAACTCAATTATTAAAGAAGTGCCTTGTACGTTATACACATCGTGTAGGTGGGAGGATGTGTGTAACTGTGCACCCAATGTGTGACAACGGCTAAATAATATTTCCCCCCTACAGTTTTCGGTTTTGGAATAGATCCCGATTACCAGATTGATATCATCAATGAACTTGACTTCGCAAATGCAACATTTGGAATTACCCAAGTGGCAGGGCTTCACAAAAATAGCAAAGCCTTCTTATTTCGAGGTAATGTATACTTCTTTTCTCTATGTGTTTGTTAATTGATAGCTCATTGTTTTATTTATCAGTGAATTGCAGAAATATTTTATTGGGCGTGGAATCATGAGAACGTTTGGTAAACTAATTTCATTTGTAAGATGTAGGTTACCCAAGCTCTGACTAGTGGTTGTAAGATTATCCAGAATATTTTAGGTAAACTGTTGGTAACAGATGCTGAACTAATCATCATCATTACATCACCAATGTATTGTAACGATTCTGGCTATATGAACCATGTTACAATTCCAACCATGTGGGTAAACTCTCTTGGTGCAATGCGTAGGGTGCTTGCCATTCACAGCAGTGACCCAGGTTCACCTCCCTGCCCTTCTTGTTTGCTACGTTGGTGTCAGAAATGGGATGGCAGTACGTATGAGGGGGCTGAGTAGTCGAACCACGGACAATACACACTATACAGTGTTACAATACCCATCAAGTTGGTTAACTCTATTGGCGCAATGCGTTGCGTTTGCCTTTATATTTATTAGGGATCCCCATTAGCTGCTGGCAAGGCAGCAGCTGTTCTCCCTGCGGTCCAAACACATTAAGGCACTTACATCACACATGAAAGAAAATATAAAACAGTACATCATATTGTGGTGTAATAATGTTATATACAATACAAAATGTATAATACAGCAATATTACAGTGTGAGTGTGTGTTCGTGCGTGCGTGCGTGTGTGTGTGTGTGTGTGTCTCTCTCTTCACAGTCCCCGCTGTTCCATAAGGTGAATTTTTATCCATGAAAAAAAAATCTGATTTGACTGCTTGCATCAGTTACCTGATGGGGAATAGAGTTCCATGTAGCCATGGCTCTACGTAGTACTTTATGCCACCCATAGTCTGTTCTTCACCTGGGGATTGTGAAGAGATGGTTGGTAACAGATTGATTGGTCGGCTATTTGAGCCAGTAAAGGGGATTTACCATTCTTGGGTGGTGGAATTACTTCTGCTTCCCTACAGGCCTAAGGGCAGACACTTTCTAGTAGGCTTAGATTGAAGATATGGCACATAGGAGTGGCAATGTCATCGCTGTTATCCACAGTCATTTTCCAGCCAAGTTGTCTGACCCTGGTGGCTTGTCATTGTTGATAGACAACAATTTTCCCCCTCTTCCACACTCACTTTATGGAATTCAAACTCACAGTGCTTGTGTCTTTCATAATTTGGTCAGTTATACTTGGATGTGTAGCGTAAGTGTTTGTTGCTGGCATGTCATGCCTACATTTGCTAATCTTGCCAATGAACAAATAACTAAAATAGTTGGCAATATTAGTGGGTTTTGTAAGTTTGCATTTTTCCCCATAACCTCTCTGGGAAGGGGGTTCCGCTAGCGGAATCCCTGGCCTACAGCCAGTGAAATTGCAACATGTCAAACGATGTTTCTAATCAATCCTTAGGGTGTTTTTATCATAAATATTCAATAATGTTTCAACAGGACAATACTGCTTTCATTAGAAAGGAAAGGGAACGGAGCTCGCACTCACGGCCACGCGTGATAAACAACTCATGGCTTTCAGCTGAGCCACTTACTCTGAGTGGTCTTATTCTCTCCCCTTTCACAATAGAAGCCTGAAACAACTCCTAACGAGTGTTGACATCGACTGGACACTGGATATTCGATAGGCATTCACTTGAAAACTACAAACCTCAGAATTCCCACTTCCTGGTTGGATTTTTCTCAGGTTTTCGTCTGCCATATATGAGTGCTGTTATACTCACAGACATTATTTTAACAGTTTTGGAACCTTTTGAGTGTTTTCTATCCAAATCTACTAATTATATTTATGTGCATATTCTAGCTTCTGGGCCTGAGTAACAAGCAGTTTACTCTGGGCACGCTTTTCATCCAAACTTCCCAATGCTGCCCCCTATCCCAAAGAGGTTTAATATAATTTAAATTGCTCCAACAATTACTATCATTCTTTATATCATTTATCTTTGTTGTAGTATAGTTTCTTCTTATTTTATTCAGTTTAGTCACATGATTTCTCAATTTGCAGTATATTTGTCAATCTGTTGTGCAGCCAGACTTATTTGCTATTCCTTTTGCCTTGTCCATCTCAACAATACAATTTTTCAATTCCTCATAAATCCACAGGGATTATTTTATTGAATTTAAAAAAAATGTTTACAGTAATTTCTTAATAGGCGCATGCTTATTAGTAACTGGAATATGCGATTTCATAAATCCGTCAAGTGCAGAATCTGGTTGTTCCTCATTACACACCAGAGACCAACAAATATTATTTTCATCACCGACATAGGAATCACTACAAAACTCTCATACACTATATTAGACCCAGCCTTTGGAACTTTGGTTTTCCTAGATATGGCTACTATATTGTGATCACTTCATCCGATGGATTTGGAGTATTATCCAGATACTGACTGTTAGCACTTGGTGGTCTATAGCAGCTTCCCACAAGAATGGGCTTTAGTTGAGGCAGATGATCCAGTAGCCATATTACTTCAACAACGTTTAACATGAGATCCTCTATAAGCTTTACAGGAATGTTCTTATGGCAAGTAGTTCCCTTCAGGGAACTCCACCCCCCCATTCAGCTGAAAAGGTGGCGCAGGGAATTCAAAAATATTCTTTAGAAATATTTAACTTTCACACATTAACAAGTCCAATACCTCTAATGAAAGAAACATCTTGTTCATCTACCCATCATGTCCCGATTTTTAAAATGTTTTACAGCGAAAACACAACATATATTTATGTTAGACCACCACCAAATCAAAGGGAAAACGCAGCCATTTTTTCCAGCCAAAGAGAGTCACAAAAGCAGGATTAGAGATAAAATGAATCACTAACCTTTTGAAAATCTTCATCAGACACTCATATAACATGTTACACAATACATTTATGTTTTGTTCGATAATATGCATATTTATATCCACAAATCTCGGTTTACATTGACGCCATGTTCAGAACTGCCTCCAAAATATCCGGAGGAATTATAGAAAGCTACGCCAGATAACAGAAATAGTCATCATAAACTTTGACTAAAGATAGATGTTCTACATATAATTAAAGATACACTGGTTCTTAATGCAACCGCTGTGTCAGATTTTTAAAAAACGTTATGGAAAAAGCCTAACATTGCAATAATCTGAGACGGCGCTCAGACTTAAAGTATTTCTCCGCCATGTTGGAGTCAACAGAAATACGAAATTACAACATAAATATTCCCTTACCTTTGATGATCTTTCATCAGAATGTAGTGCAAGGAGTCCTAGTTCCACAATAAATCATTGTTTTGTTCTATAATGTCCAATACTAGTGTCCAAGTAGCTGCATTTGCTATAACTTTCAGCTCACGTGCCCAAAAACTGACTGCTGGTCCAGGATAACTCGCATGAAAACTTCCAAAAGATATATTCCAGGTCGAATAAACTGCTCAAACTAAGTAGAGAATCAATCTTCAGGATGTTATTATCATAATAATCCAATAACGTTCTAACCGGATCATACGTTTTCAGCTGGAGCCAAATGGAACAGCGGTAGCACCCACAGAGAAATGCGCCACAGGAAAATGGCATTCTGTCAGGACACTGACTATTTCCCCTCCCATTCGGTCAAAGTTCACAGCAAATGCTCCATTCCACTTTCTACTGAATGAAGACATCTAGTGGAAAGCATAGGAAGTGCTACCAGATCCATATATTTTTGGGAAAGGAGGGGGTGATGACGTCAAAGTTGCCTCACATTCAGAATTTCACTTCTTGTTTGGAAGATTGCCTGCCCTATGAGTTTTGTTATACTCACAGACATAATACAAACAATTTTAGAAACCTCAGAGTGTTTTCTATCCAAAAATAATAATATAATGCATATATTAGCAATCTAGGACAGAGTAGGATGCAGTTCACTATGGGCACGCAATTCATCCAAAGTGAAAATACTGCCCCCTATCCTCAACAAGTTTTAATTTGCAAAACCAACGGCACCCAGAACAACAAAATATGGGTACAAAATAACCCGGCGCAAACCAGTCAGAGTGCACAAACACTTTACAACTAACAATTTCACACACTGACATGGGGGGAACAGAGGGTTAAATACAAAACAAGTAATGAGGGACTGTAAACCAGGTGTGTGGGAAAACAAGACAAAACAAATGGAAAATGAAAGGTGGATCAGCGATTGCTAGAAGACCGTTGACGTCGACCGCCGAACGCCACCCGAACAAGGAGAGGAACCGACTTCGGCAGAAGTCGTGACACTGCTGCCCCTGCTCCCAGGTGATATTTATTTATAACAACGTTTCGACTCTTAGGTCTTCATTAGGCAGTTTGTACTCTGCCCATGAACATTTTCAGTAAGAAAGTGGTAACTATTACAACTTTAGGATTTGCATAGGCTCTTGAGGAACTCCAACACCTCTGATAGCATCATTGAAGCTACAAAACAGTCTGTTTTCAACCGTAACATGTGATGACAACACAACAGAACAAAAACTCAACAACAAAAAATACAGTATATCTTAAAGCCATGCCCCCACTAAGCCACGTCTCCACTCCAGGGTTCCTCCAGGAACCCGTTGCTTCCTTGAACCATTTAAAGAACCCCTCAACTAACAGAAGGTGCACATATGAATCATTGACTAGCAATGGTTACTTGAGGAACCCCAGGGGTTACTTGAAGATCTCCAGGGTTTCTCGAGTTACCACTAATTCTAAGAGTTTAGAGCACTGACACTCAAGAAGAAGACCATTTCCAAAAACAATAAGAGCTTGCAGCGGGCAGCTGACAAGGCAATATCAAGCAGCAACTCTGCAATCTCAACAAGTCAGCCTACAATGCACAAAGCCTGATATATGATCCTTTGGCCACTATTTACATATTAGTGCTGTGGAGTTTTGGATGAGGATGACAGGAACAGACTGTCAGGGTGGAGGGAGGGAGAGGGACAGAGGCTGAGAGAGTGAGACGATAGAGAGGGAGAGAGGCACAGATCTGGCTGCTGCGGCACTAGTCTCACCCCCTGTCCCCTGGTCGCTAGCGTTAGCCAGTGATACATAAACAACAGATGTCATGTGTTGGCATGGGGAGCTAGACTTTTATGACCCTACATTATGGGTGAAGGAAAAATGTGTCACCGCTGGCGCTCCTGATAAACTAGTCAGATCAATGGAATCTCCCCAGGAAGGTCTTCATCTAGTTTTGTCTAATCTTACCTGGTGCCTTTGGGAGAGAAGTGAAAAGAGCAAGGGAGAGAGAGAGTGCTTGTATTGATATTAGCGTCCATGCTGAGCTAATTGGCGAGATATGTAAACATTTGCCACACCAATTAACTGAATACTCGCGCTCAATGAAATGGCTGCGTGTAGGGTAATTTCATCATTATGGAATAGTGCTGAGCGATTAACCAAATTGTTGATTTATTTTTGGTTATGATTACTAAGAAATACAATTATTTTCTATTATCACATTTAAAAAGTTAGAAGATAATGGAATGTTTTGGCAATTGAATGTTCTCAAAATTTGCCTTTTATAATTTTGATAAAAACGCACTAAAATAATTTTAAGTATCATCATTGAAATCTGAAACTGTTTTTTTTTTTTTTTACCTGAACAGAAAGGGAACCGACCTCAAAAAGCATTATGTATTATTTGCTGCTATAACAGCCTCCACTCTTCTGGAAAGGCTTTCCACCAGATGTTGCAACATTGCTGGGGGGACTTGCTTCCATTCAGCCACGAGCATTAGTGAGGTCGAATACTGATGTTAGTCCTGTCTCACAGTTGGCGGTACAATTCATCCCAAAGGTGTTTGATGGGGTTGAGGTAAGGGCTCTGTGCAGGCCAGTCAAGTTCTTCCACACCGATCTTGACAAACCATTTCTGTATGGACCTCTCTTTGTGCACAGGGGAACTGTCATGCTGAAACAGGAAAGGGCCTTCACCAAACTGTTTCCACTAAGTTGGAAGCACAGAATCGTCTAGAATGTCATTGTATGATGTTGTGTTAAGATTTCCCTTCACTGGAACTAAGGGGCCTAGACCAAACCATGGAAAACAGCTCCAGACCATTATTCCTCCTCCACCAAATGTACAGTTGGCACTATGCGTTCGGGCAGGTAGCGTTCTCCTGGCATCCTCCAAACCCAGATTAGTTCGTCGGACTGCCAGATGGTGAAGCGTGATTCATCACTCCAGAGAACGCATTTCCACTGCTCTAGAGTCCAACGGCGGCGAGCTTTACACCACTCCAGCCAACGCTTGGCATTGCGCATGGTGATCTTAGGCTTGTGTGCAGTTGTTCTGCCATGGAAACCCATTTCATGAAGCTCCAGACAAACAGTTATTTTGCTGACATTGTTTCCAGAGGCAGTTTGGAAACCCGGTAGTGAGTGTTGCAACCGAGGACACTTGTGTGTATATATTATGTATAGTCAACACTCCAATCTTGTCGATACCTACAGTAAAGCATACAGCATAAACATGGCAAATTGCATTTGACAATTTAATTGTGAAACAAAAACACATTTTGGTCCTGCAAGTCAGTTTTTATCTGTTTATATCTAGGCCTACAACATTTAAATAAACCAAAACCCTAAAAGGTGATTTAGATTTGAAATAAGGGGCTTTATTATTGTTTCATATCCAGGACCACTTAGTGTGGAATTGCTTTCCAATTTCCTCACATTTATTCTCAAGAGTTGTTGAAACATTGAGAAGATTGCCGTCGAGTGTGGGAGTCAACACAGTTTCATTGATTTTGTTTTTACTTCCTCAAATGGAGATAAAGACCCGGCTCATCAACATCTCATCAATCAGATAACACAGCATTGATTGTTTAATTTAGTTGTTAAAAAAATAAGATAAATAAGATAAATACAGTGTTCACCATCAGTCATGCATACTGTATTTATTGCAGTTCTGAGTAGTTTTTAATTTCTAGGCAGTTTAAACTTTTAAACTTGTCAATCTCAAATGATTTTCGAACAACAGTTTGAATTGTGTGTTCCGCCTCCTCATAAAAGGAGGCCATTTCACTTTTGTAGACAATTATAATTTTTGGCTTTATTGAGCTGGACAAACTTCCCCAAGCACTTCCCCATTGTCAGAACAGGACCTGCACAAACTGTTTCACATTTTCTGGCTGGTCCCCACATTGCCTTCATTGTTGTTTTCATTACTACATGATGATAACTTTGGACGTGTGCGTTTCTATGAAAGTAAGTACCTTAATACGTTATTTTAGTTTCTGTATGTCGTTTCTACTGTAGCTCACTATCTTTGGACCATAATACATTTGTGTGTATTCTTTATAACCACGGACACACAAGGTACTTATTGCTTAACCTTTATGGTGTTATACTCAATTGTGCTTATGTAGCTAGCTACATTCTTCTATTAGCTCTGTAAAACAATGCTAATTGCGTTAGAAGTATTTGCTTGTTGTCTTTTGAAGATACCTTGACCTTATGACCATGGTTTGTTTTCATTTGGCCTGTTTAGCATATAGCTCTGTTCTGCCCTTTTCCCTTGTGGAGCACAACAGTTACTGTTTCTTACGTTATAGAACTCATGATCTGTGATTTTGTCAATGCAATTTATTATTTTTATAGCAGTGTTATGTTACTTTCATTGTTTTATTGCTATATCTTGATATTGTATTCTAATTACTAATAATTAGTTTTGATTCTGTACTCTCAGAAACCACACACAAAGTCTTGAACATTATTTGCCAATATCATAACTGGAGCTGGACATTTTCAAGCTGATGATTGAAGCCGGCTTTTGTATGCTCGCAACATATTGTTTGAACGTACACTCCTTAACTGTTTTACTGGATGAAAACACAGCAATAAAACATATAGGCCTATATGTAATTATCTATTTTATGGAAGTATTAGTGGTGGTTAAACAACAACTTTGTTGTTGAAAAAAACCTGCAAGAACTTATGAATATGCATAACCCATATTTAATATTCATGCAGTGATTGAAGAACTGCATTTCCACCCCCTCATCTCTAAAGGCATATAATGGAACTGTATGTGAACTGTACTTCCAATTACAAAAAAATCCCTTGTTAAGTAATTATCAGCAGCAGCATTGTTGACGAAGGCAACGCAGCAGAACTAGGAAGCGGTATTGGGAAAAGAAGGTGGCAAACATTGGATCTGTGCTTCAGTATTCTCTTAGGGAGCTCTTCTTTACTATTCCCATTCGGACTGTCACCAGGAGGGTATACATTTTACTAATTGTGGTTGTCACCTATTCAGAGTTTACCCCTCACTCCTAGCTCGCTCTTCTCCTGTAGCTCCAAGGTGTAGCGATTGGTCTCCTCTACTAAGTCTCCCACCATCTCTTCTGTCAGAAACGGCACTCTGCCTCAGAGGGAAATGGCAAGAAGCTTTGCACTCCATACTGAGACTCATCAAAGCAAACTGCAGGGCCAGGAGGGGTGAAATGGCTGGCTGCCTTCCAGCTACAACAGAACTCCTGTACTTCATTCACTGTCGGTCTGTCTCCATCACCACCAGCATCTTCGAAGGGACCTGGGACTTCGTCAGTGGGCAAGGTGTCCTCAGATTCAGGGTTCTCAATGGATACAAGGTCGAGCGGGCAGCTCTTCAGAATCTGATTCCTGACTTTCATATTCAGTCATTGTCAGAATTATAAAATTGCATTTTTTTTCCGCATTTGTGAGTTGTCTCCTTTTTGAAAGACATTGCTAATGCTACAGCTTAGCCCACTAGCTACATACTGTACATGTGACCCGTTTCAGGAAACTTGCAAATGTATTCACCAGCCTTGGCATTTTTCCTATTTTGTTGCCTTACAACCTGGAATTAAAATAGATTTTGGGGAGGTTTGTATAATTTGATGTATACAACATGCCTACCACTTTGAAGATGCAAATGTTTTGTGTGAAACAAACAGGAAATATGACAAAAAACTCAACTGTTCACCCCCCCCCCCCCCCCCCAAAGTCCATACTTTGTAGACCCACCCTTTGCAGCAATTACAGCTGCAAGTCTCTTGGTGTATGTCTCTATAAGCTTGGCACATCTAGCCGCTGGGATTTTTGCCCATTCCTCAAGGAAAAACTGCTCCAGATCCTTCAAGTTGAATGCTGGTGTACAGCAATCTTCTACCACATATTCTCAATTGTATTGAGGTCTGGGTTTTGACTAGGCCATTCCAAGACATTTAAATCTTTCCCTTTAAACCACTTGAGTGTTACTTTAGCAGTATGCTTAGGGTCATTTTCCTGCTGGAAGGTGAACCTCCATCCCAGTTTCAAATCTCTGGAAGACGGAAACAGGTTTCCCTCAATAATTTCTCTGTGTTTAGCGCCATCCATCATTCCTTCAGTTCAAAACATGATGGTGTTCTCGGGGTGATGAGAAGTGTTGGATTTCCGCCAGACATAGCGTTTTCCTTGTCTCATCTGACCAGAGTACCTTCTTCCATATGTTTGGGGAGTCTCCCACATGCCTTTTGGCGAACACCAAACGTGTTTGCTTATTTGTTTTTAAGCAATTACTTTTTTTGTTGCTTTTACCCCTTTTTTCTCTGCCAATTTCGTGGTATCAAATTGGTAGTAGTTACAGTCTTGTCTCATCGATGCAACTTCAGTACGGACTCTGGAGAGGCGAAGGTCGAGAGCCACGTGTCCTCCGAAACACAACCCAACCAAGCCACACTGCTTCTTGACACAATGCCCATCCAACCCGGAAGCCAGCCGCACCAATGTGTCGGAGGAAACAAGGTACAATTGGCGACCTGGTCAGGAACGCCACAGGAGTCGCTAGTGCGTGATGAGAAAAGGATTTCTCTGCGGGCCAAACCCTCCCTAACCCGGACGACGCTGTGCAAATTGTGTGCCGCCCCATAGGCCTCCCTGTCGCGGCCGGCTGCGACAGAGCCTGGACTCGAACCCAGAATCACTGGTGGCACAGCCTTAGACCACTGCGCCACCCGGAAGGCCCAGCAATGGCTTTTTTCTGGCCACTCTTCTTTAAAGCCCAGCTCTGTGGAGTGGTCTTATGGTCATATGGACAGATACTCTAATCTCCATTGTGGAGCTTTGCAGCTCCTTCAGGGTCATCTTTGGTCTCTTTGTTGCCTCTCTGATGATTGCCCTCCTTGCCTGGTCCGTGAGTTTTGATGGGCGGACCTCTCTTGACAGGTTTGTTGTGGTGCCATTTTCTTTCCATTAAAAAAAAAATGATTTAATGGTGCTCCGTGGGATGTTCAAAGTTTTGGATATTTTTTTTTAACCCAACACTGATCAGTACTTCTCCCCAACTTTGTCCCTGACCTGTTTGGAGGGCTCCTTGGTCTTCGTGGTGCCCCTTGCTTAGTGGTGTTGCAGACTCTGGGGCCTTTCAGAACAGGTGAATATATACTGAGATCATGTGACAGATCATGTGACACTTAGATTGCACACAGGTGGACTTTATTTAACTAATTATGTGACTTTAAGGTTATTGGTTGCACCATATCTTATTTAGGGTCTTCATAGCAAAGAGGTTGAATACATACAGTATGCAGGCACCACTTTTTCCGTAATTTAAAAAAACATTTTTTTTTAGCCAGTTCCTTTTTTAATTTCACTTCACCAATTTGGACTATTTTGTGTATGTCCATTACATGAAATCCAAATTAAAATCCATTTAAATTACAGATTGTAATGCAATTCTGTTTTTTTAAAATGCAAACGGGTGTGAAAACTTTTGCAAGGCACTGTATGTCGCAGGTCACTTGTAACGATGAACACTATGATTCGGGAAGCAAGTTCTGGGAGTGAATACATTTAATAAATAAATTAACATAACAATAAACACAAACAGCGAACCGACATGAAACAGGAACAATGACGACTGGGGAAGAAACCGAAGGCAGTGACATATAACAAACAGATAATCAAAGAGGTGATGGAGTCCACGTGTGTGTCATTATGCACGTAACTCTGATGACAGATGTCCTGCTTTGATGCACATGTATTGACCTCGCCTTCTGGATGATAGCGGGGTGAACAGGCAGTGGCTTGGGTGGTTGTTGTCCTTGATGATCTTTATGGCCTTCCTCTGACATCGGGCGCTGTAGGTGTCATGGAGGGCAGGTTGTTTGCCCTCTGTGATGCGTTGTGCAGACCTCACTACCCTCTGGAGAGCCTTATGGTTGTGGGCGGAGCAGTTGCCGTACCAGGCGGTGATACAGCCCGACAGGATGCTCTCGATTGTGCATCTGTAGATGTTTGTGAGTGCTTTTGGTGACAAGCCAAATTTATTCAGCCTCCTGAGGAAGGCTGCTGCGCCTTCTTCACAACGCTATCTGTGTGGGTCGACCAATTCAGTTTGTCCATGATGTGTACGCCAAGGAACTTAAAACTTACGACCCTCTCCACTACTGTCCCGTCGATGTGGATAGGGGGATGCTCCCTCTGCTGTTTCCTGAAGTCCACGATCATCTCCTTTGTTTTGTTGACGTTGAGTGTGAGGTTATTTTCCTGACACCACACTCCGAGGTTCCTCACCTCCTCCCTGTAGGCCGTCTCGTCGTTGTTGGTAATCAAGCCAACCACTGTAGTGTCGTCCGCAAACTTGATGATTGAGTTGGAGGCGTGCATGGCCACACAGTCGTGGGTGAACAGGGAGAACAGGAGAGAGCTCTGAACGCACCCTTGTGGGGCCCCAGTGTTGAGGATCAGTGGGGTGGAGATGTTGTTACCTACCCTCACCACCTGGAGGCGGCCCGTCAGGATGTCCAGTACCCAGTTGCACAGGGCGGGGTCGAGACCCAGGGTCTCGAGCTTGATGACGAGTTTGGAGGGTACTATGGTGTTAAATGCTGAGCTGTAGTCGATCAACAGCATTCTCACATAGGTATTCCTCTTGTCCAGATAGGTTAGGTGTCCAGTTAGGGTAGTGTGCAGTGTGGTTGCGAGTGCGTCGTCTGTGGACCTATTGGGGCAGTAAGCATATTGGAGTGGGTCTAGTGTGTCAGGTAGGGTGGAGTTGATATGGTCCTTGACAAGCCTCTCAAAGCACTTCACTTGCTACTGGGCGGTAGTTGTTTAGCTCAGTTACCTTAGCTTTCTTGGGAACAGGAACAATGGTGGCCCTCTTGAAGCATGTGGGAACAGCAGGCTGGGATAAGGATTGATTGAATATGTCCGTAAACACACCAGCCAGCTGGTCTGCGCATGCTCTGAGGACTCGGCTGGGGATGCCGTCTGGGCCTGCAGCCTTGCGAGGTTTAACACGTTTAAATGTTTTACTCACGTCAGCTGCAGTGAAGGAGAGTCCGCAGGTTTTGGTAGCGGGCCATGTCAGTGGCACTGTATTGTCCTCAAAGCGAGCAAAGAAGTTGTTTAGTCTGTCTGGGAGGAAGACATCCTGGTCCGCGATGGGACTCGTTTTCTTTTTGTAATCCGTGATTGACTGTCACATACCTCTTGTGTCTGAGCCGTTGAATTGCAACTACTTTGTCTCTATACTGACGCTTAGCTTGTTTGATTGCCTTGCGGAGGGAATAGCTACACTGTTTGTATTCGGTTATGTTTCCGGTCACTTTGCCCTGGTTAAAAGCAATGGTTTGCACATTCAGTTTCGAGCAAATGCTGCCATCAATCCACGGTTTCTGGTTTGGGAATGTTTTAATAGACGCTGTGGGTACAACATCGCCGATGCACTTTCTAATGAACTCGCTCACCGAATCAGTGTATTCGTCAATGTTGTTGTTGGACGCAATGCGGAACATATCCCAATCCAGGTGATCGAAGCAGTCTTGAAGTGTGGAATCAGATTGGTCGGACCAGCGTTGAACAGACCTGAGCATGGGAGCTTCTTGTTTTAGTTTCTGTCTGTAGAGTGGAAGCAACAAAATGGAGTTGTGGTCAGCTTTTCCGAAAGGAGGGCTGGGGAGGGCCTTATATGCGTCGCGGAAGTTAGAATAACAATGATCCAGGGTTTTACCAGCCCTGGTTGCACAATCGGTATGCTGATAGAATTTAGGGAGTCTTGTTTTCAGATTAGCCTTGTTAAAATCCAGTTTACATAGAGTCAAATAAAGTTTGTTCAGGGCCATCGATGTGTCTGCTTGGGGGGGAATATGGACTGTGATTATAATCGAAGAGAATTCCCTTTGTAGACAATGTGGTCAACATTTTATTGTGAGGAATTCTAAGGTGAACAGAAGGACTTGAGTTCCTGTATGTTGTTATGATCACAAGACGTCTCGTTAATCATAAGGCATACCCCCCTGCCCCTCTTCTTACCAGAAAGATGCTTTTTTCTGTCGGCACGATGCGTGAAGAAACCAGCTGGTTGCACCGTCTCTCAAGTGAGCCATGTTTCCGTGAAACAAAGAACTTTACAGTCTCTGATGTCTCTCTGGAATACTACCCTTGCTCGGATTTCATCAACCTTGTTGTCAAGAGACTGGACATTGGCGAGTAGTATGCCTGGGAGTGGTGCGCGAATTGCCTGCCTCCGGAGCCTGACCAGAAGATCGCTTTGTTTGCCACTTTTACAGTGACGTTGTTTAGGTTCGCCGGCTGGGATCCGATCCATTGTCCTGGGTGGATGACAAACCCACGATCCGCTTCGAGAAAGTCATATTCTTGGTCGTAATGATGGTGAGTTGACATTGCTCTTATATTCAGTAGTTCCTCCCGACTGTATGTAAAGGAACCTAAGATTACCTGGGGTACCAATGTAAGAAATAACACGTAAAAAAACAAAATACTGCATAGTTTCCTAGGAACGCGAAGCTAGGCGGCCATCTCTGTCGGCGCCGGAAGTTCATCTCTGTCGGCGCAGTTCAAGTCAAAAGTCTGAACACACCCACTCATTCAAGGGTTTTTCTTTATTTTTACTATTTTCTACATTATATAATAATAGTGAATACATCAAAACTATGAAATTACACATGGAATGATATAGTAACCAAAAAAGTGTTGAATCAAAATATATTTATATTTGAGATTCTTCAAAGTAGCCACCCTTTACCTTGATGATAGTTTTACACACGCATTCTCTCAACCAGCTTTATCTGGAATGCTTTTCCATCAGTCTTGAAGGAGTTCCCACATATGCTGAGCACTTGTTGGCTGCTTTTCCTTCACTCTGCGGTCCAACTCATCCCAAACCACCTCAATTGGGTTGAGGTCGGGTGATGTGGAGGCCAGGTCATCTGATGCTGCACACCATCATTCTCGTTCGTCAAATAGCCCTTACACAGCCTTGAGGTGTGTTAGGTCATTGTCCTGTTGACTAACAAATTATAGTCTCACGAAGCGCAAACCAGATGGGATGGAATATCGCTTCAGAATGCTGTGGTAACAATGCTGGTTAGATCTGCCATGAATTGTAAATAATCACAGACAGTGTCACCAGCAACGCACCATCACACTTCCTCCTCCATGCTTCATGGTGGGAACCACACATGAAGAGATCATACGTTCACCTACTCTGCATCTCACAAACACATGGCGGTTGTAACCAAAAATCTCAAATTTGGACTGATCAGATCAAAGGAAGGATTTCCACCGGTCTCATGTCCATTGCGCATGTTTCTTGGTCCAAGCAAGTCTCTTCTTATTGGTGACCATTAGTAGAGGCTCCTTTGCAGCAATTTCACAATGAAGGCCTGACTTCTCTGAACAGTTGATGTGGAGATGTCTGTTACTTGAATTCTGTGACGCATTGATTTGGGCTGCAATCTGAGGTGCAGTTAACTCTCTAATGAATTTATGCTGTGCATCAGAGGTAACTCTGGGTCTTCCTTTCCTGTGGCGGTCCTCATGAAAGCCAGTTTCATCATAGCGCTGGATGGTTTTGCGACTGCACTTGACGAAATTTTCCGGATTGACTGACCATGTCTTGAAGTAAAAATGGACTGTCGGTTCTCTTTGCTTATTTGAGCTGTTCTTGCCATAGTTGGGACATTTACCAAATAGGGTTATCTTCTGTATACCGCCCCTACCTTGTCACAACTGACTGGCTCAAACGCATTAGGAAGGAAACATTCCACAAATGAACTTTTAACAAGGCACACCTGTTAATTGAAATGCATTCCAGGTGACTCACCTCATGAAGCTGGGTGAGAGAATGCCAGTAGTGTGCAAAGCTGTCATCAAGGCAACGGGTGGCTACTTTGAATAATCTCAAATATAAAACATATTTTGATTTGTTTAACACTTTTTTTGGTTACTACATGATTCCCAATGTGTTATTTCATAGTGTTGAATTCTTCTCTATTATTCTATAATGTAGAAAATAGTAAAATAAAGAAAAACCCTGGAAGTAGTAGTTGTGTTCAAACTTTTGACTGGTACTGTACATGTTTTGACCATGACAGTTTTCAATCCAAGGTAACGACAAGTAATTTAGTCTCCTTAACTTGTTCATTACCATTCATTACCAGATTCAGCGGAGGTCTAGAATTTATGGAATGATTTGTACCAAATGCAATGCTCTTAGTTTTAGAGATGTTCAGGACCAATTTATTCCACACATTCCAAAACACTATTTAACCTGTTATGGCTGCATCCCTTTGTTCTCAATTTCTGCCTGAAGACATACCCAAATCTAACTGCCTGTAGCTCAGCCCCAGAGGCAAGGATATGCATATTATTGGTATCATTTGAATGGAAACATTCTGACGTTTTCTGGAAATGTTAATTGAATGTAGGATAATATAACACAGTAGATCTGGTGGAAGAAAAGAGAAAGAGCAGACGTTTTCTGTTTTTTATTGTTGTAGTATCATCTTTCACATGTACTAGAATAGCCACACAGTCAGATAGGATGCTGGAGATAATTTTGATGGATAACACAAGAGGGCAATTGTAGGTGTGCAAAGTTTCAGACTGATAACTTCAGGAATGGGTGAGCTACATGACATTTAGCATGAAGTCACCCAGGTGTCCCACACAAGTTGCCCAAATGTACCCAAGTGGCCGAATTGGTGAAATGACCTAACTATATACAGCAGTGCAAATAACTATATACAACATGTCAAAAAGCAATTCTAACACACACACACACACAAAAAATGTTTAAAAAAATATTAGAAAATAAATATTAAAAAAAAAACAGAACACCCCTTAGAAGTCCCCGTCATAATATTTTGCTGCCTGTGCCATGTCCCATAGCAGTCTCTTTCTGATGTAAAGCAGAGGCAAACTGAACAAGTGGTGCATTTCATGCGACACAGAACACAAAGACGCCTCCATGCTGTGCCCTTTTGGCCCTGAGGCACAGTCATGCCTGCAGTAATGAACTGTGGCATATGAACACCACTGGGGGCACAGGTAGAGTGGGCAGCTTGGCACCGGGGGCTCCCAGTCGGAGTCGCTATCACTGTGAAAGAAAACAAAAACAAAATATTTGTATTGTATGAGCCTTTTATCATCACATAAAATAAACAGATATGTATTGTATAGAGCAGAGGGAACAGTCACTAAGATGTTCCATTCAACTCCGGCCATTGTGTGTGTGTGTGTGTGTGTGTGTATATATATATATATATATATATATATACAAACAAACAAACAAACAAACTACACATTTCATTGCAAAAAAAAAATATATAAAAATATATATTTTTTTATATTTCATAAAACGGCATTAGCACTTACCCGTCCAGAAGTACGTCCTGTCCTTGCATAAACAGCTCCTCAGTTCGTTTGAATCATAACACTTCCTCAAACAAAAAATCTCTCACTTTCACTTTTTCACTTTCACTTCAGAGTTTGACTTCGCTTTACATGATTTATTCGCCATTATATCTTCAATGAAATCGTTGAAACTACAACTTTCCGAAATACAGCTGCGCGTAAAACACCTTACAGCAACTCCTCTGATCGTCAAGGCGAGAACGGAGTTGCCTGCGTGTGCGATTATAAACAAGGAATTGTGGTCCAACCCCAAACCATTACATACTGGCGTTTACCTCAGCTCATTGGCTATCTACCCAGCTAGATTTCAAGAAGATCAGTGGTCATTGGGCAGAAATATAGTCAATCAATGAAGCTTCGCTAAAATTATTGGTGCGTAAGGTAGTCATTTATCGTTGCCTTCAAATCAGCTCACTTCAGTCAATTCTCCCCGCAAAAAAAAACAATTTTGACTGTGTTGCAAACATCCAGAGGAATGCACTGAAACCCATCATGACTAGATAAATGATTGTTTACAGGGGCGAATCACGCCGAATGCTCCGTAAAAAATTGATAGAGATGGAATTCACGGCACAAACTGTTTACAAAATGTTTAGATTTAGGCTATAAAAATTGATTTTATCAAAGAAAACGGCACTTCATTTAATCAATGGGACACTCAGGAAGAGAAATAAGAGCAAGATATCAGAATGTAAGTCATAATTTTACCTTCAGATGTGAATGTGTAAAAACTGTCATGGCGGAAAATGTTTCTGTTCTTGATTGCTCTTCTCAAACAAAAGCATGGGATTTAAATTGGAAAACATAGTTTGATTACCAAGATTCTAATCTTTTGAGGGGTGTAAGACACTTGCATTTTCAAGAATGTTTAATGTTACGAAGTTGTATTTTTAGTTGTCACTCTGAAATTTCCCCTGATGTTGGTCCCTGTATGGGGATCGCAGCCATAACAGGTTTCACTATGTGACTTCATTACCTGTGGTGGCTGATGTGTGTATGGTTGAATAATCAGCATACATAAACAAGGATGCTTTGTTTAATGCCAGTGACAGGTCATTGGTAAAAATAGTAAAGAGTAGAGGGCCTAGAGAACTGCCCTGCGGTACACCACACTTTACATATTTGACATTAGTAAAGCTTCAATTAAAGAAACCCCTTTGAGTTCTTTGATAGATTGCTTTGATTAACATACATTCTTAATTTTTTTGGGGCCTATTTTAACAATGAAAAAGCTTTGTCTCAATTCAATTATCTTCGTGACATCTTTACCTACAAGGATATATCATGACACCTGACTTTCTTAATTTAATAAAACACACTTTTGAATGTAGTTTTTATAACGTTGCGTTGAGCTACTGCTGCACTACTACTGCACATTTAACCCTCCATGCTGCCATGATGCTGGTCTGCTATTATCCCTACTTCAAATAGCAGGCGCTCTCCAGAGGACCTTTTTGTAACAAAATCAGTTCTATCATCGTCGAAAATCAGACAGAAAATCACACACTCCGTATCTCAAAGACACAGATACTTTGGTGGAAAAAAACATTGTGCTTTTAGCTCAATATTGAGATTTAAGAAATCAAAAATTAACTACATAAAGCTGAGGCCCTCCTCAATGATGACAACAGTAGTTGCTGCCAAAACTGTGCTTTTCCCACAATTGCATGATAAAATGTTATACATTTTTCTCTCCTTCTACTCGGGGTGCACATGGGGGGAAGAGGGAGTGACAGCAGCAGGCCTCAGTAAAACAGGCAGAGGGGCATTGCATACACTCATTATTGGAATCAATAATGCACTTTATTGTTTGACCAATTCATGTTTTTTGAGTGTGGTGACCAGGTAGAGCATGCAGCTCGTACCAACGTTGAACTCGCACAGCCAAGTCAAAGTCACAAAATGTGACTTAACGTTCGCACTCTAAAGCCCTGAAACTGAACAGATGTATAAAGCTATCTGTCATACTGTCATGGAGAGGCAGGGAATTTTGATGACAGTTCCACCACCTACAAAGTCCATCTTACATGTGGATTCTGTGGCGAAAGCCCTAAGCACTTCCCTCTTGGCCGGTAGTGAATAGCAGGCAAGAGGTTCCAGTGCGGTCTCATTCTCTAGCATCCAAGTTTGAGCTATTTATATCGCTTCCCCTCAGACTGCAGAGTAGAGCAAGCCAGGGCTGCATTTGGCACAGATTTGACAGAGGAAGACCATTCTAACTATAGAGACTAGGTTGTCAGCAGACATCTCATGGCTTAGCTAGACAAGACAAGGCAATAAGACATTCAAGTCTATGGCTGTGTGCTCCCTGTCACTGAAACTGATGGAAGCCATCAAACATTTAATATTTTATGTATGAGATCTCCATGGCTGTCAAATGCAATTTTATTTGTCACATGCGCTGAATACAACAGATGTAGACCTTACAGTGAAACACTTACTTATAAGCCCAATGCAGTTTTAACTTCTTCGATATAGGGGGCGCTCTTTTAATTTTTGGATGAAAAACGTTCCCGTTTTAAACAAGATATTTTGTCACGAAAAGATGCTCGACTATGCATATAATTGACAGCTTTGGAAAGAAAACACTCTGACGATTCCAAAACTGCAAAGATATTGTCTGTGAGTGCCACAGAACTGATGTTACAGAAAAAACCCAGATAAAAATACAATCAGGAAGTGCCGCATTTTTTGAAACAGCCTCATGGCAATGACTCCTTATATGGCTGTGGAGGAGCTAGGAGTCAGCTTACCTTTTCCACGTTTTCCCCAAGGTGTCTGCAGCATTGTGACGTATTTGTAGGCATATCATTGGAAGATTGACCATAAGAGACTACATTTACCAGGTAGTCGCTTGGTGTCCTCCGTCGCAATTATTGCGTAATCTCCAGCTGCAGTATTTTTCCGTTTGACTCTGATGAGAAACCGACTGCCAGGAATGATTTTTCATCGAATAGAATTGTGAAAAACACCTTGAGGAGTGATTCTAAACAACGTTTGCCATGTTTGCCATGTTTCTGTCGAAATTATGGAGCTAATTTGGAAAAAAGTTTGGCGTTGTAAGTGACTGCATTTTCGTTTTTTTTCCTAGCCAAACGTGATGAACAAAACGGAGCGATTTCTCTTACACAAATAATATTTTTGGAAAAAATGAACATTTGCTATCTACCTGAGAGTCTCGTCATTGAAAACATCCGAAGTTCTTCAAAGGTAAATTATTTTATTTTAATGATTTTCTTGTTTTTGTGAAAATGTTGCCTGCTGAATGCTAGGCTTAATGCTATGCTAGGATCAATACTCTTACACAAATGCTTGTGTAACTTTGGTTAAAGCATATTTTGAAAATCTGAGATGACAGTGTTGTTAACAAAAGGCTAAGCTTGTGTTTCAATATATTTATTTCATTTAATTTGCGATTTTCATGAATAGGAAACGTTGCATTATGGAAATGAGCTTGAGGCTATGATTACGCTCCCGGATACGGGATTGCTCGACGCTAGAGGTTAAGGAAAATACCAAAATAAGTAAAAGTAAACTAAAGAGCAGCAGTAAAATAACAATAGCGAGGCTATATGCAGGGGCTACCGGTACAGAGTCAATGTGTGAGGGCACCGGTTAGTTGAGGTAATTGAGGTAATGTGTACATGTAGGTAGAGTTATTAAAGGGGCTATGCATAGATAATAAACAGTAGCAGCAACGTAAAAGAGGGGGTGGCAATGGAGATAGTTTTGGTAGCCATTTGTTTAGATGTTCAGGAGTCCTATGGCTTGAGGGTAGAAGCTGTTTAGAAGCCTCATGGACTTGGTGCTCCGTTACCGCTTGCCGTGTCGTAGCAAAGAGAGCAGCCTATGACTAGGGTGGCTGGAGTCTTTGACAATTTTAGGGCCTTCCTCTGACACCGCCTGTTATAAAGGTCCTGGATGGCAGGAAGCTTGGCCCCAGTAATGTACTGGGCCGTACGCACTACCCTCTATAGTGCCTTGCGGTCGGAGGCTGAGCAGTTGCCATAGGTGGCAGTGATGCAACCAGTTAGGCTCTCGATGGTGCAGCTGTAGAACCTTTTGAGGGTTTGAGGACTACTGCCAAATCTGTTCAGTCTCCTGAGGGGGAATAGGTTTTGTCGTGCCCTCTTCACGACTGTCTTGGTGTGCTTGGACCATGGTAGTTTGTTGGTGATGTGGACACCAAGGAGCATGAAGCTCTCAACCTGCTCTACTGCAGCCCCGTTGATGATAATGGGGGCTCGCTCAGTAATCCTTTTCCTGTTGTCCACAATATTCTCCTTTGTTGTGATCACGTTGAGGAAGAGGTTGTTGTCCTGGCACCACACGGCCAGGTCTTTGACCTCCTCCCTATAGGCTGTCTCGTCATTGTCGGTGATCAGGCCTACCACTTTTGGGTCATCGGCAAACTTAATGATGGTGTCGGAGTTGTGCCTGACCACGCAGTCATGAGTGAACAGGGAGTACAGGAGGAGACTGTGCATGCACCCCTGAGGAGCCCCTGTGTTGAGGATCAGTGTGGCGGATGTGTTGTTACCTACCCTTACCACCTGGATCCAGTTGCAGAGTGAGATGTTTAGTCCCAGGATCCTTACCTTAGTGATGAGCTTTGAAGGCACTATGGTGTTGAACGCTGAGCTGTTGTCAATTAATAGTATTCTCACATAGGTGTTCCTTTGTCCAGGTCGGGAAAGGCAGTGTGGAGTGCAATAGAGGTTGCATCTGTGGATCTGTTATTGCGGTATGCAAATTGGAGTGGGTCTAGGGTTTCTGATGTGACTGATGTGGTGTACTCCTCAATGCCATCGGAAGAATCCCGGATCATATTCCAGTCTGTACTAATACAGTCCTTTAGCTTAGCATCTGCTTCATTCTACCACTTTTTATATTTTATTTTACCGTTATTTTACCTGGTAAGTTGACTGAGAACACATTCTCATTTACAGCAATTACCTGGGGAATAGTTACAGAGGAGAGGAGGGGGATGAATGAGCCAATTGTAAGTTGGGGATGATTAGGTGACCATGATGGTATGAAGGACAGCTTGGGAATTTAGCCAGGACACCAGGGTTAACACCCCTACTCTTACGATAAGTGATCTTTTAATGAGCTCAGAGAGTCAGGACACCCGTTTTACGTCCCATCCGAAACACAGCACCCTACACAGTGCAGTGTCCCCAATCATTTAAGTTATTTTAATGGGATTTTTTTTTTTAAATGTCTTTCAAAAACAATGACATTTCTAAGGAACCCCAAACTTTTGAATGGCAGTGTATGTTTTACGACTTTACATCCCCTGCTATATTGTGGATAAAGAGTTACCTTTCTTACAGAACACAGAGGGTATTCTTTATTGGAAGCAATTCCAACATAATCAAGGTAGAATCAAGACTTTCCCAGGGCAGCTGTCTAGGCGCCTTAATGTTTTAAACGTTTACTAATGACATATATCATCTTTGAGTAAAGCCAGTGTGTATGTATGCGGATGACTCAACACTATACATGTCATCTTCTACAGTGTGTGAAATCACTGCAACACTTAACCTCTTGGATCTCTAGGGGCGCTATTTCATTTTTGGATAAAAAACGTTCCCGTTTTAAGCGCAATATTTTGTCATGAAAAGATGCTTGAATATGCATATTATTGACCGTTTTGGAAAGAAAACACTCTGAAGTTTCAGAATCTGCAAAGATATTGTCTGTAAGTGCCCCAGAACTCATTCTACAGGCGAAACCAAGATGATACGTCAACCAGGAAATGAGCAGAATCTCTGAAGCTCTGTTTTCCATTGTCTCCTTATATGGCTGTGATTGCGCAAGGAATGAGCCTACACTTTCTGTCGTTTCCCCAAGGTGTTTGCAGCATTGTGACGTATTTGTAGGCATATCATTGGAAGATGGAAAATGTAGTCTCTTATGGTCAAAGTGTCCGCCTGGTGTCCCTGCGTCGAAATTGGAGCGCAAAGCCAGGTGCAATTATTTTTCCATTTGAGAGCAAGGAGAAACCAGGCTTCCACGAAGGATATATCATCGAAGAGATATGTGGAAAAACACCTTGAGGATTGATTCTAAACCACGTTTGCCATGTTTCAGTCGATATTATGGAGTTAATTTGGAAAAAAGTTCGCGTTTTGAGGGCTGAATTTTCGTTTTTTTTTTTTTTTTTGGTAGCCAAATGTGATGTACAAAACGGAGCTATTTCTCATACACAAATAATCTTTTTGGAAAAACTGAGCATCTGCTATCTAACTGAGAGTCTCCTCATTGAAAACATCAGAAGTTCTTCAAAGGTAAGTTATTTTATTTGAAGGCTTTACTTGTTTTTGTGATATTTGCCTTCTAAATGCTATGCTAATGCTAACGCTAAATGCTACGCTAGCTAGCTACTGTTACACAAATGATTGTTTTCCTATGGTTGAAAAGCATATTTTGAAAATCTGAGATGACAGTGTTGTTTACAAAAGGCTAAGCTTGAGCGATAGCATATTTATTTCATTTCATTTGCGATTTTCATGAATAGTTAACGTTGCGTTATGGTAATGAGCTTAGGTCTATAAATAGAATCCCGGATCCGGGTTTGGTCGTCGCAACAGGTTAACAAAGAGCTGCAGTTAGTTTTAGAATGGGTTTTAGAATGGGTGGCAAGGAATAAGTTAGTCCTAAATATTTCTAAAACTAAAATCAATGTACAGTTGAAGTCGGATGTTTACATACACTTAGGTTGCAGTCATTTAAACTAGTTTTTCAACCACTCCCTAAATGTATTGTTATCAAATTATGTTTTGGCAAGTCAGTTAGGACATATACATTGTGCATGACACAAGTATTTTTCCAAAAATTGTTTACAGACAGATTAATTCACTGTCTAACAATTCCAGTGGGTCAGAAGTTTACATACACTAAGTTGACTGTGCCTATGAACAGCTTGGAAAATCCCAGAAAATGATGGCATGGCTTTAGAAGCCTCTGATAGGCTAATTGACAGTTTTTGAGTCAATTGGTGGTGTATCTGTGGATGTATTTCAAGGCCGACCTTAAAACTCAGTACCTCTTTGCTTGACATCATGGGTAAACCAAAAGAAATCAGCCAAGACCTCAGAAAAATAATTGTAGACCTCCACAAGTCTGAATCATCATTGGGAGCAATTACCAATTGCCTGAAGGTACCACATTAATCTGTACAAACAATAGTACGCAAGTATAAACACCATGGGACCACGTAGCCTTCATACCGCTCAGGAAGGAGACGCGTTCTGTCTCCTAGAGATTAATGTACTTTAGTGCAAAAAGTGCAAATCAATCCCAGAACAACAGCAAAGGACCTTGTGAAGATGCTGAAGGAAATATTTACAAAAGTATCTATTTCCACAGTTAAACGAGTCCTATATCGACATAACCTGAAAGGCCGCTCAGCAAGGAAGAAGCCACTGCTCCAAAACCGCCATAAATGAACTAGACTACTGTTTGCAACTGCACATGGGAATAAGGATCGTACTTTTTGGAGAAATGTCCTCTGGTCTGATGAAACAAAAATAGAACTGTTTAGCCATAATGACCATCATTATGTTTGGAGGAAAAAGGGGGAGGCTTGCAAGCTGAAGAACACCATCCCAACTGTGAGGCACGGGGGTGGCAGCATCATGTTGTGGGGTTGCTTTGCTGCAGAAGGGACTGGTGCACTTCACAAAATAGATGGCATCATTAGGATTTTAAAGTTATGTGAATATATTGAAGCAACATTTCAAGACATCAGTCAGGATGTTAAAGCTTGGTCGCAAATTGGTCTTCCAAATGGACAATGACCCAAAGCAAAGTTGTGGCAAAATGGCTTACGGACAACAAAATCAAGGTATTGTTGTGGCCATCACAAAGCCCTGACCTCAATCCTTTAGAAAATGTGTTGGCAGAACTGAAAAAGCATGTGCGAGCAAGGAGGCCTACGAACCTGACTCAGTTACACCAGCTCTGTCAGGAGGAGTAGGCCAAAATTCACCCAACTTATTGTGGGAAGCTTGTGGAAGGCTACCCAAAACATTTGACCCAAGTTAACCTGTAGTGACACCCCATCCCGTGAACGGGACCGTTGTCATCATCTGACACTAATTAGCATAACGCAGCCGACATAAATCTTCCTAGAAAATCTTCCTATTCATGAAAATCACAAGTGAAATATTTTGGAACACAGCTTAGCCTTTTGTTAATCACCCTGTCATCTCAGATTTTTCAAAATATGCTTTACAGCCAACGCTAGGCAAGCATTTGTGTAAGTTTATCATAGCCTAGCATAGCATTATGTCTTGCTAGCAGCAGGCAACCTTGTCACGGAAATCAGAAAAGCAATCAAATTAAATTGTTTACCTTTGATGAACTTCGGATGTTTTCACTCACAAGACTCCCAGGTAGACAGCCAAAGTTCATTTTTTCCCAAAATATTATTTTTGTAGGCGAAATAGCTCCGTTGGTTCTTCACGTTTGGCTGAGAAATCACCTAAAAATATTCCAAATTAGCTCCATAATATCGACAGAAACAGGGCAAACGTTGTTTAGAATCCATCCTCAAGGTGTTTTTGAAATACAGTGCCTTGCGAAAGTATTCGGCCCACTTGAACTTTGCGACCTTTTGCCACATTTCAGGCTTCAAACATAAAGATATAAAACTGTATTTTTTTGTGAAGAATCAACAACAAGTGGGACACAATCATGAAGTGGAACGACATTTATTGGATATTTCAAACTTTTTTAACAAATCAAAAACTGAAAAATTGGGCGTGCAAAATTATTCAGCCCCTTTACTTTCAGTGCAGCAAACTCTCTCCAGAAGTTCAGTGAGGATCTCTGAATGATCCAATGTTGACCTAAATGACTAATGATGATAAATACAATCCACCTGTGTGTAATCAAGTCTCCATATAAATGCACCTGCACTGTGATAATCTCAGAGGTCCTTTAAAAGCGCAGAGAGCATCGTGAAGAACCAGGAACACACCAGGCAGGTCTGAGATACTGTTGTGAAGAAGTTTAAAGCCGGATTTGGATACAAAAAGATTTCCCAAGCTTTAAACATCCCAAGGAGCACTGTGCAAGCGATAATATTGAAATGGAAGAAGTATCAGACAACTGCAAATCTACCAAGACCTGGCCGTCCCTCTAAACTTTCAGCTCATACAAGGAGAAGACTGATCAGAGATGCAGCCAAGAGGCCCATGATCACTCTGGATGAACTGCAGAGATCTACAGCTGAGGTGGGAGACTCTGTCCATGGGACAACAATCAGTCGTATATTGCACAAATCTGGCCTTTATGGAAGAGTGGCAAGAAGAAAGCCATTTCTTAAAGATATCCATAAAAAGTGTTGTTTAAAGTTTGCCACAAGCCACCTGGGAGACACACCAAACATTTGGAAGAAGGTGCTCTGGTCAGATGAAACCAAAATTGAACTTTTTGGCAACAATGCAAAACGTTATGTTTGGCGTAAAAGCAACACAGCTGAACACACCATCCCCACTTGGTGGTGGCAGCATCATGGTTTGGGCCTGCTTTTCTTCAGCAGGGACAGGGAAGATGGTTAAAATTGATGGGAAGATGGATGGAGCCAAATACAGGACCATTCTGGAAGAAAACCTGATGGAGTCTGCAAAAGACCTGAGACTGGGATGGAGATTTGTCTTCCAACAAGACAATGATCCAAAACATAAAGCAAAATCTACAATGGAATGGTTCAAAAATAAACATATCCAGGTGTTAGAATGGCCAAGTCAAAGTCCAGACCTGAATCCAATCGAGAATCTGTGGAAAGAACTGAAAACTGCTGTTCACAAATGCTCTCCATCCAACCTCACTGAGCTCGAGCTGTTTTGCAAGGAGGAATGGGAAAAAATGTCAGTCTCTCGATGTGCAAAACTGATAGAGACATACCCCAAGCGACTTACAGCTGTAATCGCAGCAAAAGGTGGCGCTACAAAGTATTAACTTAAGGGGGCTGAATAATTTTGCACGCCCAATTTTTCAGTTTTTGATTTGTTAAAAAAGTTTGAAATATCCAATAAATGTCGTTCCACTTCATGATTGTGTCCCACTTGTTGTTGATTCTTCACAAAAAAATACAGTTTTATATCTTTATGTTTGAAGCCTGAAATGTGGCAAAAGGTCGCAAAGTTCAAGGGGGCCGAATACTTTCGCAAGGCACTGTATCTATTCGATAATATATCCGTCAGGACAATTCGTTTTTCAGTTGGACCGATTGGAGTAATGACTACCTCTGTATTTTACGCGAGAATCTCTCTCGGAGCCACCATGTGACCACTTACGCAATGTGGCCGCCTACGGCTATTCTTCAACAGAAATGCGTAAAACTACGTCACAATGCTGTAGACACCTTGGGGAATACGTAGAAAGCGTAAGCTCGTTGATTATACATTCACAGCTGAATAGGGAGTCATTGGAACGCAGCGCTTTCCAAACCTGGGGCACTTCCGGATTGGATTTTTCTCAACATCAGATCTGTTATACTCACAGACAATATCTTTACAGTTTTGGAAACGTTAGTGTTTTCTATCCAAAGCTGTCAATTATATGCATATTCTAGCATCCTTTCCTGACAAAATATCCCGTTTAAAACGGGAACGTTTTTTTTTCCAAAAATGAAAATACTGCACCCTAACACTTAAACAATTTAAAGGCAATGCTACCAAATACTAATTGACTGTATGTAAACTTCCGACCCATTGGGAGTTGATGAAAGATATAAGAGCTGAAGTAAATCATTCTCTCCACTATTATTCTGACATTTCACATCCTTAAAATAAAGTGGTAATTTTTACTAGGATTAAATGTCAATAATTGTGAAAAACTGAGTTTAAATGTACTTGACTAAGGTATATGCAAACTTCCGACTTCAACTGTATTCCTCAATGACCTCGTACCCTTTCACATCTACTCGACACTGGTACCTCATATACACTGCTCAAAAACATAAAGGGAACACTAAAATAACACATCCTAGAGCTGAATGAATGAAATATTCTTATTAAATACTTTTTTTCTTTACATAGTTGAATGTGCTGACAACAAAATCACACAAAAATTATCAATGGAAATCAAATGTATCAACCCATGTAGGTCTGGATTTGGAGTCACACTCAAAAATAAGGTGGAACACCACACTACAGGCTGATCCAACTTTGATGTAATGTCCTTAAAACAAGTCAAAATGAGGCTCAGTAGTGTGTGTGGCCTCCCCGTGCCTGTATGACCTCCCTACAACGCCTGGGCATGCTCCTGATGAGGTGGCGGATGGTCTCCTGAGGGATCTCCTCCCAGACCTAGACTAAAGCATCCGCCAACTCCTGGACAGTCTGTGGTGCAACGTGGCATTGGTGGATGGAGCGAGACATGATGTCCCAGATGTGCTCAATTGGATTCAGGTCTGGGGAACGGGCGGGCCAGTCCATAGCATCAATGCCTTCCTCTTGTAGGAACTGCTGACACACTCCAGCCACATGAGGTGTAGCATTGTCTTGCATTAGGAGGAACCCAGGGCCAACCGCACCAGCATATGGTCTCACAAGGGGTCTGATGATCTCATCTCGGTACCTAATGGCAGTCAGTCTACCTCTGGCGAGCACATGGAGGGCTGTGCGGCCCACCAAAGAAATGCCACCCCACACCATGACTGACCCACTGCCAAACCGGTCATGCTGGAGGATGTTGCAGGCAGCAGAACGTTCTCCACTGCGTCTCCACCTGCTTTCATCTGTGAAGAGCACAGGTCACCAGTGGAAAATTTGCCAATCTTGTTGTTCTCTGGCAAATGCCAAACGTCCTGCACGGTGTTGGGCTGTAAGCACAACCCCCACCTGTGGACGTCGGGCCCTCATACCACCCTCATGGAGTTTGTTTCTGACCGTTTGAGCAGACATGCACATTTTTGTCCTGCTGGAGGTCATTTTGCAGGGCTCTGGCAGTGCTCCTCCTGCTCCTCCTTGCACAAAGGCGGAGGTAGTGGTCCTGCTGCTGGATTGTTGCCCTCCTACGGCCTCCTCCACGTCTCCTGATGTACTGGCCTGTCTCCTGGTAGCGCCTCCATGCTCTGGACACTACGCTGACAGACACAGCAAACCTTCTTGCCACAGCTCGCATTGATGTGCCATCCTGGATGAGCTGCACTACCTGAGCCACTTGTGTGGGTTGTAGACTCCGTCTCATGCTACCACTAGAGTGAAAGCACCGCCAGCATTCAAAAGTGACCAAAACATCAGCCAGGAAGCATAGGAACTGAGAAGTGGTCTGTGGTCACCACCTGCAGAACCACTACTTTATTGGGGGTGTCTTGCTAATTGCCTATAATTTCCACCTGTTGTCTATTCCATTTGCACAACAGCATGTGAAATTTATTGTCAATCAGTGTTGCTTCCTAAGTGGACAGTTTGATTTCACAGAAGTGTGATTGACTTGGAGTTACATTGTGTTGTTTAAGTGTTCCCTTTATTTTTTTGAGCAGTGTATATTGCCAAGTTATCGTTACTCATTGTTTATTTATTCCTTTGTAAATATTTATCTATTATTTCTATTTTTTCTATACACTGTTGGGAAGGGCTCGTGAGTAAGCATTTCACTGTTAGTCTACACCTGTTGTTTACAAAGCATGTGAAAAATAACATTTTATTTTATTTGAATGTGTTCCTCTTTTCACTTCTCAGTCAACATGCCTGGTAGGAATAAATAGTTGTGTTACTGTAGCAGCATGCCATTGGGAAATTAATTCTGAGATGGGGATCAGAGGCTGAATTGTCTTTCCTCTCTTTTCCCAGTATTAAAAACCTGTCCAAAACCTGTGCCTCATACTGATTAGAAAGATTGCTCTCACCTTTCCCACTCTTCTCTTAGGCAGTTGATGAGTCACTGCCTCGAACATTATCCTTACTGTAGTATTTACAGTACTGTGACTGTCTACATCCCAAATGGCACGCTATTCCCTATATAGTACACTACTAGTAGTGCATTATACAGGGAAAATGGTGCCATTTTGGACACATATTAAGTCTGCATCACAGTACTTTATCTGTAACTCTGTGCACATTACTGTAGGTAATGTATTGTTGACCGTCTGCAAACATTGAACAAACGCCTCAAAAACTAGATGAAAGTCAGCTGGATTAAAAGCCTCTCAGAGATCTGGGGCACCTCAATCCGTCATTTGGGTTTAGTTGAGGTTACAGGAGACAGAGTCTGCGTCCCCAATGTCACCCTACTGTTCATTCGGAAAGTATTCAGCCCCCTTGACTTTTTCCACATTTTGTTACGTTACAATTGATTAAAATTGCCTTTTCACCTTATCAATCTACACACCCCATAATAACAAAGCAAAAACAGATTTTTATTGGTCATAAAAGCAAGGGGAAAAACATCTGGAGTGCCATTGATTTTAATAATTAGTCCACTGACTTCATAATCAACGATGTGGAGAGTATATGAATCACTAAACGCTGTAGCTCTTCCTCTCGGAATTCAGTCACGTGAGTTCTCTGGAGGCGAGTTCTGTTGAGGGAACATACACAGATAATTCCCGCGTACAGCGACAGTTTTGCATATCCAATCCTCCGTGTGCGATGTCGTTGCTCTTTCTTTCGGTTTAATTTCGGTGAATCGATGCTCCATTTTCTCAGACAAGGGAGGAGGGAAGCTGATGTGTATGTGTTGCCGTGTTCTTTTTTTTCTATTTCTGTATCTGTGTCTGTCGGGGGAGAATACAGCTACATACTGCAGCAACGTTCATTTGGAGACACAGTTTGTCTGTTGTTTCTCTCTGGGTTAGAGTGTTTGCTTGCTAGTTGTTGCGTTACAGTAGGGGTGTTAAGAAGCTGCGCGTGTCAATTATTTTACGGTGGGTGGGATGCTAAGCCCAGTTTACATCTAACAGACGAGATGAGATGTTCCTATCAATTTTAAAACAAAGCTTGCTTGATCTGAATGGTTTAGCTGAAGTTTCCAAGGTCCAACATATCAAATCTTAGCAAAAGATTTGAGATGAGACAGGTCGATTTCGCAGAAGTGTGGACTTGAGGAACAACTTTGACTCTGGTCTGACTCACGTCACAAATTTGATGATTTGAGACTATACTTCGTAGACTTGGATTTGGAGCCTCAAGACTCAATTTTGTGTCAATCATAATATTTTGTCAGACGGTTATTGTTATGCAAAAGCCTGCCGGTTTCAGTGTAATTGACCATTTAATTAACATAAACACGTTTAGCATTTCCAGGCCTCCACGCACACAACATGCTTACAAGCCGCTAATGCGTGCCTTAGGAACATATACATTTAAAAAAGTGTAATAAAGCAATTTAATATACAGCAGAACAATAAATTCATTCATTTTAGGCAGGTCTAAAGAAATATTATGGCATGAGGAAAATGTATTTCAGAAAAACAAAATATGAGTTGGCCTACTGTATGTTTTTAGGTTCTAATTCTCAGAGTAAAAACTTGACGGACACTATGAAAGCTTAAACCAAGTGTATTCTTCCCAGAGGATCAATACAACTGCATTAGACGATAACATATTCACACAAGCACTGATATTTAACTATGCCGAGTCTCCACCTACACATCTGAACAGCCAATGCATCTCTGTTGCTAGACAGAACCTTAGTGATATCTGTTCTTCCTCACCTCATCTGACCTGACCTCTATCCCAAAGCGCTCACTCCTCCCCAACTCATGGCTGTTATGGTGACTGGTACCAGACTGTGTCTTTTCTCCTCCCAGAGGATCCCTGATGGCTAACAATAACATATCCTGACATAATGTAACTGTTATACATTACCCTCTCTCCCTCAGTGACATGAATAAGTATATTTCATATTCTCAGAACCCAACAATGTTATCTGGCTATGCACCATGCCATAGGCTGTGGGCTTGTTCATTTAGCAAGTCCTGTGCCATTATTCATATTATATGATTTTATAGGAAGAGAATATAATTTAAGTTAGCTGAAAGGACATTGTAAAGGACATTTTTCCCATTCCAAGTGGCTATGTTGAGCATAAAAGTGATCATTTGAAACAGGTACTATATGCTTGATTTAGAGTTATGTGGCAACTTTAGTAATGAATGACACAAATCTTAGAATGTCTTAAAAATCTAAAAGTATATTGGCTTCATGATGCGACTATAGGCTATTGATGAATTGAGAAATTTGCAAAAAAACTTGAGTTCTGTTCCTTGCCTCAGCCTGCATACGTTGTTCTCTCAAGTGATCATATTTTTACCCATCAGACTGTCCTCAATTTAATCTTGTCTATTCTAATATGTCAAATCAGTTTAGATTTAGAATGGCCCATTACCAAGTGGAAAGGAACAGGGCAGGGAAAAAAGACAGGTCATCATTATGCACATGAATAGCTGATGGAAGCCAATTTCCCGCTGGTTCTTTTTTCTAACTCAAGCTGGTAGGTTGACCACATAAAAAAAATGCAGGACAACAAGATGATTTTGTGAGACATTCACAGAACATTGTAGCCTACAGTACCAGTCAAAAGTTGTAGAGTAATAGTGAAGACAACGAAATAACACTTATGGAATCATGTAGTAACCAAAAAAGTGTTGAAGTAGGTCCCACATATGCTGAGCACTTGTTGGCTGCTTTTCCTTCACTCTGTGTTCCAATTCATCCCAAACCATCTCAAGTTGTTGGAGGTCGGGTGATTGTGGAGGCCAGGTCATCTGATAAAGCTCTCCTTCTTGGTCCAACAGCCCTTACACAGCCTGGAGGTGTGTTTTGGGTCATTGTCAAGTAAAAAAAAAAATTATAGTCCCACTAAGCGCATACTAGATGGGATGGTGTATCACTGCAGAATGCTGTGGTAGCCATGTTGGTTAAGTGTGGCTTGAATTCTAAATATATCAGTGTCACCAGCAAAGCACTATCACACCTCCTCCTCTATGCTTAATGGTGGGAACCACACATGCGGAGATCATCCGTTCACCTACTCTGCGTCTCACGAATACACGGCGGTTGGAACCAAAAATCGCAAATTTGGACTCATCAGACCAAAGGACACATTTCTACAGGTCTAATGTCCATTGCTCGTGTTTCTTGGCCCAAGAAAGTCTCTTCTTATTATTGGTGTCTTTTAGTAGTGGTTTCTTTGCAGCAATTCGACCATGAAGGCCTGATTCACCAGTCTCTGAACGGTTGATGTTGAGATGTGTATGTTACTTGAACTTTGTGAAACATTTATTTGGGCTGCAATCTGAGGTGCAGTTATTCTAATGAATTTATCCTCTGCAGAAGAGGTAACTCTTGGTCTACCTTCCCTGTGGCGGTCCTCATGAGAGCCAGTTTCATCATAGCGCTTGATGGTTTTTGCAACTGCACTTGAAGGAACTTTGAAAGTTCTTGAAATTTTCCGGATTGACTGACCTTCATGTCTTGAAGTAAAGATGGGCTGTCATTTCTCTTTGTTTGTTTGAGCTGTTCTTGCCATAAAATGGACTTGGTATTTTACCAAATAGGGCTATCTTGTGTATACCAACCCTACCTTGTCACAACACAACTGATTTGCTCAAACGCATTGAAAAGGAAAGGAATTCCACAAATGAACTTTTAACAAGGCACGCCTGTTAATTGAAATGCTTTAAAGGTGACAACCTCATGAAGCTGGTTGTGGGAATGCCAAGTGTGTGCAAAGCTGTCATCAAGGCAAAGGGTGGCTACACTTTTATGGTTACTATATGATTCCATATGTGTTATTTCATAGTTTTGTTGTCTTCAATATTATTCTACAATGGTGAAAATAGTACAAATAAAGAAAAACCCTGCAATGAGTAGGTTTGTGTAAACTTTTGACTGATACTGTATAAATTAAATCAAATTTAAAAAATACACTCACAAAAACTTTTCAAATGTTCAAATCAAAAGGCTATTGCATGGGTGCTTCGCAAATTCAGAATTGCTGGACACCAGCATAATAAACTAAAGCACTCATCATTGGGAATGAGATCAGAATCAATGCTTATGCTTGATCCATATATTAAATAATAACACAGCCAGTCATTAAATAACAACACAGAGAAGATAAAACCTTGTGATTATTTTCCTTTGATTGACTCTTCAGGATTAGGTGTTCATAGGGAATGGCAGGACAGTTGATATTCTTCAGGCTCCCGCAGCAGTATACATGTCAGTGGAGATTTCTATTGTAATCCATGAAATGCACTGATATCCCTATTTTGTATCTAAAGGGCTTATTGGCAAAGCCAGACTCGGTGGCCAAGCTTCTCAGTGCTATTAACAGTGAACACGAACAGACACACAGTCAAATATGTTAAGACAATTTACAGCTATAGGTAAATCCCCCTTGAAGGATAATGAATAGCTGCTGGAAATATCTCACACATGGAATTTCCATAACAGACATGTAAATGAAATTAGGTGAAATTGTGCTTATAAGTGTGTGTGTCATTTTAGACTATTTGTATTCCCTTCACAGTACACTCCTTTTGACCAGAGGCCCATAGTAATGGGCCCAGGTCAAAAGTAGGGTACAAGGGGTATACTTAATACCATTGAGACATCCTTACTCTCTGATTAAGAAACAGCCTCTGTGGTATTACTGAATTGGGAGTGAGCTTGCAGAGTGAGAGCAAGTAATTAGGCGGGGTGGAGCTCTGCCAAGGAGGCTGGGGCTCAGTTGGATCTCTCACTGTGTGTGTGTGAGCTCTGTTGAAGTGCGGTATCCTAGTGAGTGGGTAAGGCTCCCACCGGTGGACCTATGAGAGGCCTGACTGATACTGCTACTAGCATAACGCACTCAGGGCTCCAGCAAATGTACTTCACGTCTCATATTCATGGAGCTATTTGTGCATGTACACATTTGTTTAAATTTAACCTTTATTTAACTAGGCAAGTCAGTTTTAAGAACAAATTCTTATGTACAGTGATGGCTTACCCCGGCCAAACCCTAACGAAGCTGGGCCAACTGTGTGCCGCCCTATGGGACTCTCTAACTAGCTATCATTGAACCTATTTGGTTAACTTTAGTTAGAAATAATTTGATCTCCCAATCACAGCCGGTTGTAATACAGCCTGGAATCAAACCAGGGTCTGTAGTGATGAGAGCGAGAGAGTGTGCATTTCTGAGCAAGCGAGAGGTGTTCTACAAAACAAAGTAATCTGTGATTGAATAGTCTCTAACCAATCAGAATGTCAAAGCCAAAGATTAATTTTCTAAATGCTGCTTTACCCACTTGTGTTCTGGCTCTGAACCAAACCATCGGTTTCTGGGACCAATCAGATGTTGTTTTAATGGATTGGCCAGAGCAAGGAGTTTGGCTTTGCCTGCCTGTGTTGGCATAGGAAATCACAACTAACCAATATGTGACCGACTGGCTCAAATCGGTCTTATGTAGCAACATTTGAAATTGTATTTTTTACATTGGCTAACAGTAGAGACTCAGAGCTACAAAATTGTATATCATACACTGCATTAAAGGAACAATTCAACATTGTTCACGCCCCACCCATCTCGTTAAGGATTCACATGAGGTCATGTGCCAGCTAAACATTGAGTAGTGTAGTAAAGATTAAGACTAAAATGGTAAAAGTAGTAGCCTGCAATAAGGAAAAATTCCAGGTATACAGAAAGTGCCTGTTAGATGACGCTTACCCAGACACACTTATCTAAATTGATGGGTCATGTGAAAGAAATGCTATAACCCCCAGCCACATGTTGCCAAGTTAATAGGTCTCTAAAGAAGGTGTAAGCAGTGCAGCCAAATGGTTACTTGCATAGTAGCACTCTCAGAAATGGATGGTGCCAATGTAAATCAAATAATATACAGTATGTACAAGAACAATTTCAATAACAGTATCAGTGATAGATGAGGTAGTTATATGCATACAAACAGGGGTAAAGTGGCAGCAGGAAAATAAAACAATAGTAGCAGCAACGTATGTGTGTTAGGAGAGAGTCATTTGAGTAGAGGCACTGCAGATAGTGGCAGTGGTGTAAAGTACTTAAGTAAAAATACTTTAAAGTGCTACTTAAGTAGTTTTTTGCAGTATCTGTACTTTACTTTACTATTTCTATTTTTTGACAACTTTTACTTCACTACATTCCTAAAGAAAATATTGTACTTTTTACTCCATACATTTTCCCTGACAACCAAAAGTACTCATTACATTTTGAATTCTTAGCAGGTCAGGAAAATTGTCAAAATTCCACGCTTATCAAGAGAAGACTTAGTCATCCCTACTGCCTCTGGGCTGGTGGATTCACTAAACACAAATGCTTCTTTTGTAAATAATGTCAGTGTTGGAATGTGCCCCTGGCTATCCGTACATTTTTAAAACAAGAAAATGGTGCCGTCTGCTTTGCTTAATAGAAGTACATTTAAATTACTTTTACTTGTGATACTTAAGTATATTTTAGCAATTGCATTTACTTTTGATGCTTACATATATTTAGACTTTACTCAAGTAGTATTTTACTGGCTGATTTTCACTTTTACTTGAGTAACTGTCTTATTAAGGTATCTATACTTTTACTCAAGTATGAGAATTGGGTACCTTTTCCACCACTGGATAGTGGTGATGACTGGTCCGTCCGAACCACACATGAACAAGGGAATCTATTTTCGGAGAGCCTGTTCCTCTCCTGCCCTTGCCTTTAGTGCAGTGCATGTGATGTCCATAGCCTCTTTGTCGCAAAACTCCCTGATCTTCTCCAAAATATTAATTTGTCTAGCAGTGTCCAGTCCAGGTGGTGCTTGTACAGACAGACCATCTATGGGAGGAAGGATGTCAGTGTTGCGCAGCAGCTGAAACCTGGTCCCGACTGAGTCCGAACTCTCCTTGGTGACAACAACACCAGGTTCCAGAGAGTCGAAGCTGTAAAACAGGAAATAACAAAAAAAATTAAGACATTGCAACCTTGTACAACATCAATTCACCTCCCATGTTTGAATAACCTCATACAATGCAATGAAAATTACATTCACCTGAAATGCTGGTACTGCTTGAACTGTGAGCAGTGGCTTGAGGTACAGAGTCAGGTGTTATTGCCAATCACAGCTTTCCACCAGCACCTTACCATCCTCCAGTCCAACCAGCTGTGGGATCTTGATCCATGTCACAGAAGGATAGTGCACCTGCAAACATCAAAAGGACATTAGGATAAATGAATGAAAAATGAATTTAATGTAAAATGTAATATAATTTTTTTATGCATAATTTGGCTCCCGAGTGGACAGCGGTGTAAGGTACTGCATCTCAGTGCCCGAGGCATCACTACAGACCCTGGTTTGATTCCAGGCTGTATCACTACCGACTGTGATTATGAGATCAATTCATATCTAACTAAAGTTAACCAAATAGGTTCAATGTTAGCTAGCTAATGTGTAAAAGACCTGTCCACACACTCAATCAAACAGACTCCAACCTCTCCACAATGGCCAAGACCAGAGAGCTGTGTAAGGACATCAGGGATAAAATTGTAGACCTGCACAAGGCTGGGATGGGCTACAGGACAATAGGCAAGCAGCTTGGTGAGAAGGCAACCACTGCTGGCACAATTAATAGAAAATGGAAGAAGTTCAAGATGACGGTCAATCACCCTCGATCAGCCCAGAACTACATGGCAGGACCTTGTCAATGACCCGAAGAGAGCTTGGACCACAGTCTCAATGAAAACCATGGGCAACTAAGGAATGGCTCCGTAAGAAGCATCTCAAGGTCCTGGAGTGGCCTACCCAGTCTCCAGACCTGAACCCAATAGAAAATCTTTGGAGGGAGCTGAAAGTCCGTATTGCCCAGCGACAGCCCCGAAACCTGAAGGATCTGGAGAAGGTCTCTATGGAGGAGTGGGCCAAAATCCCTGCTGCATTGTGTGCAAACCTGGTCAAGAACTACAGGAAATGTATGACCTCTGTAATTGCAAACAAAGGTTTATGTACCAAATATTAAGTTCTGCTTTTCTGATGTATCAAATACTTATGTCATGCAATAAAATGCAAATGAATTACTTAAAAATCATACAATGTGATTTTCTGGATTTTTGTTTTAGATTCCGTCTCTCACAGTTGAAGTGTACCTATGATAACAATTACAGACCTCTACATGCTTTGTAAGTAGGAAAACCTGCAAAATCGGCAGTGTATTAAATACTTGTTCTCCCCACTGTATATGTTCTGAGTTCTAATATGAATGGATCCCCCAGGATATTCCATTAGGCTTGAACAGCAGGACTTCATAAAGAACCTAATACCTCCATTATTGCCAAGTAGGCCTCATGTATCCAAATGAAAGCAGGCGGCAGTGGGATGCATGCTTCCTAAATAGCATCCAATTCCTATCCTACCATTTGGGACGCACACCTAGATTAAGTCGTGTAGCTCCTTGAGAGCATAATGGAGAATGATTTGTATTTATTATGGATCCCCATTATCCTCTTCCTGTGGTCCAGAAAAATTAAGGCAGTTATACATAAAAAAACAATACATTCATAACAGATTTCACAACATATTTACTGTATGCCCTCAGACCTCTACTCTACTAACACATATCTATAACACAAAATCCGTATGTTATCATGTGTTTGTATTCATGTGTCTATTCATGTGTTTGTGTTGCTTCACAGTCCCCACTGTTCCATGAGGTGTATTTGTATTTGTTTTTTAATCATTTTAATAATACATGTAGTGATGAAGTCAATCTCTCCTCCACTTTGAGCCAGGAGAGATTGACATGCATATTAATAATGTTAGCTCTGTGTACATCCAAGGGCCAGCCATCCTGCCCTGTTCTGAGCCAATTGCAATTTTCCTAAGTCTTTGTGGAACCTGACCACATGACTGAACAGTAGTCCAAGTGCGAAAAAACTAAGGCCTGTAGGACCTGTTGATAATGCTGTTATGAATGCAGAGCAGCACTTTATTATAGACTGACTTATCCCCATCCTAGCTACTGTTGTATCAATATGTTTTGACCATAACAGTTTACAATCCAGCATTAGTCTCCTCAATTTTCTAATTTCCACATTATTCACTACAATACTTAGTTGTAGTTTAGGGTTTTATTGAATGATTAGTCCCAAATTCTATGCTTTTAATTTTTGAAATATTTAGGACCAATTCTTTGCCACCCATTCTGAAACTAACTGCAGCTCTTTGTTAAATGTTGCTGTCATTTCAGTCGCTGTGATAGCTGACGTGTATAGTGTTGAGTCATCAGCATACATAGACACACTGGCTTTACTGTCGTTTGTAAAGATTGTAAAGAATGAAAAATGTAAGGGACCTCGACAGCTGCCCTGGAGAATTCCTGATTCTACCTTGATTTTGTTGGAGAGGCTTCCATTAAAGAACACCCTCTGTCTTCTGTTAGACAGGTAAGTCTTTATCCACAATAAAGCAAGGGGTGACAGCCATAACACAAACGTTTTTTCCAGCAACAGACAATGATCAATAATGTTAAAAGAACGTACTGATGTATAACAAAACAGCCCCCACAATCTTGTTATCATCAATTTCTCACAGCCAATCATCAGTAATTTGTGTAAGTGCTGTGCTTGTTGAATGTCCTTTCCTATAAGCGTGCTTACAGTCAGTTGTCATTTTGTTTACTGGAAAATACTATTTTATCTGATCAAACACCATTTTTTCCAAAAGTTCACTAAGGGTTGGTAACAGGCTGATTGGTTGGCTATTTGAGCCAGTTAATTAACAGAAGGTGCTATGAATTGTAGGCCGGCTCTGAAATATGTGATAGTTGGCTTCTAAAAGCATTGTACAAAGTGAATTTGGTGTCAGTATGATATCTTATTGACTGATGGCTGGCTGACTTCATGGCAGTATAATATATTGGCATTGTACATTTCATATTGCAAATGAACAGTGCACATTTCCAATATATTTGATGAGAAAACCAAATGGACAGGCTGAAATCAACACCAACGAGCGATGGAGAGAAACTACTATCACTGCTCGACCATCCCGAGTTCAACGAGCCAGTCAATTGGGCATTTCTGAAGTATATTAGAGCATGTCCAATTCGTGATGGTAAATGCCCATTGTTATACATTGCAAATGGATGGTGTACATTTCTAATGTATTTAATGAGGGATTTACCATCACCAAATGGACAAGCTGAAATCAACACCAACGATCAATTGGAAAGCATCCATTTCACATATGCTGTTTTGTCAGTGTGAACATGCTCTTATGCAAGTTGACAGTGTCCATTGCCAATGTATATCCATAAGGACTTCCCATTTCGGAATGGACATGCTGAATCAACACCAACAATATATTCTGACATTCTATGATCAAACATGACAAATAGACCTTCTAAGTTGATTCAGGGCTTAACATAGTGATATATATATAATTTGGTCAGTATATAGGCCATTTGCACATGGTTCAATGACTTTTGGGTTCGTAAGCCAACTTCCTATGATCATGTATGGCAAATGTAAATAACATCCTGATTTAGTACTTTCGTTACTTATTTTTTCCATTTGGACATGGTTCACTGACTTTTGGGTTTGGAAGCCGACATCTTATATAGCAAAAGGACATAGCATCCTGATTTAGTACTTTTAGTACTTATGTATGCCATTTGGATATTTCGTATGCCATTTGGACATGCTTCACTGACTTTTGTGCTCTGGCGGACTTCCTATGATCAAATATGGCAAATGGACAAAACATAGGCCTTATGGACAAACTCAATAACATAAGACAAATGTATGTCCATACGGTTACTACATATGTATAACTGCCTGGTTGCAGGCACTAGTTTGAAGCTTTCTCTTGAGTGGGCAGTCTGATGAAAGCCAGTCAATATTTAAATCACCCAGAAAGTATACCTATCTTGATATCACATACATTATCAGTAATTTCACACATGTTAGCCAGATACTGACTCTTAGCACTTAGTGGTCTGTAGCAGCTTCCCACCAGAATGGGCTTTAATTAAGTGAGGCAGGTGAACATGTAGCCATATTATTTCAATAGTATTTAACAGTATCTAAGCTTTACAGAAATGTGGTTCTGAATATAAACCGCAACACCGCCCCCATTGACATATCTGTCTTTTCTGTAAATGTTATAACCATGTATTGCTACCACTGTATCATCAAAGGGATTATCTAAGTGAGTCTCATAGATTGTCAGAATATGAATGTCATCTGTTATTAGCAAATTATTGATTTCACGAACCCTTGAATTACATATGTTAATGTTGGCTATTATAGCACTTTTCTGGGATGCTTTATTATTTTTCTTGCTTTACTGGGAATCTTGCATAGGTAGACATACGCAGGTTATTTTAATTTGTGCAGGGTGAGCTGCACACGGTGTATTTCCTACTATTGCACACTACCTCAGTGCTAACATAATTACTCTGGTTCATAGACATTTGATTACTGAATACAATAGCTGTAGTATCAGCAGAGGCATTCTGGGCTGTAAATAGGGACATAAAATTAGGTTATTTACATTTGTCTTCCAACGCCCCTCGGATAATGTACATTTGCTGAAGCATTATGACAACTCAGCGACACAATGGTGGGGATTAAATGAGCTGGACTTGGGATATTGATAAGTCATTGTCTCAACACAGCCTTATAATGCTGTGAAAGGATCCAGGAACCCAAATGATTTGGGTAGATCTCATCCTTATAATACAAGCTTTGTTTCCAGAAGGCATCAAAATTGACAATAAATGTTACACGCAGAGAGCTGCAATTGTCTCGTAACCAGTTATGGATGGCTAAAAGTTTGCTGGACCGTTCAATGCTACGATTTAGGGAGTGCAGAGGGCCAGATATTATGGGGTGTTGCTGGTGTCAAGTAGAGACCCAAACAGTTATTTAAAATCCTTCTTCAGCTTTTCTGAGCTGCCCTTAATAATTGTATTTGACCCCACATGAACCATGACAGTATCAGTCCCTGTTGACTGGCTCACAGCCTCCAGAAGCAACCTGGTGATATCCTACAATTTTGGCCCAGGAAAACAGTCTTTGTGGTACAGATATATGCCTCACCATCGAACTACCTATCACAATCACCGGAATGATCCGGTCTCTGCCGTGTCTCGAAGCAGATTGCGATGCCAGAGCCACAGAACTCACCTGTGAAGAGGCCTGCTGAGACGCCGGCTGCGTGTAGGCCACAACCGCTAAAGGGACAGAGCTCTGATCAAGAGAGTATGGCCCAACGGAGGGGGACCGCGTTGGTCCAGGCTGTGCCAAGGCAGTTGATTGACTAAGACGGGGAGAGGTAGCTGGAGGGGTATCCACAGCCATGGAGGGAACACCCAAGTCCCCCACAGAGGACAGCTGGTACAGGGGCCCAAAGCGAAAGTCTTAAGTCTGGACGTGTGGGAAGATAGCAGGCATTCAAGCTAGTAGAGGGGTGCAGTGGCGGAAATTAATCATAGTCCATGAAGGTTCCATTATGATCATCTTGGATGTTTTGAAATGAAGCATTTAAAGATGTCAATAGAATCCTTATTCAGTTCAAGGCGCTTGGTAAACATTTTATTTCTTCATGAAGAGTAATAATCCTTTCTTTAGTTATCCATCAGGCCTTTCCCCGTGACAACGACGAACATGTCATATGTTACACATTTAATAGCACATGAGCTCCCTCCGTGGCCATGCTACCATGGCCACGGACGCCCCCACCATCCCCCTCACAACTATGTTGTTGTCTGTCTCTCATTGAATTTGAGAGCAAAATAAAAGTGCAGGGTGATGTCTTGGTCGGCTATCAGTTGCAGATCGATTTCTGTTCCTTGCTACGCAGCCAGCCTGGTTGCATATTAGTTTTCGGTGTAGCCTCGTGTCCCCAGTGTCTGTAGTCGTGGGGGATACAAAACATACAATTCCAGCATGTACTGGCCAACAATTGGAGTCAGACTCCTACGCTGGAAATGAGCACTTTCCTTTAGTAGTTTTATGGAGAGCGTTGTATTAGTCGAGGTCCTTACATCCTGAAAATACTAAGACGTTGGTAAATGTGTTAAATGCAGAGTTTTGATTAAACAATTATTAAAAGTAAAACATGTCAAGTTTGACAGGTAGCCAAGTCGCAACAAACAGCACATCAGCACGACAATGAAAAAGTGAATTTGCAGAGTAAGCGAGATACTGTAAAATCTATTTAATATTTTTTACCTTTTTAACTAGGCAAGTCAGGTAAGAACAAATTCTTATTTACAATGACAGCCTACCCCAGCCAAACCCTTCCCTAACCCATTGTGCGCCGCACTATTGGTTGCGGTACAGCCTTGGATCAATGCAGTGCGTTAGACCGCTGCACCACTCAGGATCCCCATATAATAGAGAGAACAATCAACTCGCAACCCTGAAGGAAACAGTGTCATATAAGTCCCATTTACAGTAGCCTCACACACACATACAAACACACAATGTGAAAGACGTCAGCTGTTTTATTTTTTATGTCTTACGGCTCGGTTTAAATACATGTCAACGGATGCAACCCAACAAATGCAACTTATAAGTGTTTTGTCATCTGAACATAATTTTCCATCTAGGCCATGCAGGAAGTCTCAAATAAAGTCCTTCATTCATGTTTTATCAATTCTTGCTATCTATTCATTTTTAAATAGTTGGATTTCTTCAAACAGAAGCCCATGCAGCTAGCCTAGGAGAGGCTTTCAGTAAAAATCTATCTTGTTTGTGTGTGTTTTCCGTAGACCTTCCATACTCCCACACAGTTCTATTCAAATATGACTTTTCCCCTGCGCTAACAATGTTAGCTCTGTACCTTTCGGTTTCAGTATTAGTATTTATTAGGATCCTCAATTAGCTGCTGCCGAGGCAACGGTTACTCTTCCTGGGGTCCAAACAGGAAACAACATGACAAATAATATTTTTATTTATTTATTTTATAGTTATTTTACCAGGTAAGTTGACTGAGAACACGTTCTCATTTACAGCAACAACCTGGGGAATAGTTACAGGGGAGAGGAGGGGGATGAAGTAGCCAATTGTAAGCTGGGGATGATTAGGTTACCGTGAAAGTATGAGGGACAGCTTGCAAATTTAGCCAAGACACCAGGGTTAACACCCCTACTCTTACGATAAGTGCCATGGGATCTTTAATGACCTCAGAGAGTCAGGACACCCGTTTAACGTCCCATCCAAAAGACAGCACCCTACACAGGGCAGTGTCCCCAATCACTGCCCTGGGGCATTGGTATATTTTTTAGACCAGAGGAAAGAGTGCCTCCTACTGGCCCTTCCAGCAGCATCTGGTCCCCCATCTAGGGACTGACCAGGACCAACCCTGCTTAGCTTCAGAAGCAAGCCAACAGTGTGGTGTGCTGCTGGCATAATATATGTACATAATACATACATAGCACTACATTACAATTTAGCCATTCAGCAGACACTGCCATTCAGAGCAACCCAAAGCTGGTGCATTCATCTTGAAATAGTCAGGCAAGACAACAACATTACAGACGTATCCCAATCATGTATCGCATACATAATACAATGCAGAACACAATAAAAAATTAATTAAAATGTGTGTGTGTGTCTTCACAGTCCCCTTCATGCCGTAAGGTGTTCTTTTATCTGTTTTTCCATTTAGTTCCATTTAGTCATAGCTTTATTTAATACTTTGTTTCCCAGCCTATGTTCTGGACCTGTGGACTGTGAAGAGACTTCTGATTTGATGTCTTGTGTGATAATGATGAGTGTCAGAACTGTGTGCCAACTGCTTGAACAGACAGTTCGTTACCTTCAACACCTCACACTAAGACCAAAAGCGATGCAGTCACTTTGAGCCAGGAGAGATTGACATTTATGTCATTGACATTTGCCCTCAGTGTACATCTAAGTGCAATATGTGCTGCTCTGTTTTGGACCAACTGTAATTTGCCTATGTCCTTCTTTGCAGCAAATGACCACACAACTGGGCAGTAGTCCAGGTGCGACCAAACTAGGGCCTGAAGGACCTGTCTGGCTGAGATATCAAGATAGCAGAGCAAAGCCTTATCATAGACAGACCTCTTACCATTTTAGCACCCATTGAGTCTTTATGTTTTGACTATGACAGCTTGCTATCTAGGGTGAAACCCGGAAGTTTACTCTCTTCAACTTGTACAATAGCCACAATATTCAATAATAGATCCAGATGAGGTTTTGGCTTGAGCGAGTGATTTGTTCCAAAAACTATGCTTTTAGTTTTTTTGATATTTACTACCAGCCGATAGCTAGTTCTAGTTCCATTCTAAAACATACTGGAGCTCTATTTATTTTCCCGTTGCAGCTGACGTGTATACTGTTGAGTCATTAGCATACACGGAAACACAGGTTTTATTCAAGGTCAGTGGAAGGTCATTATTAAACACAGAAAACAATAGTGGTCCAAGACGGCTGCCTTGCGGTACACCACACTCAAACTAATTTGCATTAGAGAGGCTTCCATTAAAGAAAACCCTTTGTTTTCTATTGGCTAGGTAACTGTCATCCATGATAAGGCAAAGGATGTTATTCCATAACATCTAGGTTTTTTCAGCAATATGTTCTGATCAATGATATCAAGGGCTGCACTGAAGTCCAACAAACCAGCTCCCAAAATCTTTGTATTATCAATTTATTTCAGCCAATCATCAGTAATTTGTGTCAATGCCGAGCATGTTGAGTGCCCTTCCCTATAAGCATGCTTAAAGACTGTTGTTAATTTGTTTTCTGCAAAATAACATTGAATTTGGTCAAACATGATTTTTTCAAAATGTTTGCTAACCACTGATAACATGCGGATTCGTCTGCTGTTTGAACCATTAACCGGTGTTTTGATATTTTTGAGCAACGGGAATGACCTATGCCTCCCTCCAGGCCTGGAGGAGTTGCAATGTATTCCGCTACCAACCCCAGTAATTTAACATCCAGGTCGTCGGTTCCATGTGGTTTGTCCTAATTTATAGAAATCAATATTTTTTCATATCTTCTGCCCTAACTTTGCGGAATTCAAATCTATAGTCCTTGTCTTTCATTATTTTGTCTGTTATACATTAATATGAAGGCTCAGAATTTATTGTTTGCATTTTATGCCTACGTTTTCTAATCTTGTCAATAAAGTGTTTTTTAATATCAAAGGCTTTTGTTATGAATGAGCCATCAGTCTTAACGAAGGATGCAGTTAGTTTTTCTGCCTAGAATTTTATTTCAGGTATTCCAGAGCTTTTTACTATCATTCTTTCAATCATTTATCTGTTCCATAGTATAGTTTCTTCTTATTTTTGTTTAGTTACATGGTTTCTCAATTTACTGTGTTTGCAAGAATTATTTGGCATCCCTCTCAGCCATACAGTTTTTCAATTCATCATCTATTCATTTTTCTTTTTTTTTTTAAAAACGTTTCTAAAAACATAAATCCACTTTGACATTATGGGGCATTGTGTGACACAATTTCAATTTAACAAAATCTCAACACAACAAAATGTGGAAAAGGTCAAGGGGTGTGAATACTTTCCGGAGGCACTGTATTTTTACAACAATTATTATCTGTGTGATTTTTATTAGGTCGAAAAGCAAGATATTTACGAGCAATTTAGTGCAGACAGAAATGTTTTATGTCAACTTGAGCTAGCTAAGTAGCTAGCTAGCAAACATTAGCTAGCTATGCTAGCTAAGAACACTTGCAGTAATTCAAAGTAGCAATAAATGTCACTACTGATCAAAACGTTTGTGAAAGAAAAGCACATTTTTGTCCATTAAAATAACATAAAATTGATCAGAAATACAGTGTAGACATTGTTAATGTTGTAAATGAAAATTGTAGCAGATTTTTTATGGAATATCTACACAGACGTACAGAGGCCCATTATCAGCAACCATCACTCCTGTGTTCCAATGGCACATTGTGTTAGCTAATCCAAGTTTATTATTTTAAAAGGATAATTGATCATTAAGAAAACCCTTTTGCAATTATGTTAGCACAGCTGAAAACTTTTGTGTTGATTAAAGAAGCAATACAACTGGCCTTCTTTAGACTAGTTGAGTATCTGGATCATCAGCTATTGTGTGTTCTATTACAGGCTCAAAATGTCTAGAAACAAAGACATACCTTCTGAAACTCGTCAGTCTATTCTTGTTCTGAGAAATGAAGGCTGTTCCATGCAAGATATAGCCAAGAAACTGAAGATATTGTACAACGCTGTGTACTACTCCCTTCACAGAACAGCGCAAACTGTCTCTAACCAGAATAGAAAGAGGAGTGGGAGGCCCCGGGCCACAACTGAGCAAGAGGACAAGTACATTAGTGTGTCTAGTTTGAGAAACTGACTTCTCACAAGACCTCAACTGGCAGCTTCATTAAATAGTACCCGCAAAACACCAGTCTCAATGTCAACAGTGAAGAGGCAATTCCAGGATGCTGGCCTTCTAGGCAGAGCTCCTTCTCTTCCAGTGTCTGTGTTCTTTTGCCCATCTTAATATTTTCTTTTTATTGGCCAGTCTGAGATATGGCTTTTTCTTTGCAACTCTGCGACTCCGAGCCACCATCCCGGAGTCGCCTCTTCACTGTTGACATTGAGACTGTTGTTTTGTGGGTACTATTTAATGAAGCTGCCATTTGAGGACCCCCGATCTCAGTCACACCTCTAGACCCTATCACTATCTTGAATCCTTGCCCGGAGCCCATACCCAGGCCCCCTTAGACCCAGCCCCTTCCCTTAACCTCCTCCCTAATTCCCGCCCCAGTGCTTTCCCTAGCCCCGGCCCAGATCCCCATCCCTAGACTTTTCCCTAGCCAGCCCCTCCCCTAGCCCCTGTGCCAGCCCCTACCCCATTCATAGCTCCAGTACCCTCCACAGCCACAGCACCCTTCTCTGCCTCAGTGCCAGCGAGCCACTAACCCCCCTTTACCCACCTCTTCCCTAGCCCCAGCCCCAATGCAGCTCCAGACCCAGCTGTAATCTTTGGCTGTCCCCCTCTCACTCCCTCCATAGTAGGCTTGCATGGAGCTGTAGAAAAGAGGTTAGCTCCTCAGGGAGAGGCTGATACGTGCTTGGATAGGATGGAATATGTGGCTTCCACTGCCGTCCCGGGCTCTCATATACACAAAATAGCCAAAAGTATGTGGATACCCCTTCAAATAGTGGATTCGGCTATTTCATTCACACCACACTGCTATTGCAAAACGTCTAGTAGCAAAAATGGCTTAGCGTAAAAAATTGTCTATCCTTGGTTGCAACTCTCACTACCGAGATCCAAACTGTTTCTGGAAGCAACGTCAGCACAGGAACTGTTCGCCAGGAGCTTCATGAAATGAGTTTCCATGGCCGAGCAGCCGCTCACAAGCCTGCGATCACCATGTGTAATGCCAAGCGCCGGCAGGACTGGTGTAATGCTCGCCGCCATTGGAATCTGGAGAAGTGGTAATGCTTTCTTTTGGAGTGATGGATCATGCTTCACCATCTGGCAGTCCGACGGACAAATCTGGGTTTGGCGGATGCCAGGAGAACCATACCTGCACGAATGCATAGTGCCAAATCTAAAGTTTGGTGTATAAGTTAAAGTGGTCTGGGGCTGTTTTTCATGGTTCAGCCTAGGCTCCTTAGTTCCACTGAAGGGAAATCTTAACGATGCATTATACAATGACATTATAGATGATTCTGTGCTTCCAACTTTGTGGCAACAGTTTGGTGAAGGTCCTTTCCTGTTACAGCATGACAATTCCCCTGTTCACAAAGCGAGGTCCATACATACAGTTGAAGTTGGAAGTTTACATACACTTAGGTTGGAGTCATTAAAACTAGTGTTTCAACCACTCCACACATTTCTTGTTAACGAACTATAGTTTTTGCAAGTCGGTTAGGACATCTACTTTGCATGACGAGTCATTTTTCCAACAATTGTTTACAGACAGATTATTTCACTTTTTTTTTTTTTTACATACACTAAGTTGACTGTGCCTTTAAATAGCTTGGGAAATTCCAGAAAATGATGTCATGGCTTTATAAGCTTCTGATGGGCTAATTGAAATAATTTGAGTCAATTGGAGGTGTACCTGTGAATGTATTTCAAGGCCTACCTTCAAAATCAGTGCCTCTTTGCTTGACATCATGGGTAAATCATAAGAAATCAGCCAAGATCTCAGATAAAAAAATGGATGGTTGCTCGGAGAGCATAGTGGGATTTATTATAAGCTTCAGGGTTAGAGTCCCACTCCTTGAAAGTGGCAGCTTTAGCCTTTAGCTCATTGTGGATGTTGCCTGTAATCCATGGCTTCTGTTTGGGGTATGTACTTACGGTCACTGTGAAAAACAGTTCTTTAGCTTAGCATCTGATTCATATGACTACTTTTTTATTGATTGAGTCACTGATGCTTCCTGCTTTCATTTTTGCTTGTAATCAGGAATCAGGAGGATAGGATTGTGATCAGATTTGCCAGATGGAAAGCTTTGTATACGTCTCTGTGTGTGGAGTAAAGTTGTTTTCAATCTGGCTGCACATTTAACATGCTGATTTAAATTTGTTAAGACCGATTTATGTTTCCCTGCATTAAATCCATGGCCACTAGGAGTGCTACTTTTCCTGTTTGCTTATGGCTGAATATAGCTCATTGAGTGCAGTCTTAGTGCCAGCCTCAGGCTGTGGTGGTATGTAGACAGCTATGAACAATACAGATGAAAACTCTCTAGGTAGATAGTGTGGTCTAAAGTTTATCATGAGATGAGCAAAAACCTCAAGACTTCCTTAGATATCGTGCACCAGCTGTTATTTACAAAAATACATTGGTGGAAGAACGAATAGCATGGTAGCTAGCTAGCTAATGTTAGTCTTACCAGACTCCGCTGTTCTATCCTGCCAATACAGCATATAACCAGCCAGCTGTATGTTGATAATGTCGTCGTTCAGCCACGACTCCGTGAAGCTTAAGATATTACAGTTTTGAATGTCCCGTTGGTAGTTCTCCGATCCAATCTTTGGGCTGCCCGAGAGGAAATGAAGGCGAAAAATTGGCAGGACACTGGGCATCCTGTTGAGACTAAGGTGAAGGGAAAACAGTGTCAGTCTCGATGCATTGTTTACCCTTCTTGGAATACCTGATGGTCAAATGCCAACCCATCTACCTCTCGAGAGGGTTTTCATCTGTTATCATGACTGCTGTATCTATTCCACCTCAGAACAACAACAAACTGGCACTTAACAAACTGTACGAGGCTATACAAGCAGGAAACCATGCACTTGTTGCCAGCGATTTTAATTCCGCTTCACTAAGACACAATCTTTATCAACACTTCTCTTCCCCCATACTGTTACTCAACCCACAAGAAAGCATACACAGACCTCCCTTGTCCCCCCTTTGGATCGGAGGTACTGTACATAAAGAGGACAGGGTGGATGAGTTGAAGTTGAAGCCCAACTGTAGGTTAGTAATTGCCGACATGATGTTTACAACTTTTTGTTGATCATAAGAAATGATAGCAGGTACAAGATAAATGCTACAAGAAAAGCTCTCCTTCTCTCTTGCTCTCTCTCTCCCTCTCCCTCACCCTTTTTCATTGATCATCCTTGAGATGTTTCTACAACTTCAATGGAGTACACCTGTGGTAAATTCAATTGATTGGACATGATTTGGAAAGTCACACACCTGTATATATAAGGTCCCACAGTTGACATTGAATGTCAGAGCAAAAACTAAGCCATGAGGTCGAAGGAATTCTGCAGCATTGAAGTTCCCCAAGAACACAGTGGCCTCCATCATTCCTAAATGGAAGAAGTTTGGAACCACCAAGACTCTTCCTGGTGCTGGCCGCCCGGACAAACTAAGCAATCGGGGGAGAAGGGCCTTGGTCAGGGAGGTGACCAATAAATCTATGGTCACTCTAGCAGAGCTCTAGAGTTCCTCTGTGGAGATGGGATAACCTTACAGATGGACAATCATCTCTGCAGCACTCCACCAATAAGGTCTTTATGGTAGAGTTGACAGTCAGAGGAATCTACTCAGTAAAAGGCACATGACAGCCCACTTGGAGTTTGCCAAAATGCACATTAAGACTCCCAGACTATGAGAAACAAGATTCTCTGGTCTGATGAAACCAAGATTGAACTCTTTGGACTGAATGCTAATCGTCACGTCTGGAGGAAACCAGATACCATCCTTACGGTGAAGCATGGTGGTGGCAGAATCATGCTGTGGGGATGTTTTTCAGTGGCAGAGACAGGGAGAGCAGTCAGGATCGAGGAAAAGATGAACGGAGCAAAGTGCAGAGGTGTCCTTGATGAAAACCTGCTCCGGAGTGCTCAGGACCTCAGACTGGTGCAAAGGTTCACCTTCCAACAGGACGACGACCATAAGCACACAGCCAAGACAATGCAGGAGTGGCTTCAGGACAAGTCCCTGAATGTCCTTGAGTGGGCCAGCCAGAGCCTGGACTTGAACCCGATCAAACATCTCTGGAGAGACCTGGAAATAGCTGTAGAGCAACGCTCCTCATCCAACTTGACAGAGTTTGAGAGGATCTGCAAAGAAGATTGGCACACCTGTATTTGAGGAGTTTCTCCCAGTCTTTTAGTGTCATACGCAAGAAGACTCAAGGCTGTAATTGTTGCCTAAGGTTCCTCAACAAAGTACTGAGTAAAGGGTCTGAATACTAATGTAAATGTGATATTTCAATTATTATTATTTTTTTATTAGCAAACATTTATAAAAACCTGTTTTTGCTTTGTCATTATAGGGTATTGTGTGTAGATTTATGAGGGGGGAAAAATAATCAATTTTAGAATAATGATGAAAACGTTCCATTGTATATAACAATAATACACCTTTTTTTACTATAAATAATAAAGATTAGTAAAAAGAAAAGAGTAATGTTCTGTTTGTATCTGTAAGGGTGGGTGAGTGAGTTGGAATCGGTGTAAAGTCTCTTGAGAAGATGGTGTGAAGAGTTAGTGAAAATAGTTTGGTGCAGGTGATTTTCTACGGTCTATTACACAGTCAGATGCTCTGGGTAGGGCTGCGGTGGAAGTGGACGGTTGTTCCGGTTTTGTTCTGATGGCACTTTTCTCCCCATAAGCTTGCTTGGCCCATCTTCTCCGGTCTGCTGATGCAATCAGGTCCTCCAACTCATGGGAACGCGAGGGTGGGGAGCTTATTAAACATGTGTTAGATCCTCTGGGTCTGTCTACACATCAGACATCAAGTCTTCAGTTTTCTCTGCAAATTGTTGCTTCTCTTGAGCAGAGTTTTTTTTAGACCGACTGGCCTGTGAAAATACAGGAGACAAATTATTCTGCTGAATAAACAAACAGTCTTGAATGCTGGTATCTCAAAGCTAAAAAAGCTGGGGTTTCTGGCATCAGTCTTTTGTTCATATCAGCCATCGTGTTGTAGTCCAGCATCTGATTCAGCCTGACCATGACATGAGTTGTTGGAAATCTATGCCCTTGTTTGGTGATGCAGCGTTCCCTCACACAAAGAGACTCCTGGCTGGCCCACGGTTCTCACATATTAATTTTATCAATAAAAAAATGAACAGTCAATAGCCGAATTCTTTGCTGTATTTTACTAGGCTTGGTTAGCTAGCTAACATTAGCTAGCTAGCTACCATGCTATTTGTTCTTCCACCGATGTTGAGTAGATAATGTTAGCCAACTATGCTTTGGTTTCTAGCCAGTTGGCTAACTTTGCTTGCCAGCTAACATTAGCTTGTTTTAGTCAAAGTGCAATTTCTTTCTCTTACAACTAAAATCCATGCAACATGTTCATGTTAACTACATTTGTTAACTAGTTACTAATGTTAGTTATTGACTGTATTGACTGTAGTAATTTGACTTAGTTAGCCAGCTACCTTTGCTAACATTACAGCTGCTACAGTGCTAGCTAGCAGAGATAGATATTATAGCTTGCTAGATTGCTTTGCTGACAAATAATAGGACAGTTTCTTACCTTGTTTCGGAGTCGCATTTGGAAGGTTGTGGCAGTGAGGTGTAGATAATTGCAGACTGAGTACCGTTGTAAATGTTATCTGTAACCATTTCCATGGCTTGGTGCGACAAGTAGACATTCCGGGAGTTGGTCAATGTTAGCTACAAGAACATATATAGTGGGGAGAACAAGTATTTGATAACACTCAGCCAGGGCAACTAAGGAGTGGCTCCGTAAGAAGCATCTCAAGGTCCTGGAGTGGCCTAGCCAGTCTCTAGACCTGAATCCAATAGAAGATCTTTGGAGGGAGCTGAAAGTCCGTATTGCCCAGTGACAGCTCTGTATGGAGGAGTGGGCCAAAATCCCTGCTGCAGTGTGTGCAAACCTGGTCAAGAACTACAGGAAACGAATGATCTCTGTATTGCAAACAAAAGTTTCTGTACCAAATATTAAGTTATGCTTTGCTGATGTATCAAATACTTATGTCATGCAATAAAATGCTAATTAATTAATTAAAAATCATACAATGTGATTTTCTGGATTTTGTTTTAGATTCCGTCTCTCACAGCTGAAGTGTACCTATGATAACAATAACAGACCTCTACATGCTTTGTAAGTAGGAAAACCTGCAAAATCGGCAGTGTATCAAATACTTGTTCTCCCCAGTGTATATACACTGCTCAAAAAAATAAAGGGAACACTAAAATAACACATCCTAGATCTGAATGAATGAAATATTCTTATTAAATACTTTTTTCTTTATATAGTTGAATGTGCTGACAACAAAATCACACAAAAATTATCAATGGAAATCAAATTGATCAACCCATGGAGGTCTGGATTTGGAGTCACACTCAAAATTAAGTGGAAAACCACACTACAGGCTGATCCAACTTTGATGTAATGTCCTTAAAACAAGTCAAAATGAGGCTCAGTAGTGTGTGTGGCCTCCACGTGCCTATATGACCACCCTACAACGCCTGGGCATGCTCCTGATGAGGTGGTGGATGGTCTCCTGGCAGATCTCCTCCCAGACCTGGACTAAAGCATCCGCCAACTCCTGGACAGTCTGTGGTGCAATGGAGCGAGACATGATGTCCCAGATGTGCTCAATTGGATTCAGGTCTGGGGAACGGGCGGGCCAGTCCATAGCATCAATGCCTTCCTCTTGCAGGAACTGCTGACACACTCCAGCCACATGAGGTCTAGAATTGTCTTGCATTAGGAGGAACCCAGGGCCAACCGCACCAACATATGGTCTCACAAGGGGTCTGAGGATCTCATCTCGCTACCTCTGGCGAGCACATGGAGGGTTGTGCGCCCCCCCCCAAAAAATGCCACCCCACACCATGACTGACCCACCGCCAAACCGGTCATGCTGGAGGATGTTGCAGGCAGCAGAACGTTCTCCACGGCGTCTCCAGACTCTGTCACGTCTGTCACATGTGCCCAGTGTGAACCTGCTTTCATCTGTGAAGAGCACAGGGCGCCAGTGGCGAATTTGCCAATCTTGGTGTTCTCTGGCAAATGCCAAATGTCCTGCATGGTGTTGGGCTGTAAGAACAACCCCCACCTGTGGACGTCGGGCCCTCATACCAACCTCATGGAGTCTGTTTCTGACCGTTTGAGCAGACACATGCACATTTGTGGCCTGGTGGAGGTCATTTTTCAGGGCTCTGGCAGTGCTCCTCCTGCTCCTCCTTGCACAAAGGCGGAGGTAGCGGTCCTGCTGCTGGGTTGTTGCCCTCCTACGGCCTCCTCCACGTCTTCTGGTAGCGCCTCCATGCCCTGGACACTACACTGACAGACACAGCAAACCTTCTTGCCACAGCTCGCATTGATGTGCCATCCTGGATAAGCTGCACTACCTGACTCCGTCTTATGCTACCACTAGAGGGAAGGCACCGCCAGCATTCAAAAGTGACCAAAACATCAGCCAGGAAGCATAGGAACTAAGAAGTGGTCTGTGGTCACCACCTGCAGAACCACTCCTTTATTGGGGGTGTCTTGCTAATTGCCTATAATTTCCATGTGTTGTCTATCCCATTTTCACAACAGCATATGACATTTAATGTCAATAAGTGTTGCTTCCTAAGTGGACAGTTTGATTTCACAGAAGTGTGATTGACTTGGAGTTACATTGTGTTGTTTAAGTGTTACCTTTATTTTTTTGAGCAGTGTATATTCTTGCATATGCTCCTAAAAACCAATGAGGAGATGGGGAAGGCGGGACTTGCAGTCCATTAAGCATCACAAATAGAACCAAGTTATATTTTAGTGCTTGGCTACGCAGCCTCTCGCAAGCAGTGTGGGTGCAATGATTGAATAACATGTACGGTATACGTGTACATTTATTTTGCATGTATCAGTCTAATAAATACGTTTCATATATGCTATCGGAAGAATAATAATGAGATTGTGTTCATAAAAGTCTTAGGTAACATTGGCCTATGGCAGTTCTAGTGTTAAAAAGAGGTGTAGTTGCATTCGCAACCGGACTAGATTGTGAATGATTCTTGCACCAGAATGCAATTGTTTACTTGCGGCAAGGGAGATTTGCTCAATAGCTATTGTTCGCAAACTGGAGCAGCCACCGAAAGGATTCGTTCTTGAGTTTGAGTGTTGAGCAGAGTGCAATCACTTGTTTGCATTCATTATTGACCCATTTGATCATTTAACATCTCTAAACACTTTTTTCCTACTTTATGCTGCCTTGAGAATGATGATTTATTTTTCTGAGCCCACATGATAGACAGTTGGTGGTCGGAGGGCGTATTTATCCTGCTGTAGAATTCATTGCGGCCAGCAGGTCAAACTAATGACTAAAATGAATTCCAATTTGGGATTTCACCACCATCTTTTTAGCTGTGCAACAACACAAATTCAGGTCAAGCTCACACAGGTTGCAACAAACGCCGACAGACATTTCCATGGAAATGGGGTGATAAAGCAGATTACTCCATCATGCACTGGACGGACAACCATCAGTGGCGGTCAGTGCCATTTAAGATGAGGGAGGATGATTTTTTCGTCATGAGCATGGCCTTATTTTTATTAAAGCATATTGGATGACTCTCATTCACATTCCTTTCACCAGTTCAATGTAACATACATATTTTTAAGCTAATACATGATACTAAGATTTCCTCTCACCCATCATGAGGTTGCTAAAACTTAGCCTTTTGAATGAAAGTTTACAACGTAGGTTCACACAAGTCGAGAGACAAATTGGAGATGACACATGGACAGACAGTGACATTCAATACCACCTGATATAGGGTGCAATCATTAGTCCAACAGTTGCAAACTAGAGTTTCTATTTGACAGATTCAGGTATCTTTATCCTCGAAGGAATGATTACACCCCCTGATCATGCATAAACACAGTTCACTTTCATAGCAGCTAGGTTGTATTCATTCTCGCATCTATGCGCTCTCCTAGTCTCATCTCTTCCCTTGCTTGTGGACTTCAATGCACAACCATCAGCTGTGTGTGACCAGGGGATAAAACCTTTCCAAGCCAAACCACTACACACAGCCTACATCGTTTTCACCATATTAGCTAAAGTAACGTCATAGTCAGCATAGCTAATAGAACTAACTCGTTAGTAAACCCGCTACATTCATGCAGTAACATTAGTAAGCAGTTCCTGCGCAACAGGAAGTTGCCCCCATCCCTTCTGCTTACTGGGCAACTTTTTCAAATGTTTTGTTGTCTGAGGTAAATGCTTGTAAATGAATAAGAGGACAATGTATTTTTAAAGATGAGACGTTGAGGATGATAATATCGCTTTGATAACATACAAGTTAGCCAAACACACTTGAGTTAAAATGTGCACTTCATATTTCCATATCATAAAACTCATGTAGTATACAGTGTCAATGTTGATGATCACTATGTTTGATGTATAGTTAAAAGATGACATGGCGTTATACCCTGAATTGTCCTGAACAGAATGAGCCTATGTTTGTTGTATTGTGAATAAAATTTGCTGTGCACCACACATCTGAATGCACTCATGACTCCATTCTATGTGCACCAAAATGATGATATCCTTTGCGAATTGCCTTGTAAAAGCTTAACATTGTTTGATCATAATTTATATTTTAGCTATACATGTTGGCAATAGGAACAAGCTTTCAAATTATGGCCACCTGACCCAGATTGTGATTTATAATGGACCGTTTTTGGATTGCGTAAATAACAACAGTAATTATGAAAAGGCAGGGCTGTGTCCAAAACAACTACAAGTGTGCTTGCTCTAGTTCCTCAACAGCACAGCTCGATGAGCTAAAAAAAAACACCTTATAGAAGAAGACTCTTCTTTGAGTCCGAAAAGTGCATTGGAAGATGTGTGGCTACATGGAAACACTAACTGGGCCTCACACGCAAACCCTTGGATTTTTTTTGTCTTATGTTGCACATGGTTGTTTTGTTTTGACAAGATACAATGCCATTTTACAGTACACAAATTGACAACAGAATATCAGCATGCTTATAGGGAAGGACACTCAACTAGCACAGCACTTACAAAAATTACTGATGATTGGCTGAGAGATATTGATAAAATTATTGTGGGGGCTGTCTTGTTCGACTTCAGTGCAGTATTTTACATTATCGATCTTAGCCTGCTGCTGGACAAATATATGTGTTATGGCTTTACACCCCCTGCTATAATGTGAATAAATAGTTACTTGTCTAACAGAACACAGAGGGTGTTCTTTAATGGAAGCCTATCAAATATAATCCAGTTAGAATCAGGAACTCCCCAGGGTAGCCATTTAGGCCTGTTGCTTTAAAAAAAAAATACTTACGAAATGCCACTGACTTAGAGTAAACCCAGAGTTTCTATGTATGCAGATGACTCAACACTATACACGTCAGCTACTACAGTGACTGAAATGACTGCAACACTCAAAGGGCTGCAGTTAGTTTCAGAGTGGGTGGCAAGGAATAAGAGTGGGTGGCAAGCATTATGTTTGAAACAAAACTCACTAAACCCGAAACCTCAACTGCTTGGAGTAACACTGGATTGTAAACTGTCATGGTCAAAACATATTGATGCAGTAGTAGCTAAGATGGGTAGAAGTCTGTCTATAAAGCGATGCTCTGCCTTCTTAACAACACTATCAACAAGTCAGATCCTACAGGCCCTAGTTTTGTTGCACATTGACTCATGTTCAGTCGTGTGGTCAGGTGCCACAAAAAGGACTCTATTCCACATCAAGTAACTGACGCAAGCAGTAAAATTAGATTTAAAAAAAAACAGATGAAAAAACTACTTGGAACAGCGAGGACTGTGAAGTGACAAACATTGGCACAGACACATGCATACACACACACAATAACATACTATACATATACAGTGCCTTGCGAAAGTATTCGGCCCCCTTGAACTTTGCGACCTTTTGCCACATTTCAGGCTTCAAACATAAAGATATAAAACTGTATTTTTTTGTGAAGAATCAACAACAAGTGGGACACAATCATGAAGTGGAACGACATTTATTGGATATTTCAAACTTTTTTAACAAATCAAAAACTGAAAAATTGGGCGTGCAAAATTATTCAGCCCCTTCACTTTCAGTGCAGCAAACTCTCTCCAGAAGTTCAGTGAGGATCTCTGAATGATCCAATGTTGACCTAAATGACTAATGATGCTAAATACAATCCACCTGTGTGTAATCAAGTCTCCGTATAAATGCACCTGCACTGTGATAGTCTCAGAGGTCCGTTAACCTTTCTGATCTCCCCATCCCGGATCCGGGTTCGTGAATACAGACTCAAGCTCATTACCATAACGCAACGTTAACTATTCATGAAAATCGCAAATGAAATGAAATAAATATGCTAGCTCTCAAGCTTAGCCTTCTGTTAACAACACTGTCATCTCAGATTTTCAAAATATGCTTCTCAACCATTGCAAAACAAGCATTTGTGTAACAGTATTGATGGCTAACGTAGCATTTAGCATTAGCATTCAGCTGGCAACATTTACACAAAAAAACAGAAAAGCATTAAAAAAAATAATTTACCTTTGAAGAACTTCAGATGTTTTCAATGAGGAGACTCTCAGATAGCAAATGTTCAGTTTTTCCTGAAAGATTATTTGTTTAGGACAAATCGCTCCGTTTTCTGCGTCACGTTTAGCTATGAAAAAACCCCTGTATCCAGGATTGTGTAAATCTATCAGCAAGCTCATTAGCATAACACAACGTTAACTATTTATGAAAATCGCAAATTAAATGAAATAAATATGCCATCTCTCAAGCTTAGCCTTTTGTAAACAACACTGTCATCTCAGATTTTCAAAATATGCTTCTCAACCATAGGAAAACAATAATTTGTGTAAAAGTAGCTAGCTAGAGTTAGCATTTCGCGTTAGCATTTAGCGTTAGCATTAGCGTTAGCATCCAGCACGCAACATTAACAAAAACATAAAAGCCTTCAAATAAAATAATTTACCTTTGAAGAACTTCTGATGTTTTCAATGAGGATACTCTCAGTTAGATAGCAGATGCTCAGTTTTTCCAAAAAGATTCCTTGTGTATTAGAAATAGCTCCGTTTTATACATCACATTTGGCTACCAAAAAAAATCCATAATTCAGTCCTCAAAACGCAAACTTTTTTCCAAATTAACTCCATAATATCGACTGAAAACATGGCAAACGTTGTTTAGAATCAATCCTCAAGGTGTTTTTCACATATCTCTTCGATGATATATCGTTCGTGGAAGTGTGCTTTCTCTCCTGAATCCCAGGAGAAAATGCCCGCACCTGAAGATTACGCACAAATTTAGACAAAGGACACCGGGCGGACCTCTGGAAAATGTAGTCTCTTATGGCCAATCTTCCAATGATATGCCTACAAATACGTCACAATGCTGCTAAGACCTTGGGCGAACGACAGAAAGTGTAGGCTCATTCGTTGCGCAATCACAGCCATATAAGGAGAGAATGGAAAACAGAGCTTCAGAAATTCTGCTAATTCCTGGGTGATGCATCATCTTGGTTTCGCCTGTAGAATGAGTTCTGGGGCACTTACAGACAAAATCTTTGCAGATTCTGAAACTTCAGAGTGTTTTCTTTCCAAAACTGTCAAGAATATGCATAGTCGAGCATCTTTTCGTGACAAAATATCGCGCTTAAAACGGGAACGTTTTTTATCCAAAAATGAAATAGCGCCCCTAGAGCTCTAACTGGTTAAAAGCGCAGAGAGCATCATGAAGAACAAGGAACACACCAGGCAGGTCCGAGATACTGTTGTGAAGAAGTTTAAAGCCGGATTTGGATACAAAAATATTTCCCAAGCTTTAAACATCCCAAGGAGCACTGTGCATACGATAATATTGAAATGGAAGGAGTATCAGACCACTGCAAATCTACCAAGACCTGGCCGTCCCTCTAAACTTTCAGCTCATACAAGGAGAAGACTGATCAGAGATGCAGCCAAGAGGCCCATGATCACTCTGGATGAACTGCAGAGATCTACAGCTGAGGTGGGAGACTCTGTCCATAGGACAACAACCAGTCGTATATTGCACAAATCTGGCCTTTATGGAAGAGTGGCAAGAAGAAAGCCATTTCTTAAAGATATCCATAAAAAGTGTCATTTAAAGTTTGCCACAAGCCACCTGGGAGACGCACCAAACATGTGGAAGAAGGTACTCTGGTCAGATGAAACCAAAATTGAACTTTTTGGCAACAATGCAAAACGTTATGTTTGGCGTAAAAGCAACACAGCTCATCACCCTGAACACACCATCCCCACTGTCAAACATGGTGGTGGCAGTATCATGGTTTGGGCCTGCTTTTCTTCAGCAGGGACAGGGAAGATGGTTAAAATTGATGGGAAGATGGATGGAGCCAAATACAGGACCATTCTGGAAGAAAACCTGATGGAGTCTGCAAAAGACCTGAGACTGGGACGGAGATTTGTCTTCCAACAAGACAATGATCCAAAACATAAAGCAAAATCTACAATGGAATGGTTCAAAAATAAACATATCCAGGTGTTAGAATGGCCAAGTCAAAGTCCAGACCTGAATCCAATCGAGAATCTGTGGAAAGAACTGAAAACTGTTGTTCACAAATGCTCTCCATCCAACCTCACTGAGCTCGAGCTGTTTTGCAAGGAGGAATGGGAAAAAATGTCAGTCTCTCGATGTGCAAAACTGATAGAGACATACCCCAAGCGACTTACAGCTGTAATCGCAGCAAAAGGTGGCGCTACAAAGTATTAACTTAAGGGGGCCGAATAATTTTGCACGCCCAATTGTTCAGTTTTTGATTTGTTAAAAAAGTTTGAAATATCCAATAAATGTCGTTCCACTTCATGATTGTGTCCCACTTGTTGTTGATTCTTCACAAAAAAATACAGTTTTATATCTTTGTTTGAAGCCTGAAATGTGGCAAAAGGTCGCAAAGTTCAAGGGGGCCAAATACTTTCGCAAGGCACTGTACATGGATTTAGTCATGTAAATATGTGGTAGTGGTGGAGTAAGGGCCTGAGGGCACACAGTGTTTTGTGAAATCTGTGAATGTATTGTAATGTTTTAAAATTGTATAAACTGACTTAATTTTGCTGGACCCCAGGAAGAGTAGCTGCTTTGGCATCAGCTAATCGGGATCCATAATAAATACAAAAATGTCCCACATTTTCCAAAAATATTCTTTGCATGTTACTAAATATATCAGTGTTTTTTTAGATTTCGTTATCAACAAATGCTGCAAAAGCACACTAGATGTAAAATGCACATCAAAACAGGATTCAGTCTTGTGTCAGTGTAACGGTTTTCTTGTGTCGAAGGAGAGGCGGACCAAAACGCAGCGTGGTTATTATTCATGGTTCTTTAATAAAGAAACTATACATGAATAGACTAACAAAACCAAGAAATGTGAAAAACCAAAACAGCCCTATCTGGTGCAAACACAGAGACAGGAACAATCACCCACAAAACCCAACACCAAACAGGCTACCTAAATATGGTTCCCAATCAGAGACAATGACTAACACCTGCCTCTGATTGAGAACCATATCAGGCCAAACACAGAAACAGACAAACTAGACACATAACATAGAATGCCCACTCAGATCACACCCTGACCAAACAAAACATAGAAACATACAAAGCAAACTATGGTCAGGGTGTGACAGTACCCCCCCAAGTTGCGGACTCTGGCCGCAAAACCTGAACCTATTGGGGAGGGTCTGGGTGGGCATCTGTCCGCGGTGGCGGCTCTGGTAATGGACGTGGTCCCCACTTCACCATAGTCTTAGTCCGACTTATTGTCCGCTTCCGTGGCCTCCTAACCACGGCGACCCTTCTAAATGACCCCACTACTGAGGGGCGGAAGCTCGGGACAGAGGGGCGGAAGCTCGGGACAGAGGTGCGGAAGCTCGGGACAGAGGGGCGGAAGCTCGGGACAGAGGTGCGGAAGCTCGGGACAGAGGGGCGGAAGCTCGGGACAGAGGGGCGGAAGCTCGGGACAGAGGGGCGGAAGCTCTGGCGCGTCTGGGCTGAGGGGATCTGGCGCGTCTGGGCTGAGGGGATCTGGCGCGTCTGGGCTGAGGGGATCTGGCGCCTCTGGGCTGAGGGGATCTGGCGCCTCTGGGCTGAGGGGATCTGGCGCCTCTGGGCTGAGGGGATCTGGCGCCTCTGGGCTGAGGGGATCTGGCGCCTCTGGGCTGAGGGGATCTGGCGCCTCTGGGCTGAGGGGATCTGGCGCCTCTGGGCTGAGGCTGGGCTGAGGGGCTCTGGCGCCTCATACTCCGGTAGCGCCGGACAGGCGGGAGACTCCGGCACGTTGGACAGGCGGGAGACTCCGGCAGCGCCGGACAGGCGGGAGACTCCGGCAGCGCCGGACAGGCGGGAGACTCCGGCAGCGCCGGACAGGCGGGAAACTCCGGCAGCGCCGGACAGGCGGGAGACTCCGGCAGCGCCGGACAGGCGGGAGACTCCGGCAGCGCCGGACAGGCGGGAGACTCCGGCAGCGTCGGACAGGCGGGAGACTCCGGCAGCGTCGGACAGGCGGGAGACTCCGGCAGCGTCGGACAGGCGGGAGACTCCGGCAGCGCTGGAGAGGAGGAAGGCTCTGGCAGCACTGGACAGGCGGGAGCAGCTGTAGGGATGAGACGGAGAGACAGCCTGGTGCGGGGGGCTTCCACCGGAGGGCTGGTGCTTGGAGGTGGTACCGGATAGACCGGACCGTGCAGGCGCACTGTAGCTCTTGAGCACCGAGCCTGCCCAACCTTACCCGGTTGAATGGTCCCGGTCGCCCTGCCTGGCGAGGTGGAATAGCCCGCACTGGGCTATGCAGGCGAACCGGGGACACCGTGTGCAAGGCTGGTGCCATGTAAGCCGGCCCAAGGAGACGCACTGGAGACCAGATGCGTAGAGCCGGCTTCATGGCACTTGGCTCGATGCCCACTCTAGCCCGGCCGATACGTGGAGCTGGAATGTACCGCACCGGGCTATGCACCCGCACTGGGGACACCATGCGCTCCAAAGCATAACATGGTGCCTGCCCGGTCTCTCTAGCCCCCCGGTAAGCACAGGAAGTTGGCGCAGGTCTCCTACCTGGCTTCGCCACACTCCCTGTATGCCACCCCCAATACATTTTTGGGGCTGACTGTCGGGCTTCCGTCCGCGTCGCCGTGCTCGTCTCTCCAACTCCATTCTTCTATAACCCTCCTCACACTGCTCCAGCGAATCCCAGGCGGGCTCCGGCACACTCCCTGGGTCGACCGCCCACCTGTCTATTTCCTCCCAAGTAGTATAGTCCATACTTTGCTGCTCCTGCTACCGCTGCCTGTCACCACGCCGCTTGGTCCTGTTGTGGTGGGTGATTCTGTAACTGTTTTCTTGTGTCGAAGGAGAGGCGGACCAAAACGCAGCGTGGTTATTATTCATGGTTCTTTAATAAAGAAACTATACATGAATAGACTAACAAAACCAAGAAATGTGAAAAACCAAAACAGCCATATCTGGTGCAAACACAGAGACAGGAACAATCACCCACAAAACCCAACACCAAACAGGCTACCTAAATATGGTTCCCAATCAGAGACAATGACTAACACCTGCCTCTGATTGAGAACCATATCAGGCCAAACACAGAAACAGACAAACTAGACACACAACATAGAATGCCCACTCAGATCACACCCTGACCAAACAAAACATAAAAACATACAAAGCCAACTATGGTCAGGGTGTGACAGTCAGGTGAACTTTCTGTCATCTTTAATTGTCACAATCTCTAAACTTCTCCCTTTTAATTGCTATCATGGTTATGCATGTGCTTTTAATTTTGATTCTGTAACAAACATTTCAACGGTTCCGTAACCACAGAAGCTGGGAGGCGGGAAGCAAGTACAGCATGAGGAATTAATAATAAATAGACATGAAACTAAACAAGACCAGCTTCTGGATAATAGAAACAAAACAACATCAATGCAGACCCGGGGATGAAACTGAGGAAGTGACAGATATAGGGCAGGCAATAAATGACGTGATGGATTGCAGGTGAGTCCGACGAAGCACCTGTGTGCGTAACGATGGTGACAGGTGTGAGTAATGATAAGCAGTCTGGCGACCTCGAGCGCCAGAGAGGGGGAGCGGGAGCAGATGGGACAATTTCAATTTAGCCCTATCCATATAGGCCGATTCCCACAAGTGTAAGGGGTTAAGGGAGATGTAGTGGTACCATTTCGTGAGGTAGGATTGTATGTGAGGAAATGTTTGCAATCACGTTGTTGCAGGAATTAAATTCCTCTGTTTTAATAACCAATTAAAATTAAACATTGTCAATTCATAAGAATTTGTATGACTCTTATTTGTATAAAATGGACAGAGCCCAGTCTTAAAGTCAACCAGCAGCGTTTATTCACGAGAGTACTGCCCATTATACATTTTACCATAGGTTATAAACTGAAAATGATGTCATTAGTTTTAGTACTAGCCCGTCTCATCTCCGCTCCAGTACAATAGCTGTATGGTTCTCACATCGTCTCCCCCTATTAAGATAATTTATGACCGAGCCAAGGCCAGCCTGTGTAGATAAGCCTTCTAGCCAGTCTGGCTATAAGTTCATTAATTTCTACCAAGGTACAGACAGTCATTGTTCTAATTCTTGATTATATTTACACACATAATATTCAGTACTAGGGTTAAAAATAAAATTCATACATATACAGTAACATAATAGTATTCTGATTAGTACATATACAGTAACATAATAGTATTCTGATTAGTCAGTCCTGATTGAAATGTATACATAATTAGTCATTATTGATAAAAATTCCCCTAACACACGTTCAAACTGGCTGACATTTGTGGTGGGATTACAATATATTCAATCTGACACTGTCTCACTCTACAATTCTTTCAGAGTTGGATTCCTTGTTTAGATTTCTTGTCTCGCAGACATTCATTGACTAAAGGACCAGGGGCCGTATGTATCAAGCTGGTTTAGCATCAGCTCCCCCCCTGTCCATTTAATCTTATTTATTGTCATCTTCAAGGCTAAACTGATCCTAAATCAGCACTCCTCCTCTGAGACACCTCAGATTAGTTATACATTAGTGTCTGGCCAGCTGGATTCGTATGTGATGCTGGTGACTCAGACAGTGGCCTAAAAAGGAGGGACTCCATCAGTCTCAGCCAGTTTTTCACTACATTGGCAGGATTCCTTCTCTTCTCCCTGACTCATCCTCCCATCAGGGTACCATAGCAGTAGACACTCTGTAGAGGGACACACTGGCCATATCCAAAATCTATCTGAACTACTACCTACTAAAACTACACATAGTGCATTCGGAAAGTTTTCAGACCCCTTGATTTTTACACATTTTGTTACATTACAGCCTTATTCTAAAATTGACTAAATTAATACTTTCTGAATACTTTCCGAATGCACTGTAGCCCTATTATGTAGTAATTGTACTACGTACTATTTAGAACATAGCCTACGCTTTAGTAAAAACAAATTCAGTAGACAACAAATTTCAAGATACTAGCTAAGCTCACCCATCATTAGAATGCGTAATCTAATGCAAAACTGTGTTGATTCACGCCATTTGTTCATTTAGGTACAGCAAGTCTCCTTATCTGATTATCAGCTGAATATAAGCTGGTTTCAAACACATGTGACTCTGAAAAGATGATTTACTTCCTCAAAAGGGTTCAGCAATTTCTACTAGATTAAAAGCCAAAATGAGTATAACATCCTGGCATTTAAAGCATACTCCATTTTCAAAGTTTCACATACTATAAAACTATTGTTGCATACATTATTAAATGCCTACTATTTAGAACACTAGTATTCGTATTCACACACGGCCACTGTATCAAATGAGCCTATTCCCTATATATAGTGCACTACTTTGACCCACGAGGAGGCTATTTAGCTTAGTTGGTTAAAACGTCTTGGTGACCGGGGGCAGAATTTTCACGTCCGGATGAAAAGCATACCCAAATTCAACTGCCTGCTACTCATCCCCAGAAGATACGATATGCATATTATTAGTAGATTTGGATAGAAAACACTGAAGTTTCTAAAACTGTTTGAATCATGTCTGTGAGTACAACAGAATTTAGGTAGCAGGCAAAACGCTGAGGACTAACCATTCAGAATTATTTATTTTTGAGGTCACTGTCTGTTCAATGAGCTCTCATGGGGAAACAATATTTATTATGCACTTGTTTGCAGTTCCTACCGCTTCCACTGGATGTCACCCACGCTTTGGAATTTGGTTAAGATTATTCCTTTGTGCAGTGAAGAAGTACGGCCATCTTGGAACAGGGTAACACTTTTGAGAGTTGGGCAAGACTTGAAAAGTAGCGTTAGTTTGTGATCCTCCTGTATTGAACACAGATGGACCCGTCTTCAATTTGATCGATTATTAACTTTTAAAAATAACTAAAGTTGTATTACAAAAGTATTTTGAAATGTTTTGGCAAAGTTTACAGGTAACTTTTGAGATATTTTGTAGTGACTTTGCGCAAATTGGAAGCTGTTTTTTTCTGGATCAAACGTGCCAAAATCAATGGACATTTTGGATATATATGGACGGAATTAATTGAACAAAAGGACCATTTGTGATGTTTATGGGACATATTTGAGTGCCAACAAAAGAAGCTCGTCAAAGGTAAGGCATGATTTATATTTTATTTCTGCGTTTTGTGTAGCGCCTGCAGGGTTGAAATATGCTACTCTTTGTTTACTGTTGTGCAATCATCAGATAGTAGCATCTTATGCTTTCGCCGAAAAGCCTTTTTAAAATCTGACATGTTGGCTGGATTCACAACGAGTGTAGCTTTAATTTAGTATCTTACATGTGTGATTTAATGAAAGTTTGATTTTTATATTATTTTATTTTAATTTGCCGCTATGCATTTTCCTTGGCTTTTGGCCAAGTGGGACCCGACTGTCCCCCTATCCTAGAGAACAAATTCTTATTTACAATGACGGCTCCCCCAGCAAAACCTGGGCGACACTGGCCAATTGTGTGCCGCCCTATGGAACTCCCAATCACAGCCAGATGTGATGCAGTCTGGATTTGAACCAGGGACTGCAGTCATACCTCTTGCAATCATTTAGCAGTTAGCAGTGTTTCAGGCCCTGCCTCAGACATTGTGTGTCTCTGTTTGTCCCAAATGACCCTATTCACCCGAGTCAAAAGTATTGCACAACATTGCAAACATGTGGCCATTTGGGACACAATCACTTTTCTGTCTTCTTTTCCCCTACTTGGTGAAGCCTGAACCTTAGCAGGCAGACAGGATGTCGACTCGTCGACTGTGAAAGCAGCGAACATGCGGTTCCCTGATTGCTGTTCTTTCTCTCTCATCCCCCAGATGTGGGCAGAGCAGTCCACGCGCCGGCCCACATCACAGAGAAGGTGGTGCAGCTCTTCAGGAGTAAAAGTGAATTTACCTTCCTGGCCTCCATCCAGCAGAAGTCCTCCACGTCAGGAGTCATCTTCTCCATCCATGAATCTGAACACAGGTAATGCATCTTTAATCCTCTTATTACTGCCTTTTCAGCAGCTACTTTCTCTATCTTCTACCACTATCGTCAACTATCTTTCCCAGCTGTGACTCTGAATGGGCCCTGTTGGAATTGAACCCACACATTACTTATTGTCGCATTCATCCCTTGATCATTTGCAAGACAAATTTGATCAGCCTGTTGAAAATATCAATGTCAGATTATTCTGCTTATGTGAATGATGTAGGGAAAGGAGTGGGAGATGTGTAACTTGCTGACTGCATGGTTTTGTACTTGCATAATTTGGACAGAAAAAATATGTTGCCTATTTGTTTTTATTGCTCACACTGGCAAATTACGGAAGGAAATCACACTTGAAGGAGGAACAGACAGTCATTGATAATCCAGCATCTGTACATAGTGCACACTGACATGTTGTGTAAACCTTAATTAACTCCCCCTCCAGCCATTTCAAATACCTTCAGTCACAAATGTACATTACAGTATCTCTGTATTTTGTGTGTGTCTGTGTGTGTCTGTGCGTGTCTGTGCGTGTGTGTCTGTTTGTGAGTTGTGCCCTTATCACAGTCAACACACATATACAGTAAACTCCAGAAGTATTGGGACAGTGACAAATGTTTGCAAGCTTGATGTAATCATTGTGTGCTATGAATATGGAACCAAATATTTTTGGACTTTTGGTCCACTAAAATGGTGGAACTATGTCTCTAAGAGTTTGCACACCTGGATTGTGCAATATGTACCTTTTATTCTTTCCAAAATTATTCAATCTCTGCCAAATTGTTGTTCATTGCTATACAAACATGTTTAAGTCTTGCCATGGTTTTTCAAGCAGATTTAATCAAAACTGTAACTCGTACAATCAGGAACATTCACTGTCATAGTAAACAACTCCAGGGTAGATTTGGGCTTGTGTTTTAGGTTATTGTCCTGCTGAAAGGTGAATTTGTCTTCCAGTGTCTGGTGGAAAGGTCTTCCTTTTGGATTTTGCCTGTGCTTAGCTCCATTCCATTTAGTTTTATCCTCACTCTAAAAATGCTGTGTTAAAAACAACCCAATATGGGTTATTTATTAACCCAGCGATGGTTAAATACTGGACAGTGGGTTGTTTTAACCCAGCCAGTTGTGTTACGTGAATAACCCAATAGGTTTGGTAGTTGGTATTACACAAACATGGGTTAACTTAACCATCAGTTGGGCATTTCTTACCGTCATGCTGGGTTGACCTAGCAGCTGGGTCTTTTTTTATGTAATCCTTAGGTTATTTTCAGGAGGCATGGCTTTCAACTAGATCTTATTGGCCACCCATGAGATGAAATAAGAGCATGAGAATAAGAGCACCTCCTCCCAGCTGCCCACTGCACTGAGGCTAGGAAACACTGTCACTACCGATAAATCCCCAATTATTGAGAATTTCATTAAGCATTTTTCTACGGCTGGCTGTGCTTTCCACCTGGCTATCCCTACCCTGGTCAACAGCCTGCGCTCCCCACAGCACCTTGCCCAAACCTCCCCACTTCTCCTTCACCCAAATCCAGATAGTTGATGTTCTGAAAGAGCTGCAAAATCTGGACCCCTACAAATCAGCCGGGCTAGACAATCTGGACCCTCTCTTTCTAAAATTATCTGCCGAAGTTCTTGCAACCCTATTACTAGCCTGTTCAACCTCTCTTTCGTATCGTCTGAGATTCACATAGATTGGAAAGCTGCCGCGGTCATCCTTCTCTTCAAAGGGGTAGACACTCTAGACCCAAACTGCTACAGACCTATATATATTCTACCCTGCCTTTGTAAAGTCTTTGAAAGCCAAGTTATCCAACAGATTACCGACCATTTAGAGTCTCACTGTATCTTCTCAGCCATGCTCATGGTCCTAAACGATATCATAACCGCCATCAATAAGAGACATTACTGTGCAGCAGTATTCGTCAACCTGGCTAAGGCTTTCGACTCTGTCAATCACAACATTCTTATTGGCAGACTCAACAGCCTTGGTTTCTCAAATGATTGACTTGCTTGGTTCACCAACTACTTCTCCGATAGAGTTCAGTATGTCAAATCGGAGGGCTTGTTTTCCGGACCTCTGGCAGTCTCTATGGGGGTGCCACAGGGTTCAATTCTCGGGCAGACTCTCTTCTCTGTATACATCAATGATGTCGCTCTCGCTGCTGGTGATTCTTTGATCCACCTCTACGCAGACGACACCATTCTGTATACCTCTGGCCCTTCATTGGACACTGTGTTAACCTCTCTAGAGTAGGGGGCAGCATTCTGAATTTTGGATGAAAAGCATGCCCAAATTATACGGCCTGCCCAGAAGATATGATATCCATACAATTGGTAGATTTGGATAGAAAACAGTCTAAAGTTTCCAAAACTGTTAAAATAGAGTCTGTGAGTATAACACAACCGATTTAGCAGGCGAAAACCTGAGAAAAATCCATTCAGGAAGTAGTTTTTGGGGGATTTTGTAGTTTTCTATTCAATGCCATTACAGTATCCATTGACTTAGGACTCCATTTGCAGTTCCTATGCCTTCCACTAGATGTCAACAGTCTTTAGAAATCGTTTCAGGCTTGTATTCTTATAAATGAGGGAGTAAGACCAGTCTGAACGAGTGGACCCTAACGTGAGTTTTTTTCAGGCGCATATACATTTCTTGTTTACCTTTTATATTGACAACTTTATGGTCCGGTTGAAATATTATAGATCATTTAGGCTAAAAAAACAACCCGAAGATTGAATATAAACATCGTTTGACATGTTTCTATGAACTTTACGGTTACAATTTGGATTTTTTTGTCTGATTGTTTTGACTGAGTTTGAGCCTGTGGATTACTGAGGAAAACACGCTAATAAAACAGAGGTTTTTGGATATAAAGAGACTTCATCGAACAAAAGGAACATTTATTGAGTAAATGAATGTCTTCTGATTGCCACCATATGAAGATCATCAAAGGTAAGGGATTCATTTTATCTCTATTTCTGAGTTTTGTAACGCTTCTGCTTGGCTGGTTACTGTTTGTAATAATTTGTCAACTGGGCTATGTTCTGGGCTAGGTATGCTTTCGCCGAAAAGCATTTTATAAATATGACACTGTGGTTGGTTTAACAAGAAGTTAATCTTTAAACCTATGTAAAATATGTTTTGTTTTCTGAATTTTTATAATGAGCATTTCTGTAATTGAATTTGGCGCTCTGCAACCTCACTGGATGTTGGCCAGATGGGATGCTAGCGTCCCACATACCCTAGAGAGGTTTTAACTAACCTCCAGATGAACTTCAATGCCATATAACTCTCCTTCCGTGGCCTCCAACTGCTCTTAAATGCAAGTAAAACTAAATGTATGCTCTTCAACCGATCACTGCCTGTACCTGCCCGCCCGTCCAGCATCACTACTCTGGATGATTCTGACTTAACTAGGTATTTGTAGATGTCCAGATATCTGGTTAGACTGTAAACTCTCCTTCCAGACTCACATTAAACATCTCCAATCCAAAATTAAATCTAGAATTGGCCTCCTATTTCGCAACAAAGCATGGAAAACTGACCATCCTACCGATCCTCGACATCGGCAATGTCATTTACAAAATAGCCTCCAACACTCTACACAAGAAATTGGATGCAGTCTATCACAGTGCCATCCGTTTTGACACCAAAGCCCCATATACTACCCACCACTGCGACCTGTTTGATCTCGTTGTCTGACCCTCGCTTCATACTCGTTGCCAAACCCACTGACTCCAGGTCATCTACAAGTCTCTGCTAGGTATAGCCCCGCCTTATCTCAGCTCACTGGTCACCATCACAGCACCCACCCGTAGCACGCGCTCCAGCAGGTATATGTCACTGGTCACCCCCAAAGCCAATTCTTTCTTTGGCCGCCTCTCCTTCCAGTTCTCTGCTACCAATGACTGGAATTAACTGCAAAAATATCTGAAGCTGGAGACTCTTACCTCCCTCATTAGCTTTAAGCACCAGCTGTCAAAGCAGCTCACAGATCACTGCACCTGTACATAGCTCATCTGTAAATAGTCCATCCAAATCTACCTCATCCCCATACTGTATTTATTTATTTATTTATCTTTCTCCTTTGCACCCCAGTATCTCATCTTGCACATTCATCTTCTGCACATCCTACCATTCCAGTGTTTAATTGCTATATTGTAATTACTTTGCCACCATGGCCTATTTATTGCCTTTACCTCTCTTATCCTACCTCCAGTTGCACATGCTGTATATAGATTTTTCTACTGTATTATTGATTGTATGTTTGTTTATTCCATGTGTAACTCTGTGTTGTTGTATGTGTCAAACTGCTTTGCTTTATCTTGGCCAGGTCGCAGCTGCAAATGAGAACTTGTTCTCAACTAGCCTACCTGGTTAAAAAAAGGTGAAATAAAAGAGTAATTCCTGTTCTTCATGATAATAGGATAGTACGAGATTTGGGCAATGTAGCCTTTATATACTTCCTCAGAGACAGATCGTGGATACCATTTTTATGTCTTTGCGTTCATTGCCAAAATCCTTAACTACCCCTTTAAGTTTACATTCTTTGAATTTTCCTCTAATTTTTTGGTGCATTTTACACAGTATTATCAAGATTATTTAGTATATATGATAAAACGGTACAGGAGTTACATAGGCTTTTAGGGAACTAATATACTTCCCTAAGCCTCATTGAAGCTACAAACATTTTAATATTCGATTAACCCGGCAACTATACAACAGAACAGGTTCACATAAATTACATTTACTCTCATGGGTGGCTAAAAATAACTGAAAATATCTGAAAGCCACGGCCCTAGTAAACCACGCGTCCAGTCTCCTGATCTGACCCGCTTAGTCATATCTTAATAACCCAGCACCAATAACCCAGCATCAGTAACCCAGCAGTTTTTAAAGAAAACAACCCAACGCCTGCAACCCAGCAGTTGGGTCAACCAAACTACACAGCATTATTTAGAGTGCTGTAAATCTTCCCAGTCCTTGCCAATGACAAGCATACCCATAACATACACCGCACTTTAAAATATGGAGAGTGGTACTCAGTGTTGTGTTGGATTTGCCCCAAGCAGAGCAATGTGAATTCAAGACAAAAAGCCAAATTTCTTTGCAGTATTACTTTCGTGCCTTTTTGCATTCATGCATGTTTTGGAATATTTGGATTCATTACTTGCTTCCTTCTTTTCACTTACACTTTTCACTTCACACACACTTTTCACAGTTTTATCACAGCCATTTATCACAGCCATTAACACTAGAACCACTAAAGCAGTCATGCATTTGTTTAAGTCATGCCCCCCTCCGTCCTTGAAGTTTCTTAAATAAGTCTATAAACACACTGTTGGTGTAAGCATCTTAATATCAAATAGAACTGGAGTTATAACCAGTTTTAGGAGGACATCTCCTTCTCCCAACAGTAGGGCCTGATCCACTCGTTCTTCTGACAGTTGAACGTTTTCATTTATTTAACTAGTCCTTCCCCGGCCAAACCCTAACCCGGACAACGCTGGGCCAATTGTGCACCGCCCTGCTGATAATCACCCAGATAATTGCCTTGACCTAAACTATACCGAAACAAATTTCACACTTATTAACAACAGATAATATAAATAAACTAACGTATGATGGGGAGAATGGGTGAGTTGATGAGATAGAGGAAGCGAATCATGCATAATTATGTGATCACCAATTGTGAATGAAGAACAGGGCGGGCCATTCATTGTATTGATCCATTCTAATTTTTATCTTAAAACAGTGTCTTATCAGTCTACTCTGGCCTACGTGGAGTAGGCTACACAGTGAGAGGATATTTGTACATATTGAATGGCTTTCAATATCTGGGAAAAAATCCACATCAGGCAGCACAGCAAGTGAGCTAGTGTCGAAGAATGTGCTGATGAGGCTTGTGGAACCTTATGTTGGCAAGGGGAGAACTGTCACCATGGACAATTTCTTAATTTCATTGTAATTGGCGAACACCATGAACAAAGGAAGAAGGGAGCTCCCTCCCTCTGTGCAAAATAAGGCACCTGCACAGCCATTGTACTCCACAACAATACAATGGTGCTGAAGATCGACAAGAAGACAGGACACAAAGACAAAACCGGAGACTATTACGCACTACAACCAAACAAAGGTATGTCAAAGTGTGTCAAGCAGGTGAATGTTATGAAAATTGTATCAACTGTTTGGACAAGGGATAATGGCTAAATTAAATCCAACTGATGCCATTGCATGACGATGCAGAAGAGCACGAGCTGACAATAATTGACTTTTTTTGACTGCTGTCATATCAACATTTATATTCAATAATGGCATTATTGCTTTTGTGCTAAGGTTCACTATTTATTAAGTCCACTTGGTGCTTGTTTAGGCTACTGATTTTTTCATCATTTGACCACGTGTCTTGATTGTGGGTCTTGGTGGTTGGGTTATTTAAATTGTATTTTGTCTTTATTTTGTCTTTATAAAAATAAGCTGTTACTGTGTTCAAACACATTCTGTGTCATAGTTGTAACAAAGACACTCCATGAAAAAAATAGATTGAACACTTGAATTTCGAGTTTTTTCTTTTTACATAGTACACAGCACACAGTATCATAAACTATTGAAAATGCTATTGTGTTATTTGAAAAAATTTACATTCTAATAAATTCTACCTAAGCCCTTCACAAAAACAATAATGGTTATTTTTGCGATGCTAGTGTTAATTAGATATGGGGATGTGCTACTGAAATCAACAAATAGCGGGAAAAAACTATGTGGTTTATTTGACAATATATTATGCTTTACATGCCAGGATGTTATAATAATTTGACTTTTCATCTTGTAGAATTTGCTGCATACTTTGTGTGAATTTCACAGCCACAGTGCATTGGAAGAGTAGGGCTGTGAGTTTTGATAGCTAGATCTCGTCAAGTAAACAACTTGAAAGATGGCGAATAGCGAAGCTTCTGCAGTGGTGTTCAAATGTAAGTATTTTTTGTTCTTAAAATGATCGACTCTTTCATTATAACATTACTTCTTTGCAACAGATCTGCAGCCTAAGGCCTGCTGTGACTTTAGCTAGCTATGTGCTGTAGTTGGACTAGAAGTTATAACTGTTTGAACATTAATGTTAGCTACAGCGTTACTTGCTTGCTATTGACCGACAACTTTATATTTAAGATTGGCCTAATTAGCTAGTTAGCTACTTGTTGTAAATACCAGGGCTTGTGTTTAAACTGTTACAGGGTCTGATGATGACAATACCAGGCATTTAGTTCAGTGGCAAACACGGTAGGAGAAATGCTGCAATTTTTTTTTTATTAAGTCACGTGGCCATAGTTAGCGCTCTTGCCACGGCACTATGCACTGCTACTAGCTAACGTTAATAACATGCTAGCATAAATTAGTAATTTCCACACTGGTGTTGGCCCCAACACCTCAATTTTCTTCTAGTTCTACTGATTTTCCATTTAGGTTTATTTGTGTTGACCTGATTATAATGTTCATGCTATACAATATTAGTTTCTACCTGAACGGTTACAGCCTGAATGGGTCTAGCTAGTTTCATTGCACATAACCTATTATGGTTAAAGTAATGGGAAATTGCATTTGTCACTGATTCACCTTGACCCTCCAATTTGACCAAGTATATTCGCTGCACAGTCTAGCTATCTACAGAAAGTTCACACAACTCTTTACTCTGCTCCTGTTCTGGATAATGTACTTCATCCAATGTCTTTTCAGAATCTACATGAAAGAGTGTGAGCTGGAGTGGCAGCTGTCACATGCATGGGTGAAAAAGAAATGGGAGAACCCTAAGCAAAAAAACATGTCACTGAGCTGGTGAATAAGTTGAAGTTTAGGGTGGGTTTCTTTTACAGAAACAAACCATGTCTGACTTTTGTTAACAGGAATACAATTGTCCAGGCCACTTTTATGTCTAATTTGATTATAGGGATATTATCTATATGCATGCAGCAGCATTTAACTTTTTCACATGTACCAACAAGCGGGTGTGATCATTCTACAGTGGTCCCTGCAGTGTACACTCAAACTGGTGTGATTAGAACTCTTATTTAGAACGTCCAGTTTCATTTGACACAACAACCAGCAGTTTTTTCACAGAAACATAACTTTCCTTACAAAGTTATGTCCAGAATGTTACCAGTTTATTTTTGGATGCAATGTTCAGACATTCACAGAAGTAGCTACAGCATAACACAATCATCCAAACTGGAAAATGTAGTCTACAAGCGGTCATATTTTTATACCTCTCGGCTGACAGGAACTACAATATGAATTAGCTAATAGCAATTACTATTTATAATTAATCACATCACCATTGATGGAAAACATTGAGTAAAACACTTTCTAAAAATCGAAAAGTAATCCAACGATGTGTCTTGCGCATGCCAGCATGTTTGTTTTTTCACATCAATCAAAGATAATGAGAGGAGACAAGATGAGTTTGGTCTGTTTATAGCATGCATGTTGAAGGGGGTGTGTCGTCTACAATCATTCACTTCCATTCATTCACTTCTGGAAGTTTATCCGAAAGATGAGGTAACCATTCCTTCACCTCGTTATAACATCTTTGGACTGACAGATGTTTACTTGACACCCAGAATGCATTGTATAATGTCAACAAACATAGCGCCACACATAGCTTGCAAACAGCTTAGCATTAGCTCATTATAATCATTGCAACCTTCATAAAAGTTTTTTACACACATCATAGGTGTCCATTACAAGCTATGCAATAATCAGAATGCATTATATGTCATCAGAACTTTAAAACGTGAATAAAACTGTAAATACATTATGCTCCAAACAGTAGAAACGACAACACCATATACAGAAAATAAGGAACTTACTTTGATAGGAATGCACACATGTCCAAAGTTATTATTTGTAAGGAGAACAACAAGGAAGGCAAATGAGAGCGCCAGCCAGAAAATGTTCCAATTCGTACAAGACTGCGCACATATCTGCATACTTGATCTGTGCTAACATTAGTGAAGTGTGTGGGTTCTTTTCGAAGAGAGAAGTTTGTTGGCTCAGTAAAGCCTCAAACATAAATTGTTCGCAACGCTGAAATGGGCTACTTCTATGTGAATTAATAAGGAGGCGGAACACACCTGAATTCAAACTGTTGTTAGAAAATATATCTTGTTGGAAAAAATGTGAATTTGAAATTGACAAGTTGAAACATAGCCTATAGATAACTAGCGAGTGTTAACTGTCATGTTGCGTAATAATACCATTTTGGAACATTCTGACATCTCGTGCATAAAACAACTCAAGCTGGGGCAACGGGAACTCATGTATGAAAAGGTTCAACTTAAGTCACTAGATGCTGTTTTCCATTGTTTTTTCCATTGTGCCCTTATTACTGGTTACAGAACTCACAAGTGTTGTGTATCAGAAAGTGGGTTGGGCCTCTTTGTGTTTAAGGAGAGAGCAGCACTCTTTTGTGTTTATTTACAAAGCACTCATGCAGAAACCTCTTTATGTATCTATCATCATTAATTCAATTTTGACTTACAAATTACCAAACCCGGTCACAGGCTTGGATAGCACTGGAGGCCTCTTCAGTCTCCACAGAGATGGGTAAAGCTGCTTTTAGTTGTTTTGCTCGCTTTATGTGGAACAATTCGCAGAGATCTCAGAAATTAGATGTTCTGGTACCCCCTTGGTCAGTTCAGAGAAATACTCAGAGACCTCTATGTTGATAAATGTGTTTGTTTTTCTTAATATGGTTGGTAATTTTGTATAAATGTTTGATGTATTTATCCAGACCCTATTCTCAGTATGAATTCCTTATCAAAATAAACGTAAAATAAAAATAAATTGTTGTTCTGTACTAATAAATGTCCCCTTTAACCACACCTCCTCATCAATTTCCTGTGCTTCACCGGCACATTCATGTAATAATAATTGATCACATTTCTATAGCGCTTTCATAATCTCAAAGCTCTTCAAAAGCAAAAAATGAACAAGCAATACATCATGAGTAGCCTACTGTAGCTATACTTGGGTAGGTCAACCAATAGAGGCCAAATCTTTGAGTGCATGATGTCATGACTGTCCTGTGAGGATCTGAATGGGTCAGATCAGCTAGGCAAAGGATGACAATTACCAGACCTCTCTCACCCACAGAAGAGGGGAGGAGGGAGCTGCTGCCGGTTTGACAGCTCACCCCCTGTCGGAAATTACAGGAGAAGATAACTTTTTCTTTCCCCTCCAGTATTTTCCTGCCAACACTCAAAGTGAATACTGGAATAATATTTCTAAAATAAGAATGATCTATAGAAAACGAATGTCATATTGGTTTATATTTTGTGACGTCATTAAAAATGTTATAAAGGAAATACTGTAACTTAAACTATTTAAACTACAGGTATGAAGTCTCCATCCTTAATGTATATGAAATATGACAAATTATGAAAGTGTTTTTGTTAAGATATGAATGCGGTATAAACTGTGCATAGTTAGTAGCCACACCCCGAGTGAGGTCAGAGAGCGTGTCAGACTGACGGAATCGTCCGCTTCGGCCAGAGTGCATAAAAGGATTGGTATTGAGATTAACATTAGACCATAAAAGCGTGGAGCCTAGCTACACGTTTGAAATGGTTGGAACTTTGAACCTCAATATGAGGTGAAGAAAATAAACTCACCTTCTAGAGTAGATCAGAACATCGCCAGGCTGTAGCTGCGCATGTAAAGTGGTTAAAACTCTGACTATCAACACGAGGTGGAGAGAGGAGAAAACTCCCCTCTCGGACAATCAATGGTGCGGCTAATTACCTGTCTTGAGTCAAATATCTAGAAAAATTTAACTAAGTGGGACCATCCTACTACTCTTCAAATCATCCTACTGTACTACTCTTTTCAAATCAACGTATCCTACTACGCTCATCACCAATGGGAACCGTCGACATGGCTGGATAGCTATCTTCCAGAGTGAACAACACTAGAAGAAGAGAAAGGGGAGACCACTTTCGGACAATCAGAGCCATACAAACTTTCCGCTGAAAGGCCAACAACCTTCCTAAGGAGGGCTGGTTTCGAAAGAGATAGATGGCGAAAGAAGGCATTCACATGTAGCGTTAAATACGTTCATGATTTCTTACTTCAAACGGGTGGTGGTTCGTGTGCAAAGTATATGATTACTATGAGAATAGTTAAAAAATGTATCAATAATAAGTGTCCCATTTTCTCACTGTCTCTCCTCCAACCTCTTCATTTTCTGTGTAACAAGCCACCATATGTTGTCAGTCCGCTATGGGACTTTTTCTCGTATATTAAGTGTGTATATTTAGTCTATGTTATTATTTAGTTAGCTAGAAAATAAATAATTAAACCAATTTGTGTAGTACTGAATCATGAGTAAGGCTTGGGTTTTTGCAGATGGAGAAGGACAGCTCATGGTCCATCAGAGGAAAGGAGATGGTTGATGAAGATGGAGTCTGGTGATGATCTTGTAGAGGGCTACTCTGTGAACCAGCCTGAGTTGTGTGGCCACTAGAGATCTCCTTCACAATGCCTCAGCAGCTCTGGGCACCAGAAAGTTCACCAAATACAGTGCCTCTGCACTTCATTCCTCTACTGCATCTCCCAGTCCATCTCCCGGTCCTCTCTTCAGGTGATTCTTCAAGTGATACATGCGTAGGCCTACGGTACACTCAATTTTACTCCAATTAAGTTTTCCAAATGCTAGTGACTTAGCTAATATTAGCCCAAAACAACAACCCAAAAGGTCACTAGGTCCGGCTACAGACGATCCTTTCTGGTTCATATGAATCCTTAACCGATGGTGGTTTCAAGACAACAGGGAAATCGGATAATCAAGTTAATGTGCTGGGGTACGAGGTAGTTGAGTTGATTGAGGTAATATGTACATGTAGGTAGGGAGAAAAGTGACTGATCAATTAGGATATACAGTATAATGAACTGATTAGCAGCAGCGTGTGTAATAGAGTGTGAAAGTAACCCAGAAATGGTCATCCAACTCAGAATTACAAGTCAGAAACTCAGGCATCATCCTAAAGCTCCAACTTCTCCCACCTGAAGATCACAGAGTTTCCCAGTCATAGTTTGTTTTGTTTCCCGAATTCCGAGTTGTCTTGAACACACCAAAAGTAGTACATTTCGGCTGTGGAATACTGCATACTTTTTGCTAAACTGTACATCCTGGATAGTATGTAGTACAATTAATACACAATATGCAGTTTAAGTAGTAGGCAAGCCAGATTTTGGACACGGCCACTGTATTTCTGTCTGAGGTATTTTCAGCACTAGGTAGATGGTAGATATACTGAACGAAAATACAAACACAACATGCAACAATATCAAAGATTTACAGTCCATATCACAAAATCAGTCAATTGAAATAAATAAATTAGGCCCTAATCTATGTATTTCACATAAGTGGGAAAAAGGGCTTCAAGGACAGGGTGGGTGGTCTCAGACGATCCCGCAGGTGAAGAAGCCAGATGTGGAGGTCGTGAGCTGGCATGGTTACATGTGCTCTGAGGTTATGAGGCCAGTGGGACATACTGCCAAATTCTCTAAAACGACATTGGAGGTGGATTATGGTAGAGAAATTAAGATTCAATTCTCTGGAAACAGCTCTGGTGGACATTCCTGCAGGCAGCATGCCAATTGCACGCTCCCTCAAAACATGAGACATTTGTGACATTGTGTTGTGTGACAAAACTGAACATTTTAGAGTGGCTTTTTATTGTCCCCAGCACAAAGTGCATCTGTGTAGTGATCATGCTGTTTAATCAGCTTCTTGATATGCCACACCTGTCAGGTGAATGGATTAACTTGTCAAAAGAGAAATGGTCACTAACATGGATCTAAAGAAATTTGTGCACAAAATTGGAGAAACATTTTTTGCTTATGAAACATGGGACCAAATCCTTACATGTTGTTTATATTTTTGTTCAGTATAGTATTGAGATGTGTGTGTGCAAATGTGTGCAACTGTGTGTGGGGAATGGTACCAAAAAAAGTCTGCAGCATTGAAAGTCCCCGAGAACACCATGGCCTCCATCATTCTTAAATGGAAGAAGTTTGGAACCACCAAGATGCTTCCCAGAGCTGGCTGCCTGGCCAAACTGAGCAATTGGGGGAGAAGGGCCTTGGTCAGGGAGGTGACCAAGAACCCGATGGTCACTCTGACAGAGCTCCTATGTGGAGATGGGAGAACCTTCTAGAAGGACAACCATTCCTGCAGCATTCCACCAATTAGGCCTTTATTGTAGAGTGGCCAGACGGAAGCCACTCCTCAGCAAAAGTCTCTCAGACCATGAGAAACCAGATTCGCTGGTCTGATGAAACCAAGATTGAACTCTTTGGCCTGAATGCCAAGCCTCACGTTTGGAGGACACCTGGCATCATCCTTACGGTGAAGAATGGTGGTAGCAACGGGGATGTTTCTCAGTGGCATGGCCTGAGAGACTAGTCGGGATCTAGGGATTGATGAATGGAGCAAAGTACAGAGAAAAATCCTCTATGAAAACCTTCTCCAGAGTGCTCAGGGCCTCAGAATGGGATGAAGGTTCACCATCTAACAAGACAACGACCCTAAGCACACAGCCAAGATAACGAAGGAGTGGCCTTGAATGGCCCAACCAGAGCCCGGACTTTAACCCAATCTAACATCTCTAGAGAGACCTGAAAAAAGCTGTGCAGCGACACTCCCCATCCAACCTGACAGAGCTTGAGAGGATTTGCAGAGAAGAATGGGAGATACTCCTCAAAAACAGACGTGCCAAGCTTGTAGCATCATAGCCAAGAAGTCCCAAGGCTGTAATCACTGCCAAAGGTGTTTCAAAGTATTCTATGTTTAATCTCTTCAGAGAAAAAATCTAAAAAAACTGTTTTTTTGTCATTAGGGGTATTGTGTGTAGATTGATGAGGAAAAAAAACAATTTAATCAATTTATAATAAGGCTGTAAAGGAACAAAATCTGGAAAAAGTCAAGAGGTCTGAATACTTTCCGAATGCATTGTAAATGGATACTATCCACTATTTACATAACATTTACTTAGAAGTTCAAAGATCAAGTTCAAAACTTTACTGTTTTTTCTTGTTAGGAGTGGAAATTACATTTAAAACACAACATTATAACGTCTTTGATGACATGGCCTATGTCCGATAAGGTTCTGGTCAAAAGTAGATCGCTATGTAGTAGCTAGTAGCCACCGTGCTTCTACACCTGCATTGCTTGCTGTTTGGGGTTTTCTACACCTGCATTGCTTGCTGTTTGGGGTTTTATGCTGGGTTTCTGTACAGCACTTTGAGATATCAGCTGATGTACGAAGGGCTATATAAATACATTTGATTTGATTTGATTCCTATGCTGCCATTTTGGATGCAACCACAGCCCTTCATTTAAAATAACCATGCATTCAACTGCCAAATGGGCATCTTTCTGGCCAAATTTCTCCCCCTCTCTGTTCCCTCATAAGTCAGCCATAACACAATCAAAGCATCCTCGGCATCCTCCACTGCAAGTGCCAAGCTTCTCTTTATATTCTAGCATCGGGGACTTGGAGATTACATTTTGTTTTTCTACCAAGCTATAGAATAGAACAAAGGGGCCATTTCTGCTCAGCAAGCAGTTTTCAGAGGTCCCCATGCAGAGCAGTACTCATTGTAAAACAGTGGAGGCTTCTGATGGTCTGTCTGTGTGTGATGAGCTAACTCAAAGCCATCTCTTCAATGCCTCTCTGGCCACTTTAGATGGGATGCCGCCCCGGTTTTTCACTCCCCCTCTCAACTTCTTGGCCCTTTTGTCAAGCTGTCGAATTCTGGGGCCTAAATTTCACTATTCCCTTTATATTGCAGTAGGGACCATAGGGCTCTGATCAAAATTAGGGCACTATATAGAAAAAAGGCTGCCATTTGGACTACAACTTGGTCTCTGACTTTCTTTCTCACCCTCCCTCCATCCTTCCCTACATCCTTCCCTCCTGGGCCTGGGCAACGTTTCTCTTTTGAAGGGAACATGCTTAGTTGATGTAGCTGTGTGTTTCCTGGTGAAAAGGTACAACGGTGGATGAGGGAGTGTTTGGTATAAAAGACGGTCCTCTTGGCTCTCTCACTGTCGTGATGAATAGGGTTGGCTTAGGGCCTGGCTAGGCGATAAATGGATGGAAAGTCGGTGGGGAAAAATGGTTTACTTACAGTACCTTATCTTCCCAGCTTGACACATTTTCTAAAGATTACTTTCCCCATACTGAAAATGAAAATGTAGCAAGGCCCCTAAGCTTACAGTAAAACAGACATTTTATGCTTGCCTGCCCTTTTAGCAGGCACATGCACAGATAGGGGTCTACCTGTGCCCTCACACCTGCCTCTTTTCCCTCACACTTGCCAAGTGCCTCACACTTGCTAAGGATTATAATATCCTCCTCATATTGTATAATAATAATGGTATCCACACACCTAGGCCTAGGCCATGGATGGATTCAAGATAAAAAGTTATTTTTACTGATCTGAGATTCTCAGTTTGTCATTTTGATCATTTGCGGTATTAAAAAAGGTTCTGCCGAAGTCTCCAGTCATTTAAAATACCCAAGATGGCGACGATGAATATGGTAGCCTAGCCTACAAAACTTTGCAGGTTTCTACTTTTTCTGTTTTTCTAACATTGTCTTATTCAGTTTGTTTTGTGTATTACTTCATACACCAGGGTAGAACTATTGGAATATGAATCTCTGTGCACTCACCGTCCATCCGACCTTCCCAAATTCCCAGAGATTGCAGAAAAATTGTCTAGCTTCTTTGGTGAGGTGCCGGGCAGCCTGGGAGTCCTGCCAGAGAAGACAGAAGACACTGATTCAGAGGCAGACGTGCAGGGTCTTAGTCTAATTGAGACCTGTCCTCCATTGCTGAGCACACTATGTTTTAGTAATTAGTGAATTAACTTGAGGATCTCCTTCCAGAGGGACATCAGAATCTACAACTTACTCTGTTTTTCTGAGACTTGGCTTTCTTCCAACATCCAAACAGATTATATATAACCAGTGGGTTTTACAGTTCATCAAGCAAATAAAGGTGAAATGGGAGCTGGGGAGCTTCTGCTCTCCTGACTTGGAATACTTGGTCATCAAATATTTTTTACCTTCCGAGATGGTTCTCAGTGATTATCGCCATGGCTGTGTACATCCCACCCCAAGCTGACACCAAAAATGCTCTCAAGGATCTTCATTGGACCCTGAACAAACTGTATCATGAGGCAGTGTTCATTGTTGCAGGGGACTTAACAAAAGTCATTTGAGGACCGTGCTCCAGAATTACTATTAACACATTGACTGTCCAACTGCTGCCCATTGCTACACACCTTTCCGACACAGGTATAAGGCCCTCTCCCGTCCTCCTTTAGGCAAATCGGACCATGACTCCATTTTGCTCCTCCCCATCTACAAACAAAGACTCAAGAGGGAAGTTCCGGTGGTTAGGTCTGTACAATGCTGTTCTGACCAATCAGAATCCATGCTCCAATACTGTTTTGTTCACATGGACTGGAATGTGTTCTGGTAACCTCTGGATATAAGGTCAAGGTCTCATAAAACACGTGGATTGAAGGCAGCCTTGTCAGGAAACTGAAGAGATGAATACCGGGAACAAGCGTATGGTTAAACAGAACAAATACAGTGACTTGCGAAAGTATTCGGCCCCCTTGAACTTTGCGACCTTTTGCCACATTTCAGGCTTCAAACATAAAGATATAAAACTGTATTTTTTTGTGAAGAATCAACAACAAGTGGGACATAATCATGAAGTGAAACGACATTTATTGGATATTTCAAACTTTTTTAACAAATCAAAAACTGAAAAATTGGGCGTGCAAAATTATTCAGCCCCTTTACTTTCAGTGCAGCAAACTCTCTCCAGAAGTTCAGTGAGGATCTCTGAATGATCCAATGTTGACCTAAGTGACTAATGATGATAAATACAATCCACCTGTGTGTAATCAAGTCAACCAAGAGTGTGCAAAGTTGTCATCAAGGCAAAGGTGGCTACTTTAAAGAATCTAAAATACATTCAGATTTGTTTAACACTTTTTTGGTCACTACATGATTCCATAAGTGTTGTTTCATAGTTTGGATGTATTCACAATTATTCTACAATGTAGAAAATAGTAAAAATTAAGAAAATAAAATTGAATGAGTAGGTGTCCAAACTTTCGACTGGTACTGTAGTATTCAAACCCTTTGCTATGAGACTCGAACTTGAGCTCAGGTGCAACCTGTTTCCCACTGATCATCCTTGATATGTTTCTATAGCTTGATTGGAGTCCATCTGTGGTAAATTCAATTGATTGGACATGATTTGGAAAGGCACACACCTGTCTATGTAAGGTCTCACAGCTGACATTGCACGTCCGAGCAAAATCCAATACAGCTTCGAAACAGGATTGTGTCGAGGCACAGATCAGGGGAAGGGTACCAAAACATGTTTGCAGCATTGAAGGTCCCCCGGAACACAGTGGCCTCCATCATTATTAAATGTTACAAGTTTGGAACCACCAAGACTCTTCCTAGAGCTTGCCGCCGGGCGAAACCGAGCAATCGGGGGGAAGGGCCTTGGTCAGGAAGGTCACCAAGAACCCAATGTTCACTCTGATAGAGCTCTAGGGTACCTCTGTGGAGATGGGAGAAACTTCCAGAAGGACAACATCTCTGCAGCACTCCACCAATCAGGCCTTTATGGTCGAGTGGCCAGACTGAAGACACTCTTCAGTAAAACACACATGACAACCTGCTTGGAGTTTACCAAAAGGCACCTAAAGACTCAGACCATGAGAAACAGAAATCTCTGGTCTGATGAAACAGATTGAACACTTTGGCCTGAATGCCATAGCGTTACATCTGGAGGAAACATGGCTCCATCTCTACAGTGAACCATGGTGGTGGCAGCATCATGCTGTGGGGATGTTTTTCAACTGCAAGGACTGGGAGACTAGTCAGGATTGAGGGAAAGATGAACGGTGCAAAGTATAGAGATATCCTTGATGAACACCTGCTCCAAAGGTTTTCATCAAGTGCTGTTGTTAAGTTTTGCATTGATTTCACTTGCTGTAGTAGCTGATGTGTATATTGTTGAGTCATCCGCATGCATAGACACATTGACTTTACTTACATGTCATTAGTAAAGATTGAAAAATGGAACGGACCTAGACAGCTGCCCTGCGGAATTCATGAATCTACCTGGATTATGTTGGAGAGGATTCCATTAAAAAGACTAATTGTTATGTTAGACAGGTAGCTCTTTATCCACAATATAGCAGGGGGTGTAAAGCCATAACATATAACACATTTTTTCCATCAGCAGACTATGATCAATAATGTCAAAAGCCGCACTGAAGGCTAACAAAACAGCACCGACAATATTTGTATCATCATTTTCTCTCAGCCAATCATCAGTGATTTGTGTAAGTGCCGTGCTTGTTGAATATCCTTCCCTATAAGCATGTTGAAATGTGGTTATCCATTTGTTTACAGTAAAATAGCATTTTATCTGGTCAAACAATTTTTTACAAACGTTTACTAAGGGTTAGTAACAGGCTGATTGGTCATCTATTTGAGCCAGTAAAGGGGGCTTTACTATTCTTGTGTAGTGGAATTACTTTTGCTTCCTTCCAGGCCTGAGGGCACACACTTTCTAGTATGTTTCAGGATAGTTAGGGGGACATAAATCAGGTTACTTACATTGTGTCTACTAACGCCCCTTGGATTTGCTGATGCATTATGACAAGGTATACCTTCCAGAAGGTATCAAAATTGTCAATAAATGTTCCACCCACAGAGGTGCAATAGTCACGTAGCCAGTTAGAGGGCTACAAGTCTGCTGAAACGTTCAATGCCACGATTTAGGGAGGGCACAGCACCATATATTAATAGGAGTTTGTTGGTGTCAAGCAGAGACCCAATCAGTTCTTTAAAATCCATCTTCAGCTGTTCTGATATGCCCTTCATAATGTCATTGAATCCCACATGAACTATGATAGACTCAAATTTCCTGATACAAGTAAACAATGTTTGGGGGTAGCTTCTTGATGTCCTGTACTCATGCTCCTGAATACCACAACGTGTTTGCTCCAGGGATAAACATTTCACACCATTGAACTGCCCAATACAATGGCCGGAAAAGGGGATGGAGAAATCTGCCCATTCCTACCCCTCACACAATTCATGGAACCTTTCACGGGCCCATGAGAAGCAGGATAGCGTATGCCTGCAGCTCCCGGCAATAGGTCCAGACCTACCACAGCCGGAAGAGCCCCGTCAGATGCAGAGAGAGGGAAAGGAGCCAAACTCAACAACGAAGCCGCTGTTGGAGTCAGCGCAGATGGAGTCAGCACAGATGGAGTCAGCGCAGCTGTTGCACACCCAGGCAGTCCCAGCGATGAAGGTGGAGGTAGATCAGGCACCAGTGCGGCGAAGCTATTCCTCATATCGATCGCAGACAATCTAGTGTGCCTTCGGTTTCCACTACTTGTGAGATGGGACCAGCGCTGATTGGAACAATCCTCTTGCTATTCTCCATCTCCTTCCCCACAAGATGGAGGAGGAGAAGCAGATGGAGACGACTTGCTTGGCAGGCAAGTTCCTGGTAGCACAGGCCATTTGGATAGAGACAGATGACAATGCGGGGATACATCCATCAAGCCCGAGCAGCGTCCAACCACAGGAGTTGAGAACAACAAAGTTCCAATTTACGATTTCCCCATAAATTCGATCATCATTGAAATTTGCTTGCTAAGGATAGCCACTTCATTCCTGTAATCCTCTGAAAGAAAACAATTGCTGCATTGCAACTCCGGATTATCAATATTTTCCATTCCAGCACTGGAAATTATAGGAGCATCATGGCAAAAACTGACAGACCGGCCAGTAGCTTCTATCCCCAGACCATCAGGCTGCTGAATAGCCACCACTCGTCAGCTACCTGCTACCCCAGTCCCCCTCCTGCCCTCTGGAATTTCTATCCTTACCACCCCCTGCTCCCCCTATGGACATTTTACCCTCCCCCTCACCCCCCAATGGACATTTATCCTTGTTACCCACTCGTCATTTTACGGACAAGTATCCTTGTTTACACACCACTTTTAACTGCAGCAACTGTACACCATTTAAAACTAGTTGTAAATATGCACATACACCGGAGTTGTGGACTCGAGTCACATGAGTTGGACTCAAGTCTGACTCGAGTCACATGAGTTGGACTCAAGTCTGACTCGAGTCACATGAGTTGGACTCAAGTCTGACTCGAGTCACGAATTTGATGACTTGAGACTTGACATGATAAAAAATAAAATGACTTGATTTAAGATTTAAAATTATTTGGCCAGGTGTTGTAATGTTTTGTCACTCATTTTGTTTCACAGGGTCTACGTGGATTACTCTACACACAGCCGGAGACAGTAGCCGCAGCTTCGCACATGCAAAAAAAACATGCAACAGATTGGGTAGTGAAACGCACGCTTTGCACTCTGATTGGATCACCAAACTGTCAATCAACACAGATCGGGTAGCTAGCGAACAGATTGCTGATTTGCTGTACAGCTATAGGATCAAATGCAGCACAAACATAAAATTGTAGGGAGAGAGGATTGCCATTAACAAATACATTTGCAGCTCCAAAAATTGTTTGGAAATCAAGACTATTAACTGTTTACTTTGCAAGCTTACCAGCAATGGGGCAACAATTACTAGCATATGCCTACTGGTCTTTTGGTACGGAACAATTGCTTGAAATTGGTAATTTACCTATTTAAGAAGCTTGCATTTGTAAATTGTTGTTAAAATGAATTTTTACTGTGGCGAAGACAGTTTGTTTTTTAAATGTATGTTTTCTCTTGCTTTCACCTGTTTAACTGCATAGGTCCTGTGTGGTAAATCTCTATTCCATCTAATATTACAATAATTGCGTGTCATCATTCCATCCACATATTGTTTATTGCAACACATCCACATTTCTGTCTGTTAGGCTTACAATACATTTACATTTAATAGCCAACCATTTCTTACCATGCTCTGAGTGGTCGCGATGTTATTAATAGTGCACATGAACGCAAGACTCATGAGGTAAAAGTTCTGTTTATTTAATTCAATGTATGTTTTCCTTTGTTCATATTTCGCAGGTTAAGGTTGGAGTTCTGTGTGCCTGTGTCCTATGTTTTGTTGTGCGTAATAGGAGTATGCGCGCCTCAGTACGCAAAGAAATAGGCTGTGTGGCCTGCGCCCCACACTCCTGTTAGACAGATTCAATATGGTTTCTCAAAGGGAGGCTGTACAGTCTTGCCCTCTACCAGTGTCCGGTCAGATGGGACATGCAAAGCCTGATACATATGTTTTGGGCTATTGCCCGTGAATGTTTCGTAAATCTACTAGTATATTGTCTATGATATGTCGCTTTCATCATTGGATCACTAAGACCTGTAAATAAATCTACACTGAGTACGTCAACCTGCCTTGCCTTCTGCTGGTTCCATGCCCTTACAACTGCTACAAGGTCCAAATGTTACAATTATAGTGAACAAAAATATAAACGCAAGATGCAACAATTTCAATCACTACTTAGCTACAGTTCATTTAAGGAAATCAGTCAATTGAAATAAATTAATTAGGCCCTATCTATGGAGTTCACATGACTGGGACATCAGATATGCATCTCTTGCTCACAGATAACTTAAAAAAGGTAGGGGTGTGGATCAGATTTACCAGTCAGTATCTGGTGTGACCACCATTTACCCCATGCAGCGCAACGCACCTCCTTCGCATAGAGTTGATCAGGCTGATGATTGTGGCCTATGGAATGTTGTCCCACTACTCACCAATTGCTGTGCGAAGTTGCTGGACATTGGCGTGACACGCTGTCATACACGAAAATCCAAAGCATCCCAAACATGTTCAATGTGTGACATGTCTGGTGAGTGTGCAGGCCAGAACTGGGACATTTTCAGCTTCCAGGAATTTGGCCGTGCATTATCATGCTGAAACATGAGTTGATGGCGGTGGATGAATGGCATGACAATGGGTCTCAGGATCTCATCACAGTGTCACTGTGCATTGAAATTGCCATCAATAAAATGCAATTGCGTTCGTTGTCCGTAGCTAATGCCTGCCCATACCATAACTCCACCGCCACCATGGGACACTCTGTTCACAGTGTTGACGTCAACAAATCGCTCGCCATAAACGTGGTCTGTGGTTGGCTTGGTTGGCTTGGTTGGACATACTGCCAATTTCTCTAAAATGACGTTTGAGGCGGCTTATGATAGACAATTTAATGTTTAATTATCTTTCAACAGCTCTGGTGGACAGTCAGCATGCCAATTGCACGCTCCCTCAAAACTTGAGACATGGTTTTGTGTGACAAAACTGTACATTTTTAGAGTGGCCTTTTATTGACCCCAGCACAAGATGCACCTGTGTAATTACCATGCTGTTTAATCAGCTTCTTGATATGCCACACTTGTCAGGTGGATGGATTATCTTGGCAAATGAGAAATGCTCACTAACAAGGATGTAAATAAATTTGTGCACAAAATATGAGAGAAAAAAGCTTTTCGTGCGTATGGAACATTTCTATAACATTTTATTTCAGCTCATGAGACATAGGACCGAGGGCTGTCTGGTAGCCTCAATAAATAGACAAAGATTTGAAGTTGAACAAGTTGTTGCATGATTCAATTTTTTTTTACTAGATTTAAAACTTGTGTCTTGACTCGAGACTTAACCCGCTATACTTGGGACTCTGAGCTTGTGACTCGAATAATAGTGACTTGGTCCCACCTCTGATATACACAGAGTACAAAACATTAGGGACACCAGCTCTTTTTTGTAGGGGGTAGGACACCTGCTCTTGGGACAGTTCTTGAAACAAACCGGTGTGCCTAGCACCAACTACCATACCCCGTTCAAAGGCACCTAAATGTTTTGTCTTGCCCACTGAATGGTACAAATACACAATTAATGTCTCAAGGCTTAAAAATCCTTCTTTAACCTGTCTCCTCCCCTTCTTCTACATGGATTAAAGTTGATTTCACAAGTGACATCAACAAGGGTTCATAGCTTTCACCTGGATTCACCTGGTCAGTCTATGCCATGGAAAGACCAGGTGTTCTTAATGTTTTGTATACTCAGTGTACACAGTAATGCATTCGGAAAGTATTCAGACCCCTCAACTTTTTCCACATTTTTGTTACATTACAGCCTTATTCTAAAATGGATAAATTAAAACATTTCCCGCATTAATCTACATACAATACCCCATAATGACAAAGTGAAAACAGGTTTTTATAATTTTTTGAAAATGTATTCAAAGTGAAAAACAGATACCTTATTTACACAAGTCTTCAGATCCTTGATATGAGCCTTAAAATTGAGCTCAGGTGCAACCTGTTTCCATTGATCAACCTTGAGATGTTTCTGCAAATTGATTGGAGTCCACCTGTGGTAAGATGAATTGATTGGACATGATTTGGAAAGGACCACACCTGCCTATATAAGGTCCCACAGTTGAAGGTTCATGTCAGAGCAAAAACCAAGCCATGACTGTCGCGTTCTGACCTTAGTTCCTTTGTTTTGTATTCGTTTTAGTTTGGTCAGGGCGTGAGTTGGGGTGGGCAGTCTGTTTGTTTTTCTATGTTGGTTTCTGTGTTCGGCCTAGTATGGTTCTCAATCAGAGGCAGGTGTCGTTGGTTGTCTCTGATTGAGAATCATACTTAGGTAGCCTTTTTCCACCTGTGTTTCGGGGGTGTTTGTTTTCAGTCTTTGTGTGTCTACACCAGACAGAACTGTTTCGGTTGTTTCTTTGTTGTTTTGTTATTCAGTGTTCAGTTTTGATTATTATTAAAAATCATGAACACTTACCACGCTGCACCTTGCTCCTCACCTTCTTCCACCGACGACAGTCGTTACACATATATACATACCATATACAGACAAATAAATACAGAAGCCACTTTAACCCAGTCTGACACAAAGAGAAGATTCATATGGTAGAAAAGCCTATACACAATCTATTCACACACACACCATTAACCACATAGAAGCTAAATATTTGTACTATTTAATTATAGGTATCCCTTTTTCTTTTATTCCAAGCTTCATCTAAATATTCCGCAAATGGAAATACACAATGGACAAAAAACATTTACATTTCTCCTCATCACTCAGCCACATAATGCCAGGGTATATCTGGTATGCTTTCTGGAATAAGAGCAAGCGTATATCGTGGTAGAAAGGGCAATAGAGGATAAAATTTGTTTTATTCTCTATTTCTTCGAGGTCACAATAATTACATAGTCTTTCCTCTTACATTTCACCACAATACCGACCTGTTTCAATACGCAGAGGCAATATCCTTGATCTTACCTGTGCACATAGCAATCTCATGTTTTTAGTTAGGTTAGACATAATTTTTCTCTCACTCACAAATTCATCCTTAATCAAACAAAAGGTTCTCAATTTGGGTTTATGATTAATCTCCTCCACCCATTTTTTTTTCATATATCACCAACAGTTGTTTTTAATCATATCTATGTCTTCCTTCATACAAATGTTCACAGTCAGACTGTTGAAAAATGTCAAACAGTTATCCATGCTCCCCTATGGATAGATCCCATTGAAAAACCTTACTAGCTATTCTGGCAGTTGGCATATCCAACAATCTATTCCAAAGTCTCACCATACACGTCTTCTATCTCACCTCAGAGTGTTCCCAGCCCATGTCCCCAGTTATTGCAAGTATAGGTGCAAACTTCTGGACACCTAAAGAGTAACCTAATGCTCTGTTATGAACATGTTCATTTTTGAGACCCCACACTCCCGCTAAATAGAAAGGTAATTTGTTCATCAATAAAAATTCCCAAATATTTATAAATGCTAATAAACTAAAGAATCTCTTCATCAAAACAAAACTGAAAAACACTCTTAGTAGCTGGTTTTCTAAAATGCATTATCTGTGTTTTTGTCTGGTTGATCATGAGTCAAGTCAGTGATAAGGCATCTCCTTGTTTTACAGTCGAGGGTGTGGGAAACCAATCTGAACGATATTCATTAACACACACACACAAGTAATTGGTGCTTTGAAAAGAGACTAGTTGCGTGATAAAATTTCCCATCAACCCCTGTCTTTAACAAACTGTAGGCTTAAAGATCTCTATTTATAAAATCAAAAGCTTTATGGAAATCAATGAAACATGCAAAATTGGCTTCTCTTCATGTTATCTATTTCTAATTATTGTACAGAAAACCATTTAAGAAAACCATTTTGTTCTTCCACCAGAATGTTTTGGTACTCCAAAAATGTAATTAGTTTATTGTTAAGGATGGATGAATATGATTTATAAACCGTACTTAATAAACGTATGCCTCTATAGTTCAGTGGCACTCTCAGGTCAATTTTTGAAGATTAGCGAATGGGATTCACAATAGTCTTATACCAAATGGATAGCAGTATACTGTACTGAAAACAAATTTGAAGCATATCATAAAGGACATCAATTAATTTAGGGGATTTTAAAACCTCATATGGAAGTTCATCAATGACAAACACTTTCCCATTTTTTTGCAGGATCAATCACTTGATGTCTGCCACAGACTCCTCATTTAAGTTACATAAATAAGAAGGTTCTAACATTGTATTTCTCCAGTTTAGTTCTCAGGGAACATATGTCTTTATAAAATTCTTCCTATGCCACATTTCCATTACCTGAGAACACATGCTGTTTTTTCTTAAATTCCTTCCAACACTGTTCTCTTGTATTCCTATCTTTTCACTGTAAAAATAAGTGCTTAGCCTTGCACATTATTGACCATAGATCCCTTAACTCATCATTCCAATTAGGCTTGTTTGGCTTGTACATTTTTTCCCTCTTTCAGAATATATAATATCACAAACATTTTCATACCACACATCTAAATCAAATGTTGTTTCTTGACATCTTTCCAGAGTTTTGATGAGGTCCATCAGAGCTGTACATGCCATTTCAGAACATAGAAAGTCATTTGGCACATTTATTTTCTTACATTTAGGCCTATTTATATTTTGCCCTGCACAACAATACCTGGTTGAGAAAGTTCATGGCCAACAGAAAATATTATAAATAAAAGAGAATTGATCAGGAAGTCTTCAACCATCTGTGTAGGAGATAACACCTTAAATTCCAAACAAGTTTCTAGACAGTCGTGGAGGTTTTCCTTTGCCAGATATGGATGTAAAGTTATCGCTTATGGGGCATATCCTTCCATTAATGATACACATTTTAGAGTCACGAAGGAATTCTAATAGGGTTTCCCCATGATAATTGACAAAGTCATCCAAAGCAACACTCAATATCATTTATATAGTCATCTAGCCTCCCAATTTGACTGTTAAGATCCCCACATATGTAAATAGCATCTGCTTCTGTATATAGGTATACTTGACTTAACAAATGACTATAGGAGGATGCTCTACCCCATTTGGACTGTTCAGATGGCAAATAGCATGAAATCACAACAAAACAATAATCTGACTGCATATGTTCAAAGTGCAAACCAATAATTCCTTCTAAGGCTTTATCGATCATTTCAATGGTATATGCTTTCATCATATCAGACTTTACACATATTCCCACTCTCCCAGCGCCTCTGGGGGCTTTCACATGAGTTTTTATGTCGTGTCCATATCGATAGTTACTTGCAGACGCAAATGCGTTTCATTTATTGAGATAATGTCTGGGTTGAAGGATTTTAGTATTATTTTTCATCATTTATTGTTCAAGGTAGTCCATCCATTAACATTCCAATGCGCTATTGAAATAAAATCTCATAGGGGATGGGAAGCCCCTCAGTATGTAGTAGGTCTGTCCACCCCATGTCCTTGTCCGCGTTGTCCCTCTGGTTGATCTTGTTTCATGATCTGTCCTCTTCCAGTGACAAAATAGTCCTTTCAGTTCTGTGAGGCGATCAGTGTGAGGCGATTGGTGTGGGACTTGGCTGATCGAAGGAAGACTTTATTATAATCAGGATGATCTCGCAGATGACAATCCTGAATGGCTTTATCTAAATATATATGCAAGCTGTCAACTTTACTAATCATTCCTTTTTCAATACTCAGCTTCATTTTGTCCATCTTTTTTCCATTTTATTTTTTACCTAGACTGCTTAGCCATAATATTGGCACCCTCTTTCTCTGATAAATCCGTCTCCATGCTTTTCTCACCACTGTGTAGATTCTACTGGAGGCCATATGTTGAGCTCCCGACTGGCAAGGTGATCTAAGCACTGCATCTCAGTGCAAGAGGCGTCACTACAGTGCCTGATTCGAATCCAGGCTGTATCACATCCGGCTGTGATTGGGAGTCCCATAGGGCGGCACACAATTGGCCCAGCGTCATCCGGGTTTGGCTTGTTTGGATTGTATTTGGCTTGTATTGTGAATAAGAATTTGTTCTTAATTGACTTGCCTAGTTAAATAAAGGCTAAAAAGAAATAGATTACTCGCCAAACTATCCCCAACAAGTCTGTCTATTGACTGTATTTCACCCTCACGGGATTGAAACTTCAGCTACTTCCATTTACAGAACCACTGGTAGAAACCTGTATTAGAGCTAATGTTGGCTTTGTCATAGCTAGTGCATTTAGATAAAAAGCATTTAGCTAGCTAGTGAGAGATTAGCATTAGCGATTAGCATTATTTAGGCACATGCCAGCTTCCTTAGATGAACTAACTGGCGTTTTGCTGAGATAAAGACACACAAACTAATATTATATTAGAGAAAACATATGTGGATTCATTTCCATCATCCTTGTTGTTTTGGAATTATCTGTTGATTGCATACTGAGAGAAACAGGCACAACTGTCTGTGTGACTGATCAGTGACAGGCGACGGCCGTCGGGGCTTTGTTTATGGCCTAGGCAGCCGCAGGAGTAAGAGAGAGGAAGGACTCTATCGGAGGCTGAGGTAAAGCAAAGCCCAATCACAACAATTAATATCTGGTTGATTTCTTATAGCCTGTCTTGTTTGAGCATTGTAGAGAAGAGTGTTGAAGCGAAATATTGTTATGGATTAAATAATTTTCTGAACGGTGCTCCCAAAATAAAACTCTCGGTCGCACAACTAAATATTTGATTGCATGTTTGGTCGCACTTTAAAGCCCTATCTATTTAAACCCTCCATCTAACTATAGAGATGTCATTATGAAAATACTAAGCTGTTAACCATAAATCCATTATTTTAGAAAGAAGAAAATGAAGATGTGAAACATCACTACCAGACAAGTCAAAACATTTTTGCTGGCTTGTGCTTGAAAAAAAAAATATATATTTTTATGTATCAGATCCATTTGGGTCTCTCTCATCTCTGATATGTTTTGGGTTGGATCTGGACAACCTTAGATCCAAATCGGCTCGGGTATTGATTTTCCAGGTCCTGTCGGGGTTGTAACAATATTATTGTTATGTGTTGCAGTGGGGACACTGTGTGCAATACTTGTTCCTACTTCAGTGACCAGCACGCATGTATTGGTGCTGAAATGTTGACCATTAATAAATAATATTTAAGCAGAGGAAATGCTTTAACCATCCATTCTGTACAGTCTAAGATATGAGACAAAACAGATATGAAACATGGTGACAGCGGAGACAAGTTGTCGGCAGAAAAATAACTTTTGCCATTGAGAGACTGAGTATCAAACTTGGAAGTGACTAGCTAAGTAAGCTAAGTAGCTAGCTAGCAAGAAGGCCTCCAAAGCAGCTGAAGGCAGAGAAAAACCGTGTTGCAAGATGGAGAGTGCACTTGGATTAAAACCACCATCAACATTATGCTTGGACACAAACAACCTGAGTTTACACTCTACCTGAATCTTTACACTAGCAGATGCAGAGGAGACTGTGAAAGTAAAAAAAAATTGTACTATCCATTGGAGAGTAAAGTAATAATTAAGTCGTTTTTGGGGGTATCTGTACTTTACCATTTACATTTGTGACAACTTTTACTTTTACTTCACTACATTCATAAAGAAAATATACTTTTTACTCATATATTTTCGCAGAGACCCAAAAGTACATTTTGAATGGTTAGCAAGGACTGGAAAATAGTGCAATTCACGCACTTATCAAGAGAACATCCCTAGTCATCCCTACTGCCATCTGGTGGATGAACTAAACACATATACCTTGTTTGTAAATTACGTATGAGTGTTGGAATGTGACTCTGGCTATCCGTAATTAAAAAACAAATAAGAAAATGTTGCCGTCTGGTTTGCTTAATATGAGAAATTTGAAATGATTTATACTTTTACTTTTGATACTTCAGTGTATTTTAGAAATTAAATGTAAAACCAATTACTTTTAGACTTTTACTCAAGTAGTATTTTACTAGGTGACTTTTACTTTTACTTGAGTCATTTTCTATGAAGGTTTCTTTACGTTTACTCAAGTATGGCGATTGGGTACTTTTTCCACCACTGGGGGTAGGGAGCTCTGTGAGACGATGTGTTTAATGTCGGCGAGGAGGACAGTGAAGTAGCTTATTGATGCATTAGACATGCATTGCAACCAAACATTTTACAAGACTGTTGAGAGGTATTATAAATATGTAAGTCCTAGTACATGCAATTTTGGTGATATTAAAGACTCATTGATCTGTGCTAGAATTGTTTGTTCACATACAACTTACATCTTACAGAGAGACTGCTAAGAGAGGATAACCTGACAGACAAATATGCATATATGGAGATATGTAGAGCTGCTGAGATGTCAAGTGAGAACAGTAAAACAAGTCAAGGTAATTGTCAAATTGTCTAATGATTGGAGACAGGCGCAGGAATACCTAATAGGGATTTTTATTTTCTCCACCCAAACAAAAGAGCGAGGTGTAAACCTCTAAATAATACACGGGACTAGACACGTAAAACAAGTGCACAAATACACGTGGCATCGAAGCCAATGCAACAGCACAGGTACTCACAGGACCAACGAACATGGTAACAATGACCGACAAGGACAGTGGGGAACAGAGGGCACATATACAGTGGGAAGAAAAAGTATGTGAACCCTTCATAATTACCTGGATTTCTGCATAAATTGGTCATAAAATGTTATCTGATCTTCGTCTATGTCACAACAATAGACAAACACAGTCTGCTTAAAGTAATAACACACAAACAATTTTAATTGTTCATGTCTTTATTGAACACACTCACTGTGTAAATTCACATTTCAGGTTGGAAAAAGTATGTGAACCCTTGGATTTAATAATAGGTTGACCCTCCTTTGGCAGCAACAACCTCAACCAAATGTTTTCTGTAGTTGCGGATCAGACCTGCACAATAGTCAGGAGGAATTTTGGACCATTCCTCTCTACCAAACTGTTTCAGTTCCACAATATTCTTGGGATGTCTGGTGTGAACAGCTCTCGAGGTCATGCCACACCATCTCAATCGGGTTGAGGTCAGGACTGACTGGGCCACTCCATGACGTATTTTAATCTGTTCAAGCCATTCTGTTGTTGATTTACTTCTGTCTTTTGGGTTGTTGTCCTGTTGCATCACCTAACTTCTGTTGAGCTTCAATTGGCAGACAGATAGCCTTACATTCTCCTGCAAAATGTCTTGATTAACTTAACAATGTATTTTTCCATCAATGATAGCAAGCTGTCCAGGCCCTGAGGCAGCAAAGCAGCCTCAAACTGTTTTATTTATATTACCAGGTAAGTTGACTGAGAACACATTCTCATTTGTAGGCTGGAGATGATTAGGTGACTGTATGAGGTGACTCACCTAATCATCTCCAGCCTACAATTGGCTCATTCATCCCCCTCTCCCCTGTAACTATTCCCCAGGTTGTTGCTGTAAATGAGAATGTGTTCTCAGTCAACTTACCTGGTAATATAAATAAAACAGTTTGAGGCTGCTGGGAATTTAGCCAGGACACCAGGGTTAACACCCCTACTCTTACAATAAGTGCCATGGGATCTTTAATGACCTCAAAGAGTCAGGACACCTGTTTAACGTCCCATCTGAAAGACAGCACCCTACACAGGACAATGTCCCCAATCACTACCCTGGGGAATTGGGAAATATTTTTTTTAGACCAGAGGAAAGAGTGACTCCTACTGGCCATCCAACACCATCTGGTCTCCCATCCAGGGACTGACCAGAACCAACCCTGCTTAGCTTCAGAAGCAAGCCAGCAGGGGGATGCAAGGTGGTATGCTGCTGGCAGGTATGTGCTGTTGCATGGGATTCGAAGCGACGTGTATTTGTGCACTTGCTTTATGTGTCTAGTCCCGTGTATTATTTAGAGGTTTACACCATGATGCTCCCTCCACTATGGTTTACAGTTCGGATGAGGTTTTTAATGTTCTTGTGCTGTACCTTTTTTTTCTCCACACATAGTGTTGTGTTCCTTCCTTCCAAACAACATAACTTTATTTTCATCTGTCCACAGAATATTTTGCCAATAGCACTGCAGAACATCCAGGTGCTCTTTTGCGAACTTCAGACGTGCAGCAATGTTTTTTTTGGACAACAGTGGCTTCATCCACGGTGTCCTCCCATGAACACCTTTCTTGTTTAATGTTTTACATATCGTAGACTTGTCAACAGAGATGATAGCATCTTCCAGAGATTTCTGTATTTCTTCAGCTGACACTCTAGCATTCTTCTTAACCTCATTGAGCATTCTGCACTGTGCTCTTGCAGTCGTCTTTGCAGGACGGCCACTACTAGGGAGAGTAGCAACAGTGCTGAAATTTCTCCATTGATAGACAATTTGGCTTACCGTGGACTGACTTTTAGAGATACTTTTGTAACCCTTTCCAGCTTCATGCAAGGCAACAATTCTTAATCTTAGGTCTTCTGAGATCTCTTTTGTTCGAGGCATGGTTCACATCAGGCAATGCAACTTGTGAATAACAACCTCAAATTTTGTGACTGTTTTTTAAGGGGCAGGGCAACTCTAACCAAAATCTCCAATCTTGTCTCATTGATTCGACTGCAGGTTAGTTGACTCCTCACTCCAATTCGCTTTTGGAGAAGTCATTAGCCTAGGGGATCACATACTTTTTCCAACCTACAGAATGTTTAAATTATGTATTCAATATAGACAAGAAAAATACAATGATTTGTGTGTTTTTAGTTTAAGCACAGTATGTTTGTCTATTGTTGTGACTTAGATGAAGATCAGATTTTATGTCAAATTTATGCAAAGGGTTCACATTCTTTTTATTGCCACCGTATAACATATTAATCAGGGGGAATGGGAACCAGGTGCATGTCATTTTATTTTACCTTTATTTCACTAGGCAAGTCAGTTAAGAACAAATTCTTATTTTCAATGACGGCCTAGGAACAGTGGGTTAACTTCCTGACTGATGTATTGAGATGTTGCTTCAATATATCCACATCATTTTACTTCCTCGTGATGTCATCTATTTTGTGAAATGCCTCCTGCAGCAAAGCAGTCCCGCAACATAATGCTGCCACCCCCATGCTTCACGGTTTGGATGGTGTTCTTCGGCTTGCAAGCCTCCCCCTTTATCCTCCAAACGTAATGATGGCCATTATGGCCAAACAGTTCTATTTTTGTTTCATCAGACCAGAGGACATTTCTCCAAAAAGTACAATCTTTGTCCCCATGTCCAGGTGCAAACCGTAGTTAGACTTTTTTATGGCGATTTTGGAGCAGTGGCTTCTTCTTTGCCTAGCGGCCTTTCGGGTTTCTGTCAACATAGGACCTTTTCTACTGTGGATATAGATACTTTTGTACCTGTTTCCTCCAGCATCTTCACAAGGTCCTTTGCTGTTTTTCTGAGATTGATTGCACTTTTTGCAACAAAGTACTTTCATCTCTAGGAGACAGAACGTGTCTCCTTCCAGAGCGATATGATGGCGGTGTGGTCCCATGGTGTTTATACTTGCTTACAATTGTTTGTACAGATGAACGTGCTACCTTCAGCTGTTTGGAAATTGAACCAGATTTGTGGATGTCTACAAAAAAAATGTCTGAGGTCTTGGCTGATTTCTTTAGATTTTCCCATGATGTCAAGCAAAGAGGCACTGAGTTTGAAGGTAGGCCTTGAAATGCATCCACAGGTACACCTCCAATTGACTCAAATTATGTCAATTAGACTATCAGAAGCTTATAACGCCATGACATCATTTTCTGGAATTTTCCAAGCTTTTTAAAGGCACAGTCAGCTCAGTATATATAAACTTCTGACCAACTGGAATTGTGATAGTTAATTATAAGTGAAATAATCTGTCTGTATAGAATTGTTGGAAAAGTTACTTGTGTCATGCACAAAAGTAGGTGTCCTAACCGACTTGCCAAAACCATAGTTTGTTAACAAGAAATTTGTGGAGTGGTTTAAAAACTAGTTTTAATGACTCCAACTGTATGTGTAGACCCCAGACAACTAAGCAAGCACTAAAGATAAGTTACTTTCCTATCCCAACAATAGATGACATCTTACCGGACCTGTCAAAGCAAGAGTATTCAAAGTGTGTGACGTCAAGAATGGTTTCTGGCATGATACAGTATATCATGCTGAAACACTCCACGCTTAGGATTGTTCAGCATGTTAACAACCATTTCAACATTAACACCTGTCTCTTTTGTAGTCTCCACAACAACCTTCAACCTGTAATTTCTGCTTTCCACAACCCAAGTCCTACTGATAACCTTACAAATAAAAGCGGCCTTTGACGCCACACATTCATGAGCACAAGATTTCTGAACGGGCCTCGAAACCATGCCAGGACCATCAGAAGCACCAGCCCCGACAGCAGGTCCACTTACTACAGGTACATCCATGTAGGCTCCATCAGTCCGCACTGTAGTTCTACCAATCTGTTTTCCGTCCTCTGCATATGAAACATCCTGACTGATCCTATATCTCTGAGCCTCTCTAGCCTCTCTCTGTACCTGGCATCCACCAAATGCTGCACTGTGTTCTCCCCCACAATTACAGCTCTTAACCTTCACGTTCACCATAATCATGTGCCCCTCCACCCTTGGCACATATTTTCTTTCCTTTACACTGAGCAGCTACATGTCCCATTCTTTGGCATTTAAAACACCACTGTGCATATGGGACAACTAAGGAATCTTATCTGTACTTTTCCAGGCAAGACTTTCTCAAACCTCAGAATCACTGATAAGCTTTCACTTCTTTGACCCTCTTTCCTACTGATCAAGCTTTTGGTTTCAATCACTCTACCTCCCTTCAGATCATCTCTGGACATAGATATTGGGACTCCAGTGATGACTCCCTTCAATCTAGCATAAGCACCAGGGACATGGCTTTTAATCATTTTTCCATTAAGCTTTACATTTTCAGAATCTTTTCTTGCTGAGCCTGGCTACCACACAATATTAACAGTCTACCATTTCCAATGACCCAAGCTAATTTCACTTCTTTCTCTACAGCATTATTTAGTCAGATAGGGTGTAAGTGAAGCCCTGTGGTCTCATCAAACACTATCACCACGTTCCACTCCAACACATCATTACTCTTGCTTCCTAGCTTGGCCCTCTTTACTAGATGCTTCACTGCTTTCTGTATCATGATCTCTCTTCCTATGTCTTTCCACTACCAACTATTACGGTCAACCTGGTCGTTGGGCAGTTGATACAACTTAATTTGGTGTTCTTTTGTCCGGCTATTGTTCAAACAAAATGTTACGCAACAGCTTTTCAACATCTTAAAAGTAGGGTGAGTTGAAGAAAGTCAGTTGGAATCAGCTCTTTGGCTGATAATCACGACATACATTTCATGCAATAATCTGTTCATGCTAAAAATGTGACGTTTAGAAAGTGTTTTTAGGTAAGATATAGTTTGTTGATTAAGGCGACACGGAAGTATATTAAAAAAGGACCTGAGAAGATCTCTAGGGTCAATTACCACCCTGCTTCCGCTCCTCGTTCTAGTATATTTTCTCGTATATCTCCCCCCAGAATTTAATCAAGTAGCTGCCGCGAGATTTCCATTCTGGGTTTCAGAGATAACATATTTTATGACATCATAGTCAGGTTGTATACATACTGGTTATCAAACCTGTCGCGGTGAAAAAAAAGTGTTTTGATGTTTTGAGCTCTCCTCAAACAATAGTATGGCATTTTTTTGTAGTAATAGCTACTGTAAATTGGACAGTGTAGTTATATTAACAAGAATTTAAGCTTTCAGCCAATATAAGACAAAATCTGTGATCATGACACATGGCGCTACATGATTTCCAATTGTCCCGTTGACGGAACTCCTATCTCTAAGACGTAATAAGTTTTGCTAACGTCTGTGTAGCAACCAGATAAGCAAAAGATGATATCTTTCCCAAGACGTCTTGATAGTGAAAAATGCGTTTATACCTGGTTGCAATCTGGTTAATAAGACATCACATCCCGTAATTAAGACATCACATCCCAAATTTAGCCCACTGGCCTTGTGTATGAATATACTCTATTTACAAACAGCTGATATTGTAAAGGGACAACAGAAACCTGGATTAGGGAGGTTCTGGTTTTGATTAATCCCTTTATGAAAAGATTCCAGCCGCTGATGAAAATGTCGGTAGACTTGGATGCATGTGAATGTTCGTTGTAATGCCCAGCAACAAGGTTGGTGATCACTCAGAAATGGCAGTTGCCTGGGTACAGAGTGGATGTGTTGATTTAATGGTGGCTCTTAAACATTGAAGAGTGGGTGTTGGTTGGTTGTCCACTGGCATGGGTTACGTCACGGTTTACATAGTTGCACCGGGTGTAATTTAATAAGAGGCAATGAATGCTTTTGAAGCTGTCAACTGTCTGTCTGTACCTGTTTGTCTGTCTGTTTCTCTTGAACAGCTCCTGAACATTGCAGTGGGAACATGTTCACCCAAATGGCACCCTCTTTCCTATTAAGCGTACTTCCTTTTGACCAGAGCCCATATGGCACAAATAGTGTGTTACATAGGGAATAGGGTTCCATTTGTGACGCAGTCACATGCTTTAAGGGTTTTCAACTTCATTAATTCACGCCACATTTGAGTTAATGTCCCTTCATTTGATCCACAGCCCATTGAAACCATGGCCATATACATGATATTTGCGCATGTCACATGCCAGTGCTGTTTGGTAAAGTTATCACAAGCTGTTCTTAGTTTTTCGACAAACTGAGAATTGGGAGAGGGATAAATCCAGCTTCCCAGAACGGAGCCTTACTTGGTATTCTACAGAGTGGGTTGGTTGTACCCTCACTGGGCATGAATATGGATGGGACCTGGCTGGGCTGATGTGTGTGTGCGTGAGTTGGGACACTGTGTGTGTGTATATGTGCGTATGTGGTGTGTGTGCGTACATATGTGCATTTGCATGTGTGGTGGAGTCTGGGGGTTGGAAACAGGAAGCTGGGGGTTGTTTCGAGGGGCCAGTGTGCAGCAGTTTTTGAGGAAACAGAAATGTCACGGCTGGCTGGCTACGGTTCCCTGGGTGCTGGCTGTGGCCGCCTGGATCTTAATTTAGTGTGGCTGATCAGTGCCCGAGTGACAGTTTGGGGAGGGCAGGGGCTGTATGGGGGTAAGGAGATTTCTGGGCTTGGGTCATTACGCCCAATTGAAGGTTTATGGTGCCGCTCCTCCCTGTGTGTGCAATGCTGGACAGGTTTAGAGACACACCCCTACATCATTTTCCTCTGGGAGCTGTCCTTTTTTAATTTTCTCCTCATTTTCTTCTTTAGACTGGCAGCAGACACTTCTCATCAGTTCTCTTCCGACCTTTTCTGTTTTCTTTGGTTCTCTTCTCTCCTGTTCTTTTCTCTTTTTTCATCATCTCTTGTCAGTCGAACCTTGAATGTTTTTTTAGATTATTTGTATTATTATTTTGCTGTGTGCGTTATTATCTGGCTTGGGTTTCTCTTGCTTTTTGTGTTAAAGACTATTCACATGTTTTAATGCTGGCATTATGTTAACAAACAGCTCCAAGATGCCAATTACCCCTGACTGTAATGGTGTGGTTTGGTTAAATATATTATTGTTGCCTTTACAAATATATTGCATACAGTTGAATGTATGTATGTGGAATATTATCACACCACATTCCCCCATTGCATCACCTCATATCCCCAAGCTAAATCCTTCTCCATATTGCTCAGGGGCTTTAAGCGCTTCAATGATCTCTGAACTCTACCTATAACCTTTGCCCTCTCCTCCGCTGCAGTTACTTTGAGCTGGAGAGCAGTGGCCTGAGGGAGGAGATCCGATACCACTACAGCTACAAAGGCAAGCCTCGCTCAGAGTCCTTCCCCTACCGACTAGCCGACGGCCAGTGGCACAAGATAGCCCTCTCCATCAGCGCTACACACCTATTGCTGCATGTTGACTGCAACAGGTAAAAGATACACACAGGCATAAACACATGTAGGTGCACGTACGCTTACACGCATATTGGGTAGCATACAATCTGCCCATCACCATGAGTGCTACAAGTAAATTCCATACTACCTACAAGTACAAGCAGTAATACAGACTGAAAGTCAGGCAATGGAAGCATTAGCTTGAACCTCAAAAGAGGTGAAGAGGTGTTTTTATAACTGGCAACACTCATGTCACCTTTAGCCTAAAATGGTTTCATAGCTAGCAAGATATTATCAGAGGTGAAACCCCTGATACTGCTGTGAACTAACACTGTAGTAACTCACAGGTGGATGCACACACACGTACACTAATTCACTCGTGCACATGCAGTAAGTCACGCACATATACATATGCACACACAAGCACCACAGCTTCCACCACACACACACTCTCTCTCTCTCTCTCTCACACACACACACACACATTGAGAGGCTGTGATATTCCCAGCCTTCTCCCATTGCCACGTTCCCTTTGAGCATTCAGCGAGTGTCACCAGCTCTGTATGCTCATCAAGGTAAATATTTGTTACACCTATTGTTACTCTGGTGACAGGCTGCAGAGAGTATGGGATAAGAGGCAAGCTGTAGACTGTAGGTATCTGTATTTGTGTAACATATCTACACATGCACATACTTCCGCACACAAATACGCACGCACACACACAGAGAGAGTCTCATAAGTCTCATTAAAGCTACAAAACTGTCAGTGTTCAACTTTAGCATATGATAACAATGCAACAGAACAGATGAACCAGAATGACTATGAAGGCGGCTAATTAAACCCCCCCCCCCCCCCCCCCTCCCCACACACCATCAAGTGTTTCTTTCTTTATTGGACATAACATACTGTAAAAACACCAGGAAGTAAGCTCCAATGGATTTTAATGTACAAATGATTTCCCCTAGTATTCCCACGCATGATAGAGAGGTTTGAAATGATTGTCTTTTAGTCAAACATTATATCAGTTTGGGCTTTTTGCTGTCAATTTGCAGTCTACAAATAATTTGTAATTAAAAACTGGGTTCTTTGAGCCTGAATGTTGTTTGGCTGACAGCCGTGGCATATCAGACCGTATACCACGGGTATGCCAAAACATTTATTTTACTGTTCTAATTATGTTGGTAACCAGTTTATATACCCCGGCATTCCGCGTTGCATCGTGCATAAGAACAGCCCTTAGCTGTGGTATATTTGCCATGTACCACACCCCCTTGGTTTATAGCTTAAAACACCTATTTTAATCAGAAATTACTGCATTTGTATTGTATATTTCTATAGAATTACTGTTAAACTGTAATATAAAATAATGTAGTTATTTTATTTAAAGTTAACTTAAAGTACTTTACCATATGTAAAATTAGAATAATTTCCCTTAAAAAATTTGAAAACTGCAATAATTTGTCATAATTGTAATAAACCATTATTTTACAGGGTAAACAAACAATTAGATATTATTACTTTAATTGTACAATAATTTGTTTATTATTATGAAGAAAAACAAATCTGTAAAATGACATGTATTTTTTTCAGTGCAAGTAGCTGGCTTTACGGATTGCTGTATGACTACAGTGGTTCGTCCTTTAAAAGTTGCAGCGTACTGCAGCACAGCTTGCGTGGTGCCGCAGAATTCTGTAACGTGCCAACCACTGGTACCATAAATGCTAGTTAGTGCTAGTTTGACCACCAGCGGGCATCTTTGAGAAGCATTTGATAGCCTTCAATAGTGGATGTACTAGCCAATTTAAAACCTTTTTTTGTAAGAACATAGTATATGGGTCTGATTGTAAGACATTTTGTTGGATTAATATTATTGTGTTTCTATTCCAAGAAAAATTAAAAACCCTCTTGGTTCCTTGTACATTGTGACGTTCGGGAGTAGGCTAAAGTGCTGGGCTATTTAGTTAAAGAATCCCGATGTCGTGCGGGCACACGGGAGACCGGGGTTCAATTCCCCAAAGGGGAGGAAGGAGTGCCCCATGCCTGTCTCAGAGCAAAGAGAAACGGTGCTAAAATAGTTGTAGACTATTGCTTCTAACTTCAAAATGCTTTGATTACAGTCTCAAAGGCCAGTATCCCAGAGTCGTTTCTTCACTGGTGAATTTGAGACTGATGTTTTGAGGGTACTCTTTAACTTCTTGAAGCTACCCATCCCTTTAGCGGGATATTTGTCATCAACAACCGCTGTATGGCATAGCGCCACATTCACATAATATTCCTAAAAATATTTGTATTCATGAAATCACGAGTCCAGTATTGCAAAACACAGCTTAGCCTTTTGTTAATCCACCTGTCGTCTCAGATTTTGAAAATATGTTTTACAGCGAAAGCAATCCAAGCATTTGTGTAAGTTTATCGATCGCTCAACAAAACATTAAGTACACATAGCATCGAGTAGCTCGGTCACGAAAATCAGAAAAGCAATCAAATTAGTCGTTTACCTTTGATGATCTTTGGATGTTTTCACTCACAAGACTCCCAATTACACATTAAATGTTCCTGAATAATTTTGCACGCCCAATTTTTCAGTTTTTGATTTCTTAAAAAAGTTTGAAATATCCAATAAATGTCGTTCCACTTCATGATTGTGTCCCACTTGTTGTTGATTCTTCACAAAAAAATACAGTTTTATATCTTTATGTTTGAAGCCTGAAATGTGGCAAAAGGTCGCAAAGTTCAAGGGGGCCAAATACTTTCGCAAGGCACAGTTCAGAAAACACAAGATCAAGCACACACAAATATAGCCAATACCCAGAATAAAAAATCTAAAAAATATATATTTGTATTTTATTTGGAAAGGTATAAGTGGATTATTCATGGCTAGTGCTGGAAACACATCAGATGGCTTCCAAAACATCTGAAAAAATGGGATTAATAGACCTACATTAACAACTAGAAATGGGCAGATGTTTTAGTAGGTGGTGTAATGTTTGTTCACGGGACGTTTCCAAGTGTCCCTAAACCTCTCCATGTCTGTAAATGAGAAAAATAGTACAAATTTTCAATCCGTAAATGCTATTTTTTTCGGTATAAAAACACAATTTCTACCATATCAATCTCCCTTAAACATTGTGGTAGTGTTATGGGGTTTCCAGGGTACATTCAAGTTTCCTTTCAACCCCTCCAAAGTCCTAATGTGGTAATTGCAATGTTTTTGCACAGTGGATGTGCCTAAAAGTTATTGTTCACTATAAAAACTACATTTCTACAACACCAACCTCTCTCAAACATTGTGGTGGTGTCGGGGGACATACAGGCAACATTATATTGTTGATATAAGATATAGTCACTCGGTGGACATTCTATGTTGCCATTAAGTCATCCATCATCAGATAACATTGGCAATAGGCTAGATTTGTTCCTGCTACCCTAAGGATTAATTTGATACCCCCCATGTAGGGATAGCTCAAACACAGAACAAATCGAAGCTCACCTTGTAAGATGTTTGCTGTTTTGTGAAAACATTGTGTAAAATAAACATTTTGACTCTCGGTGCTGGTTATCAAAAACGGTAGGTCACAGGCAGACAAAATAAGATATCCTCATGATCTGTGGAGTCCCCGCTTTCTATGTGTATCAACGTATTCCGTGTTTTTTTCATTCATGCTTCACAACGCTAACCGGAATGTTGGTAGCAGCAATCTTGAAATGAGGTCATCGGCTCGGCCTGCCCTTATGAATTTGTATGCCCATATATGGTAGTAAGTCATACCAAAGATTAAGGCACCGATCAATAGCCAAGATACTCAGCTTTCCGCAGATAGGGGTTACCTTTTGCAGATAGGGGTTACCGTTCTCATACCAGACTGAATTGAATGAAAAAAATTAAATAGGGTCCCCAAATATGTGCACTTTACATTACTGTTGCTAGGGTGTGTGACAGAAAAATTATGTATTCACCTTATTTGTTGGATGTGTAACAATTATTTACTTAAACAGTGAGATATTTCTGTCCTGCTAATGCTGAGTTTTATGGTGTCCACTCTATCTTCCTGGCGATAAAACCTACAGCTGACATTCCAGTGACAGGATGTGGGGTTGTTGTAACTGGGATAGAGAGGAGTAGAACAAAGGCCTCAATGGTTCTTAGACATCCTGGCCTGGACAATTAGGCCAGGGTCGGGGGTTAAGATAACGCCAGGGGTAGATAAAGACTGGATGAGCCCAAAGTGGCTTATGTTGCCACTCATTCTATATGGGAGGGGTGGAACCAAGCATTCTGGGTATTGGCTATATAAACTGTGCATTGTCTGTATGATTTAGACTCTCAGCCTAACAGTCAGATCAAGACTGTTGGGCTGACGGTTTTATTATTGCAATAATTAATCCAAATTTACTAAAGATGATTCTTTAAAGAAACGACCAAGTCTCTCTCAGTACTGAATTTCCATGACAGGTACCATTAGCCTTCATATTATAAGGGCACAAGGTGAGACCCAAATGCAGACACAGGAGGCATATGGTAGAGCTCCGATATTTATTAAAACAAAAGGAGTAGGCAAAGGCAGGTCGGGGACAGGCGAGAGTTCATAAACCAGGTCAGAGTCCAAACAGTACCAGACGATAGGCAGTCTCGAGGTCATGCCAGGCAGTGATCAGAAACCAGATCGGAGTCCAAAAACAGTACAAGGGGATAGGCAGGCTGGTACTCAGAACAGGCATAGTGGTCAGGCAAGTGGGTTCGGAGTCAGGACAGGCAAGGGTTGAAATCAGGAGGACTAGAAACAAACAGAGACTGGGAAAAATAGGAACAAGGAAAAACACTGGTTGATGAACTTGCACAGAGAGACAGGAAACACAGGGATATAAACACCGGGGATAATAAGTGACACCTGGAGGGGGTGGAGACAATCACAAGGACAGGTGAACCAGATCAGGGTGTGACACATATTGACACTCAAAGGCTATAGATAGGCATTGGTTAAAATATTGAGTAAGTCAGATGGTCAAGTTTATTATAATCATTTGTAGGTACAGTACATGAACACATGTACCGGAATTGGAATGAATTTTAATGAATGGAATTATAGTGCAGCGGCTATGTATCTCCTTTCCTCTCTCTCTCTCTCTCTCCCTCTGTAGTGGGTGGTAGAGTTGTATGCCTGCAGGCCCTGTGGCATGACCAGGTCAGCCTTTTATTACTGTGAATTACCATTCATTACACACACCACCACCACCACCACTGTTCAGGGATGCAGACGGCATCAGATCAGTATCAGTATGCTAGGCTGCTGTGAGCTGCACTGAACCATGCCATGCATGGTTGGGCTAAACTCAGCCTGGCTTGCTGAGATGCTCTGGGATGGTTTTCGATTGGGGTAGGCTTGACTAAACTAGACTGGGTTGAAGTATACTTTGCCAAACTGAAGCAGCTTGACTGATCTGAGGTAGCTAACAAGTTACGCTGTGCTGAGGTAATACCAGCAAGGCACTAAGTGACTCTTATCCCCTTCTGCATATTTGTATACTATTCTACTTAGGTGGTAAAATATGATCTGCTTTTTACAAGCATTAAGGTAATGAGGTATAGCATACTTTGGAGGAGACATTGGAACATTCCCCACCTGAAAGATCCCCTAATGGTGGTAATACCATAGTCCGCTTTTGTCTCGAGCAAGCACAGAATGACATTGGGCTTTGTTCATTAAAGAAATCAGTGGGGTGTAAGATGTGGGGTGTGGGGTGGGGTGGGGGGGTGTCTGTGGGGTGTCTATGTGGTGCTTTATCTTCACCTGCTAACCAGCTCGTCTGAGAGGAAAAGGACACAGCTCTGCCTGGACAAAACTACTATAAGGATGAGAGAGGAGACATTACACAGGATAATGAGGCGTTGGATAAATGAAAACCTCAATCTGTGACACTTAAGGCTGTGTGTGTGTGTGTGTGTGTGTGTGTGTGTGTGTGTGTGTGTGTGTGTGTGTGTGTGTGTGTGTGTGTGTGTGTGTGTGTGTGTGTGTGTGTGTGTGTGTGTGTGTGTGTGTGTGTGTGTGTGTGTGTGTGTGTGTGTGCGTGCATGCACATACTGGGCACAAATGTTCCTGTAATGTGATTTCTGTGTGACTGTTGGTGGACCAGGTTTAGGGATTTATAGTCACTGTTATGTTCTTTAGAGCAGCAAGCACACTTCATTTCTGTAACGTCTGCTTCCAACGCACACTCTCAAACATGTCGATCCCCTGAACGCAGCTCACTTTCCAGCCCACAGTCTGGCTCACGCTCTCAAACACATAGATCCCCTGAATGCAGCTCACTCTCCAGATCCCAATCACCTGAATTCTGATCACCTGTTCATACACCTGTATGTCATTATCACACACTATTTAGTTCAGTTCTTTGCACCCCTTCATTGTGAGGTATTGTGTGTTTTGTGACACACTTCTATTCGAAGCTCTGTTTTTCTCGTTATTTAATCGTCCCATGTATGATAGCTTTGGCCTGCCTCACTAAAGACGCCTTTTGCCTATTCCCTGCCTGTTCTTTAGCCTATCGGATTTCCTGTTATCAACCTATTGCCTGATCTCCCGGATGACGTTACTAGCCTTTTCCCTGCCTGTACTGTTGCCTTTTTGGACCCCCTGTGTATGGCCTTCTGCCTTGCCCTGGACCCAGCTACCTGCCTCCTCCTGTGGTCCTTTACAATTAACACCTGCTTCGCCCTGTGCTTGCATCGTGTTCACTAGAATTACTTCATTTCTACAGCACTGATTCAATAGCTGGGTCACAAAATATAGGTGCAACTACGAAGAATAATAATGAGATCAAACATGATTGATTACACCATGTGATTTCATCCATAACATTGGCACCAGTTGTCCTTGGGAGGTCTTCATGGAACACTTCTTTGCTTGCTATATTAATAAATGCCCAGTTTTGGAGCTCTATTGTCCAAACTGGTACACAGGCTCCATTGTGAAGCTCTCGTTTGACAGAGAGCACAATACAAAGCACTGAAATAACAAATTACATGTGGTTGCCTCAGGTCTGCAACCAATGGGCAACTTCAGTAGAACAACTTCAACAAGATCAAGCTCCTCCTACACTAGCAATCCCTCCTGAAAATGACAGGGGGCCTTATGCAGAGCCTAATGAAGGAAAACTTTAAATGTCAATGAATTTTGAGTTTAAAACCCTTTTTCTTCCATTGATTTTGCTTTGTGGGCCACATGCCAGGTCAGAAGGACACTGCTGGCCTCTTGCTTGCCTTGACGAACTGAGTTAACACAAAACCATCCCATATTCTGCAGCCCCAGCCCATGTCTTGGAGGAGGAGAGGAGAAAGACATGAGGTCCTGGAGGAACAGAGTAGAGAGGGATGAGGTCCTGGAGGAAGAGAGTAGAGATGGATGAGGTCCTGGAGGAAGAGAGTAGCGAGGGATGAGGTCCTGGAGGAAGAGAGTAGAGAGGGATGAGGTCCTGGAAGAGGAGAGGGAGATGAGTTCTGGGAGGAAGGAAAGAGGAATGAGCCGAGGTCTGGGAGCAGAAGAGAGCGAGATGAGGTTTGGACGGAAATAAAGAGGAATGAGAGCAGAGAGGGATGAGGTCTGGGAGTGACGTCGGTTTTACATGCATGCACGCACGCACGCACACACACACACACACACGCACGCACGCACGCACGCACGCACACACACACACACACACACACACACAGATAGGTAGTATTTATGTTAAATGTATTTAAAATACATATTTCAATAATCTTTAAGTATTTTGCCATTTGTATTTCATTTTCCTGAACTACAATCCAAGGTGTTTTGTAATATGAGAGCTGTAATTTGTATTTTTTTTAAACTAAATATGTATTTTCTGGTTAGCTTTATTTGACGTTCAGCTTTCATAAGCACTATAGAAATCTGTTACAAAGCATCTATAACTGTATGTTATAGTTTATAAAGGGTTCATAATCACCAATGTCAAATGAGACATAACCCTCTATGTCAAAAATGATATAAACATGTGCTTTATAAAGGGTCATATGTTGTGCTCAAGGATGGCATATGCTTCAAAGTGATGTCATGTTAGTCACATTACACCTAATCTTGTTTCCAGACATTTCCGACCAAATGTGTGGAAGGTCTGGTGGACCATCGCATCATACTTGGCCTTCATTAGTTATGGTTAGGTTTACAATATAATTTTAAGAAAAATGGGCAGGGTTTAGCAATAATTATGACTTTTTGACTGTCTTAAGTGGTGACGATGACAATTACTTTACTCAGTAAGGTCACTCATATATAATTCTATGGTCACTCCCACCAAGGCAAACTTTGAACGCTTGATAGCTCAGGGGAAAGAGGAGGAAGGGAAGCGCTACTAAGGTACACAATAGTAAATGTTGGTAGATAGAAGGTGCTCTTTGGTAAGAGGGGTAAATTGGTCATCAAAAAGAAAGGAAGACCAAGGCACTTTTCATGTAATTCATTAAAATGCCTTTATTAGTATGGCATGTTCAATAGAAACAAAGTTTTTTTTAAACCGACGCGTTTCGGCTGCATGGCCTTCATCAGGGAGTAGGGAGTATTACTCCCTGATGAAGGCCATGCAGCCGAAACGCGTCGGTTTAAAAAAAAAACTTTGTTTCTATTGAACATGCCATACTAATAAAGGCATTTGAATTAATTATATGAAGAGTGCCTTGGTCCTCCTTTCTTTTTGGTTGATAGCCCAGGCTTGAATATGCTGTGCGTGCAATAGGCTGGGGACGACGTTACACCAGTAAACACTTACCTTGATGAAACCCTCAACCTAAAGAAATGTAAAGTGTCTTTCTTCTGGAACCAAGTTGCATGTTTGAGTTTGAGTTTATTTTCTTTTTACAGGGACAGTGCAAATGAATCAACGTTTCAGTAAAAGTGCCGGTTTTAGCCAGCCGGCTAATTTTCAACCGCAGTCCCTTGTCAGGTTATTAAAAACAATTACAATACAGACAATCAAGACACAGCATACAGACAGAGCAACATAGCACCAAAAGCAACAAGACAAAATCCATAAAAGCGTTTCCACACCTCTCAAGCTACAGACAACAGACAACATGGAAGGCGGCAATACACAGCCAAGGATTATGTTCACAAATCTGATTGACCTTTAGCCATGTCTTCTTTTTTGTGAAAGTGTGATAGGTGGTGCAGTTAGTTGTGTCTGATGGCAGTGTATTCCATACATGGGAAGCTCTCACAGAGAAAGCAGATTTACTATACAGTCACCTCACATGGCGGACCTTTTGGATCTGCTGCCGTAGGTTTGGGTTTTCTGTTTAACAAAAATACTGAGTGAAGGGGGAGCCAGGCCATTTAGGATCTTGAATACAAAACATGCGTCGGTGTATTGCACAAGATTTTCCCAACTCAGGAGCTCATGCTTTCTGAGGATGTAACAGTGATGAAGACTATTGGGCTTCCTATCAAGCACTTTGAGAGCCTGTTTGTAGACAGACTGAATGGGTTTTAATGTTGAACAGCAAGCTTGGGCCAACCTAGTCAAGCAGTACATTAAGTGGGGGAGTATCATAGATTTGAAGTACAGTTTTGCTACCTCTGTAGTCAAACAATTTCGTATAAATTGGAAATTAGCTAGGTTGAATTATGTTCTTTGAATTACCTTAAAACCTGTTACGGCTGCGGTCCCTGTACAGGGACCAAAATCAGCGGAAATTTCAGAGCGCCAACTGTAGTACTCTCAAACTTTCATTAAAACACACATGCAGGGTACTCAATTAAAGCTACACTCGTTGTGAATCTAGCCAACATGTCAGATTTGTAAAATGCTTTTTGGCGAAAGCATGAGAAGCTATTATCTGATAGCATGCACCCCCCCGAAATACCTGAACAAGACGCAAACAAAATAATTAGCGTAGCCGGCGCTACACAAAACACAGAAATAAAATATAAAACATTCAATACCTTTGACGAGCTTCTTTGTTGGCACTCCTATATGTCCCATACACATCACAATTGGGTCTTTTTCCCGATTAAATCTGTCAAAGTATACCCAAAATGTCCATCTATGAAGCCCGCCTGATCCAGGAAAAAGCTATTTTCCAAAACGCAACGTCATTGTTTAAAATTACTAAAAGTTGCCTATAAACTTTTACAAATCACTTTTGTAAACCAACTTTAGGTATTAATAAACGTTAATAATCAATAAAATTGATCATGGGGCGATCTGTATTCGATAGCAGCAAGTCTTGAAATCATCGTCCATATTTTCCCTTCCATAACTTCCTTCGGTGGACCCCAAGACAGGAAGTGCCTATTCGTCATCACACCAAGGATAAACTACCAATGAAATAGTAGACATGTTGTATGTTGTAATTTCTTTTGATACGTTGGTCTTTAGGTTATTTTGTAATTTTATTTGTAATTGTATTTAGTCATTTCTGTTAATCCCTATGCACGCACACACAACAGCCCCTCCATCGTCCCCAAATTCACAGCATTTATCTGCGGCTACAGTAGCTAGCACAGAGCAGAAATGATCCAGTAATCAGGAGAGGACAGGAGCAGACAAGCAGTCAGGTGAAGTAATTAAAGATGTGGTTGTACAGAGATAGATATGGAGAAGAAGAAGTGTGGTGGGGAATTAAAAGTAATACATCTGACATCTTATAGGATGTGCCCTAGTTTTCTCCGCCACGTCTTCAATGAAGATGTGTTGGTCCTCAGATGGCCATTTTTTTGTTGTTGCTAATTTCTCATTGGGAAAAGTACAGAAACCTAGTACAGAAACCTGATCCCACCAGTGTGGCAGAAATAGAAAATAGTTCCATGGCCGAAGCAGGGATATTCAATTCCAGGGCCAAAACTGTTTTGGAGTTCACACAGTTTTTAAAATTTTATTTCTCTCCTAATCAGGGACTGATTCAGATCTGGCACACCAACTGAGTAAACTCTCTGGTCAATCAGTGTCATGAATCAATCAATTTACTACTGGGTAGAAAAGACATCCAGCAGTACTTCATTCGGCCCTCCAGGACTGGAGTTCAATTGCACTGTCCAACAATATGATATAAATGTTATGCCCAGAGATCTACGGATCATGTTTGTTCTGTACAATACAGTCGCACAGGGAGAGGTAGAAGTTGTGAACATTTCAGTCATGACGAGTTAAAGGGAAAGTGATTGTTTTGCCAAAGTAAACACCTCTATTGAATCCCATCAGTCCTGTTTCCCAGGTTTCTGCGATAAACATTAGTGTTATCATTGTTTACCAGACATAAAAGTTAAAGTAAAATACTACCTGGGGTAAAGCACCATTCCATTTAGTGAATTCATGACTGCCTCCTTCCAAAACACTATCCATAACTATCTTTCAGTGTTGTCGTCCCCTTTTGATTTGAATGACTGGCAGAGCAAAGGCAAAGCCTTCTCATAGTGCACCACTTTGCCAGTCCTCTAGGCATTATGCAGAGACTGACAGATTCCGTTTTTGAGAGAAGTGGCTGCTTGTGAGATTGCTGCACCAGCTAAAATGTCTGGGAGCGCTGCACCCTCCTCAATACACAGAGCACTTTGACAGAGAGACTAGGGCTGCATCCCAAACCCTATGGGTCCTGGTCAAAAGTAGTGCACTAAATTGGGAAAAGGCTGCAATTTGGGATGCTGACCAGGCACTGAGAGGCAAAGTACAGTTACACCATTCCTCAATCTTCGCACACCGGCACCGCTGCAGAGAAAGCACTCAACCCCCATAACTTAGCTGTCAGTGTTGTGTAATATCAGGAAATTCTTCCTTGTGTTCATGAAGGTGGGTTGTTCGATATTTAATCTCAATTGTGTTGTCCTATTGATTGTGGCACTAACCTAAATGCATACTTTGATGGAACTAGAGTAGTGAAAGAAAAATGTGACATGGTCTGCAGATCATCAGATATGCAATACAATACATGTGGCCACTTGCTAGCTACTTCCAGACACAAATGAGAGAACAGCTCACTGACCATTACTCACACTAGAGCCTAGTGGGACAACTTCCGGTGAAACTGGAGGGCGCGCAACTCAAATAAATAATGATGGATATTAGCAGAGCTGGTTATGCTGTTTTTATGTTATCCAGAGCTTTGTTGACTGCAACTGTGCTGCTGGCATCAATTTACAAATATTCAACGATTCAACGGGTGTTGAGCTTACGTAAATTCCTCAATCATTCATTACCAGCTAACGTTACATCTATCAACAGTTGTCGCAGTGACATTCTATTGAAGGGTGTGTTCGTGAATTCAATCTGAAGTGCCAGAGTGCCCTCTGTGCATTCATAAATTCTGAGCGTTGTCAGATTGTCTGTTCGTAAATTCAGAGCGTTTTGCTCTCGGAGTGTTCAGAGCGCACACTGGACGCTCTGGCCGGTGAGTTGGGTTGATCCGAGCATTCTGACCTCACAACGACCTCACAACGGCAGTGAAGCACCCAAGCTAACTGGCTAGCTACTTCCAGAACAAATGAGAGAACACCCCACTCACCGTTTTACTCGCCCTAGCAGAGCTGGTTAGGATGTTTTCATGTTATCCAGATGGTGCTGCTGGCAACGATTTAATTACGCTTTTTTTGCCAACGTTTACTGACACCTGCCATATTCAACGGGTATTGAGCATTCATCAGCTATTCTGCGCTCTGGCACACTCAGACGAGAGTGCTCTGAAATCAGAGTAGATGGCCAGACTGAATTTACGAATGCACCCGAAATGTTTACTTGCATTTTGGAGTCTTTTGTTAATACATGTAGCTAGCTAACTAGGTAAACAATTAACCATAATCCCAACTCATGACGTCATGAATATGTAGATAGCTAACCAACAAGGTTCAATGTTAATTAGCTAACATTAGGCTATAACTATCAAAGCAAATTGCTCTGAGATACGAATAATAAGATCATACACATATTAGCTAGCTAAAAGTAAACTAACTTTTAAAATGAAAAATACTTTGTCAAAATTTGAAATGTGTCATATCTGGAAATGTAGCTAGCTAGACTATCTTACCCGTAGATAGCAAGAGAGAATTTACTCTTTACTCAAGTAACAATACGGGTGTGTTCGTTGATGACGTGGCAGGTGGCAGTGTGGTAGGCACAGTCGGCACAGCTTGTCCCAATAATTAATCACAAAAATGGGGGATTAGCTGATGACTGTGAAACAAACTTTCTGGATAATATAGAGAATCTTGAACAATTTATTGTTCTGCATTTTTATGGGTTCGAAAAAGAATCAGATACACCAAAGCGAACAAGAGAAAACCTTTCCTCAAGCTCTGCAAGCAAAACTGAAGGGAAGCCTCCATCTAAATTTAAAAATGGAACATTGGAGGGAGATGTTTTTATAACTATGTCTCCAGAAGAAGCATGTTCAAAACAATGTATATATTGCCTGGGCTACTGGGGGAGGTTGATGCCTTAAAACAGGAATGGATTATAGTAATAAAATGGGCAAATTATGAGCGGAAAATAGGATATTGAAAACTACCGTGGACTCCCTATAAGACACTACAGATGTGGTTTGATAATAAAACAATGAAAGCCGAATTACTTGATCTAAAGTGCAAAAGTATGAAGAATAATACTGTTATAAAGGAGGATGAAAACGAAAACTATCAGTCATCGGAGGAACAAGTCAAGCACTGTGTTCGAATAGTCATACTAACCGCACTAACCATACTATTTGTGACTTGAATTGAGTATATAGTATGCTTATTGGTCATAGTATGGATATAGTTAGTTTGCCAAAAGTTCCCAGATGTCATAATAAATTCACAAAAATACAAAGTATACATACACTATTAATGTGCTTTTATGGACCATAATGCAATTCTTCCGAAAATGGTGTTGGCTTCACAACATTTTCAGATTTGAAGAAAATGGCAAGAAATATGCAGCCGAAGTCCGACGAAAGTAGATACAAATTCATTGCTTTACCTAATTGTGAACAATTTTAAGAAAATGTTGAGCAAAGTAATAAAGTACTGACTTTTCAAATAAGTTAAATGTCATGTTAGCTGACAATTTGTTAGTTACTCTATCCTTACTAACCACATAGCATTACAGCAGTAGGTACTGGTATGTTAGCTAGCTACCTAACGTTAGTCGGATACTAATAAATCAAACTTGCCAGGCAGTATTATTAACTGTCTAACCTACTACCCAATGTTTATTGACTTGATTATTCACATAATTCTTAGCTACAGTTGAAGTTTACATACACTTAGGTTGGAGTCATTAAAACTTGTTTTTCAACCCCTCCACAAATGTCTTGTTAACAAACTATAGTTTTGGCAAGTCTGTTAGGACATCTACTTTGTGCATGACACAAGTAATTTTTCCAACAATTGTTAACAGACAGATTATTTCACTTATAATCCATTGTATCATAATTTCAGTGGGTCAGACGTTTACATACACTTTGACTGTGCCTTTAAACAGCTTGGAAAATTCCAGAAAATTATGTCATGACTTTAATAACCTCTTGAAGCTAGGGGGCACAACTTTTATTTTTGTTCCAAGAGGTTAAAAGCTTCTGGTAGGCTAATTGACAACATTTGAGTCAATAGAAAGTGTACCTGTGGATGTATTTCAAGGCCTACCTTCAAACTCAGTGCCTCTATGCCTCTGTGAGTTTCAATGGATATTGTTCATTCTGGCTATGTACTCTGATTTCAAAGCACTCTCGTGCTTAATAACTGATGTGCAGAAAAACTGATGAATGCTCAACACCCGTTGAAAATGGCCAGTGTCAGTAAATGTCAGCAAAAACAAATCGTCATTAAATTGTTGACAGCAGCATAGTTACAGTCACCAACGCTCTAGATAACATGAAAACAACCTAACCAGCTCTGCTAGGATGAGTAAAATTATCATAGTGAGGAGTCTCATTTGTGACTGGAAGTAGCTAGCCAACGTTAGCCAGTTAGCTTGGGTGCTTGACTGCCGTTGAACGCTTGGATCAACCCTACTCCTCGGCCAGAGCGTGTACTGAACGCTCCGGATTAATGAACAGTCAATCTGACAAGACTCTGAATTTACTAACACCCAGAGTGCACTCTGGCACTCCAGACTGAATGAATGAACACAACCAAAATCTTAGATGTTTAGCTAGTCATTTGTTATGGTAACAAGCTAGCAGGAGGTTGCATAGCAACAGCATCAACTTCCGGTAGACGGGCGAAGCTCTAGTATGCTCAACTGAAATGATACCATTCGTTTACAGTATACTAAAATTAACTAATAGTATGTAGTATATACGCATTAAGTATGTAGTATACAGTATGTTAGTATGGGTATTTGTGAAGATGACGGACGAACAAGTGGAAACAAAACATGTTGAAGTAGTCCCCTATACACATTTGCACCGCATTACACAGTACAATTATGGATTCATTTGTTTTTGCAAAAAAGCTTTTTTTGCATCATAGAATTATTTTATTTAGGCAATTTGGACCTTTGGACTATATAGACTTAATATGGAAGCGCTTCTCTAAGCAAGAGTTGTATTATATACTTCTATATAAGCTTTTTACGCTACCTTTTATGTTCTTGATCCTGATGACATAGGCCTAGGTTTAAAACAGCCGAGGTGATAGAGCAACGACCCTGGAATAAAAATAAAATATGTATGGGTGGAGAGAGGGTTGCTTTTACAGGTTTACTAGCTCTGTATTATCAGTACTGCATGTATTCTTGGCTATCGTGCCATGGCTGTGTCATTCGATTGGAAGTTAAACTTTGGCATTCCTTAATGGGTAGTGTGATACCTTAGACACATTTTTACTTGCAGTCATTAGCGGCCGTTAGAATCTTCCTTTTTTTCTTTATTTTTTTGTCGGAATAAAACAGGATATAATGAGGACTACATTATGTTTTGCCAGCAGCATACCACCCTGTATACCACTGCTGGCTTCCTTCTGAAGCTAAGCAGTGTTTTTCCTGGTCAGTCCCTGGATGGGAGACCAGGTGGTGTTGGAGGGTCAGTAGGAAGCACCCTTTCTTCTCGTCTAAAAAAAATATCCCAATGCTCCAGGTCAGGGATTGAGGACATTGCCCTGTGTAGGGTGTTGTCTTTCAGATGGGATTAAACAGGTGCCTCTCAGGTTTCCTGCCTCAACATAGAATGCCCACCCCAAATCACACCCTGACCTAACCAAATAGAGAAATAAAACATCTCTGTAAGGTCAGGGCGTGATAACAATTGAGGCACAAAATAGGTTAGAGGAAAAACCAAAATAAATGGAGGTACTTATTCAAGAACGATCAAGTGTAATGTGTTATAAAAAATAAAGCGAATTGGATGGAAAATTGTGAAAAAAGCACAACATTTTTCTTGAATCTTCAACAAAGAAATGCTGCTGTACCAAAAATTATTTACAGAAACGTATTACAAATGGAGTCATCCATGATTCACCAAATGATAGGAAGCTAAATATTTGAATAAGCATATGTTTTTTTTTGAGTCTCCTCCATTTCCACTGAATGATGTTAACTGTTAGGATTTCTTTCTTAATAATAATAATGTCAAATTAACAAATTTACAGAAAGATCTGTGTGAAGGCCAACTTACAGAAAAGGAACTTTCTAAGGCAATACAATCTTTTATGTCTGGAAGAAACACCAGGGCTTGATGGTATACCAGTAGAGGTACAGTATATCATATTATCAGGTACTCAACAAGAAGATCTGATTTCATTGCTACTAAAACAGGATCCAGGTGGTAAGTATAAAGATCCAGTCCATTTAAACTGGAGGCCTAATACACTTCAATGTTATGATGCAAAATTCCTGGCGAAATGCATAGAATATAGAATAAAAAAGATATTGCCAGATATTGTTCATCCTGATCAGACACTTTTTTTTACATGGAAGATATATTGGAGATAATATACAACAATTTCTTGAAACAATTAAACATTATGAAACATCAAAGATACCATCAGAGCAGATTTTGAAAAGGCATTTTGTAAAGTACGACTAGAATGTATATATAAATGCCTGGATTACTTTAATTTTGGTGAATCTCTTAAACAATGGGTTAAAGTTATGTATAGCAACCCCAGATGTAAAATAGTAAATAATGGATAAGAGGAGTAAAACAAGGCTGTCTGTTGTCTCCAAATCTATTTATTATGGCTATTGAAATTAGATCCAACAAGAAAATCAAGGGGTTAGAAATTCAGGGGATAAAAACAAAAGTGGCAACGTATGCCGATGACTCAAGTTTTTTCTTAAATCCACAATCTGGATCCCTACACAGTAGATCTTGCTCACTTTTCTAGCCTTTCTGGACTAAAATCTAATTCAGACAAGTGTACCATATTATGTATTGGATCGTTAAAAAACACAGTGTTTACACTACCTTGTAATTTACCAATAAAATGCGAGGATGGTGAAGTACAGTGGTTCCTCCTTTAAAAGTTGCTAGCTTTATGAGGTACCCAGTGTCACAGCTTTATTGCCCCAGACCACCACAAGGGGGAGTTAGAGCACTCATCATGCATTTGGGTCCCAAGGTTTTTAGATGACCAATCATATCGAGTGGTTCCAATGACGAATTTGACACGAGCCACCCATCTCTGATGGCTTTCTTCATAAAAGATGGCTGACAAAACATTACAGGGGAAGCAGATGTAAGTAATTATAAAGTCATAACGAGTCAAGCTAAACATTTACAATTGAGAGGAATATCTTAGTTAATGTAGAGACAAATGATTGTGCATATTTTTTTGTAATTAAGTTCATTTATGAAAATCGCGATTTAGCAGGTTAACTGACTAGCTAACATTAGCCAGCTAGCTAGCTGGTGTTATGACATGAGTACAGCATAACATTGTAATTCATGTTGTTTAATGTTTTAGGGACAGCGGATGTGGATGTAAAGAATCTAGCTAGCTAAAAGATTTACTACAAATTGAATATACAATTGTGTAAGCTTGCCTTGCTGTGAAATGCATCTTAAGTAACATAGCTAATGTTAGCTAACTATTTACTTGCTTATTGTGTAATGGAGGATAAAAATAGCTGAATGCCTATGGATGTGTAGCTATCTACAGTATGTGGCCGATCTGTGTATGGACCCCAAAACGTTAGGTTCTGAACTAATATTCATAGCAATCTATGAACCTCAGCTATCTTAGTTGTTGTATCAACTTCAAGTCTGAATGGCATTAATAAAGCCTATTGATTGAGTAGAATATAATAACTTTATTGTGCCAAGGATGCAAGTCCTATATACATGTACTGTAGTTATTACAATGCATGGGATCCCCACATTATAGCCTGAACATTGAATAGCAAATAAATGTGTGGTTCAGGTATGAACCTATGAGACATTATTTTTCAGTCATATTCAAAACCTGGTGTATCAAACTCCATTCTTTGAATGATGCTGTGTCTGCATGTATGTATTACAATTATACACTTCAACAGTGTTTACCACTCCTGCTCCTGGGAAATCAATGATTACACATTGTAACTATGCTATAGAATAGAAACATGATTTAGTAAAGGCTGATTTGTAATTCATATATACAGAAAGAAAAAAAACTAGCATATCTAACTCCCTTCATCTGCATTAACCTGAGGACACAGGATAGTGTTTCAATGAGCTACTTATTTTCAACCAGTGGAGAATGTGAAACACTTTATTGAAAGAAGTTCATTATCCAGGTGTTATAAATACATAATACATTAATTGTAATTATGATCATTGTAATATTATATTATAAATACAAGTTCAATCTGTATTTCAATGCACATATGGTGTGCATTATAAAACAAGGAAGAAAGAGGAGGTGGGGCGAGAGGTGTAGAAATGAAAAGAAAGGGAAAGAGGTAAGAACAGAGGCAGACAGCATATGAATGAATTACAGTGCTACCCTAATATTCTCTCAGTTCATCACAATTGCAGTGTCTCTAGCGATGTCTCCTAACCAGCCTTGGGCCCCCAGTTGGCCCGAAGGTTATCTTAAGAGCGGGTGAGGTGGCGATGACAGGGCTGGCTTCCTCTCTTAATTGAAAACATACCTGAAGACGAGAGACAGATGGATAGAGAGCATGATTAAGCCTTGTTTTTATTCTAACACGGTCAGTCATCATAATCATCAGGAGGTGAAATGCAAAACTGGCCTTGGATCATTAACTCTGGAACTACTACATCTCTATCTGTATTTCAATGTAAAGCACCTCTTTAATAATACTTCCTGTTGACCTGACCTCTCACCTATGATCATGCTGAGCCCTCTGTGTCAGCCAGTTCAGATGCGGGAGGGGTTCACCGACAAAGCTGATATAACCTAGAGGATTTAGGGAGAAGCGGGAGAGGGATGAAGTGAAGGAGAGAGACTGTTATTGTGTGTGTGTGCTCTCAACTGGTGTCCACTCTAAGTGGCCAAAGAGTACTTTATGCTGAGAAACAGACACATGAGGACAAACAATAGAAGATAATGTCATTATTAGACACAAATACCACTTGAAGCTTGATGATGACTTGATCATTTGAATCAGCGGTGTAGTGCTAAGGCAAAAACAAAAATGTGCACAGGTGTTTGGAGTATTCCGATATGCCACTGTTGGTGAGGTGTCAGGTTAGCCTCTGTACTTAAAGGGTGATTATTCCAACTCTCTGTGAAATGCTGCAGATCTTTTCTTTTTATTTTTATTTCACCTTTATTTAAGTATTTTTGTTCTGTATCTATGGATACCTAGTCATTCGTTCTAAATGTTCTATTGTCATACTGGCTGACAGCGTTCTTATCCCTTGCTTGCTAGCTAGCCAACTTCGGCTAATTTACAGTCACATCAAACAGTGCAGCCAGAATAACAACACAGCAGTTGCATTTGTTTAAGCTGTTTTCTAGTGACATTTATTTGGATACATCCATAAAAATAGGTTAATGATGCCCAATTTCACCTGGCATAGAAAATGTGCTCTCTCGTCAGAACACTGTTGTTCAGAGGAGCTAGCCAACAACACAGCTAACAGAAGCTGGAAAGACGGCAAACTCTCTGCATTTCGTTTAACCTGTTTCTATTGATATTTCTTTGTATATATCCATAAAAATGATGCTGATTCATAATTTCGACTGGCTGAGAAAAGCTGCATGCCTGTCTCTGTCATCAAGACTCCCAACCCGTTCATTACTACGGGACAGCGGAGATCGAAATTGAATATTGAAATATGGTTGCAAATATCAGAGACAGACAGCAAGGTTTACACAAATCTCCCCTGTTGAAAATTGAATGTTAGTCTAAAAGAAATGTCTAAAGCCTTTTTATAGTGGAGATCATGTTTATAAATTGCCTGGCTTGGCTGATGAGACAGTGGACTGCATAGTCAGATGGAACAGAGTAAATAGGCATTTTAACATCATAAATTTAGCCCGTGGTAACTTGTGGAATAGACACCGGCTGGAATGCGGTTTTAACTCATCAGCAATCAGGATTAGACCCACCCATGTCATAATGTGGGTATCAAGTAAAGTTTTACCATTAGGATTATTATTGAATTGGTTTGCATAAGGAAACAGTACTAGGTTCTAATCAGCCTATAATTGTGACTGTCCCAGCTTGTGACCACTCTGCAGAGCTGCCTCCGGAACAAGATTCATGACAAAACATTTTTTACCTGCTTGTGGTGGACACAATCCGTCTGCATTTAATGAGAGAAAGAGATAAAGACAGAGCACAGGGCTTTTACTTCCACATTTATAGCAGACAAAAAGAGTGACAATAAACAATTATTCTTCACTGAATGAGGGGCAGGTAGCAGGGGATATCCCGTAGGTGTGCATCCCAAATGATACTCTCTTCCCTATTTAGTCCACTACTTTCGAAACAACTATTCCCTACATACTGTACATTCACAACCACAGTGATTGGGCTCATAGGACTCCTAAACATGAAGCAGCAATTAGCAGCATCACACTACTGCTGCGACACGCACGCACGTGAGCGTGCACACACAAATTAAGAGGTTTTCACTGTGCATTACAGGTGAAAGAGTTCCTAAACCTAATTGTAATTTTCTACTGTTTATAGATCTGGTCATTCTTACTCCTGGATATGAAACAAAAAGAACTAGCTCAGACTGACAAGCCATATCTGTTGAAGATCTTTTATGGTATACACATTCAAAACGTATCATTTTGCTGACAGGTCACTGTCAAAATGGAATGGACTTCCAAGTCTTCCCTACAAATCATTATTTGGCCATGTATCCCTGGGGGTCTGTTTTAAAGGTGAAAACTGATGGACTGCTCCTTTAAGCCCAGAAGAGACCGGCTTCTGTCAGGGACCTCACAGCTCTAGTTAACAACCTCCAGGTGACTGGTAAGGAGACGTGGAGCTGAATGGCTCTGGACATTTGGCTTAATAATGCCAAACTCAGTTTGTCTCCAGTCAGCAGACAAACCAGTAATACAGCACAGAGCCAGGGTACAGATATCAATAGAGTGTGGTAGGAAGCTGTGGGGTGAGACTGGCTGTCATGCTTGAGGGGAGCTGCTCTGCTCCACATTTCTACTCTCCTATTTCCCCTGGAGGGAGAGAAGGGAGCAGACATGTACACACTCTCTCCTCTCAACTATTACATTAGATCAGTGTTATTCACCCTTATTGGATCAGTGTTCATGCCCAGACCAGCCGCACACTCGTGTGTTTTTTTCAAGTTTCAAGTTTATACGGGATACACGTGGTATACACCGTCCAACGAAATGCTTTCGTTTAGGTTCTTTCTCAACAATGCAACAACAATAAGAAATAATAAAAGATAAGAATACAAACATAAAATGTGATATGTCTGTGTTGGTCTGTGCGTGAGTGAGTGAATATGTGCCAAGGTTCGGAGAATCAGGGCAGGTGGTCAGTCCAGTTCAAGTGTTCAGCAGTCTGATGGCTTGTAGATAGAAACAGTCTCTGAGCCTGTTGGTATCAGACCTCATACTCTTATACCGTCTGCCCGACAGTAAGGGAGTGAACATGAACAGCTCGTGGCTGGGGTGTGTAGGTTCCTTAATGATACTGTGAGCCATCTTTAGGCACTGTTTCGAGTAGATGTCCTGGATGGGTGGGAGCGCAGTTCCACTGATGTATTGGGCCATCTGCAACACCCGCTGGAGGGCCTTGCAGTCGTGGAGAGAGCAATTCCCGTACCTGTTCGTGATGCTGCAGGTCAGGATGCTCTCGATGGTGTAGTGGTAGTATTTGCAGAGGACCAGGGGTGGCATGCCAAATTTGTGGTTGCAATGATTAAATAACACGCAACATGAGTAGTGTGGTCAGCATGTAAGACTGATGAACAATTAGTCAAGTGCCCACCCAGACTATTTACATTGACAATCTGAGCTTTATGGTATTTTGAAAAAAGACACGTGAACGACCGAGGTAAAACACTCTTTGGTCTGATAAGAAATGTCTGGAGAAAACCAGGCACCGCTCTTCATCCATCTAACACCATCCTTACCGCGATGCAAGGTGGTGGCAGAATCATGCTATGGGGATGCTTTTCAGCAGCAGGAACTGGGACTGGTAAGGATAGAGGGAACATTGAATGGAGTCAAACACATGCAAGACCTTGAGAACCTACGTCAGAGTACAAACTACCTTAGAACGGGGATGAAGATTTACGTTCCCACAGGACAATGGCCCCAAGTAGACAGCAAAAGCAACACTGGAATGGCTCCAGAACTAGAATGGGAAAGTCCTTGAATGGCCCAGACAAAGTCCAGACTTGAATCCCATTGAAAATCTGAGAAAAGACTTGAAGAGTGCTGTTCATCGCCGCTCCCCATCTAACTTAACAGAGCTTGAGAAAATCTACAAGGAAGGATACCAGACGTGAAAAACTGACACAGACATACCCAAGATGAGTCAAAGCTGTAATCGTCGCCAAAGGTGCTTTTACAAAGTATTGGCTTGGGTATGAGTGCGTATTTAATTTTCAATTAATTTGCAAATTTCATTGAGATATGTTGAGCTTCCTTGTAGGTCAATCTGGCGGAGGAACTGTGAAAGCCAGCTGCATAGCCTATTTCTGTTTATGGGTCTTTTATCAAAGAATTTGAAACAATGTTGTTTCTGTTTGATCCTTTTCATTATGTCATGCCTTCTTTATATATTCTAAAATAAATGAGTTCATATGGGCAGAATATTATCTATAGATTATAGCATACTGCATTTTGATCAGTTATGAAAATAAAATATTTAATGCAGAAAAAATGTATCTGGTAAAAGGCTGACATTTCAATTAAAAAAGATTGTCACATGACTATAGAAATGGAAACATTGTGATTTTAAAGACACAAAATAACAATAGTTCATGATTAAAGGATTAGGCTATACTGGGCTCTCTGTCATGATTATTATCCACAACATTCCAATTCAATAAAGTCAAAATGATCAGTTTTGGTATTGACATTAGTGAGGATGCTTTCTGAGTGGTGAGAGACACATGGATAGGCCTACTAACTAAAAACTTAAATGATTATGAAATATGGACCACATAAATCCAATGTTTCTATAAAATGTCTGCCTTTTCCCTACAATTTAACAGACTAAAAATGATATTTAATATAGGACAACAGAATACCATATTTTGAGTTGACTGTATAGGCTATTATACTAAAGATCTATCCGAGGATCATCTTTAAGTCAAGGGCATCTTCTAAAACTATGTTGATGCTCACCTCATGTCTTTATAATATGAAGGAGAATGTAGTCCATTTTGTTTTGAAATCGGTATGTGTCAATAAAAAACAATATGCATGAGAGATTCACAAGACTATAACATTGGAACATTGGAATGTTGAAATGTTGTAAAATGCTTCCCTGCCGTGTTTGGACACTCACATTCATTCTCTCATCCAGCTTCACGATGTAGTCACCTGGAATGCATTTCAATTAACTGGTGTGCCTTCTTAAAAGTTAATGTATGGATTTATATCCTTCCTAATGCATTTGAGCCAATCAGTTGTGAGGGGGTATACAGAAGACAAGTAAATATTATGGCAAGAACAGCTCAAATAAGCAAAGAGAAATGACAGTCCATCATTACTTTAAGAAAGTCAATCAGGAAAATGTCAACAACTTTGTTAAGTTCTTTCAAGTACGTGCAGTCACAAAAATCATAAAGAGCTATGATGAAACTGGCTCTCATGAGGACCGCCACGAGCAATGGACATTACACCAGTGGAAATTTCTCCTTTGGTCTAGAGTCCAAATTTGAGATTTTTGGATCCAACCGTTATGTCTTTGTGAGACGTGGTGTGGGTGAATGGACGATCTCCGCATTTGTATTTCTCACCGTAAAGCATGGAGAGGAAGTGTTATGGTGTGGGGGTGCTTTACTGGTGAAACTGTCTGTGATTTATTTAGAATTCAAGGCACAATTAACCACTTAACCAGCACCACAGCATTCTGCAGCGATACGCCGTCCCATTTGGTTTGAGCTAAGTGGGACTATAATTTGTTTTTCAGCAGGACAATGACCCAAAACACCTCCCGATGGTGTAAGGCAGGGGTGTCAAAGTCAAATGGACGGAGGGCCAAATAAAAAAATCAGCTACAAGACGAGGGCCGGACTGTTCGAATGTTCATTGAAAAATTTTTAAATGACGCATATAGTCTAGTGAACCTAATTGAACCTACTGAAAACCTAACAAATATATTACAATATGATCAGATAAATAAAGCAATATTTTCTTATGGCTCTGTCAGTAATCTTTAATTTTCAACAGACACAAAAGACAAATTTCCTTTATATAAATATCCCCATAACATGAACATTAAATGAAAGAAACCGGTATTCAAGGCACCATCAGTAGACTATATTTTCTATTTTAGCAAAAGTGGGCTAAATTTACTTCAAAGAAAAAACAATAATAGCAATTTTCTATCATCCACTCAACTGAAATATTTTTAAAATATAATTGGATTGAAATACAAAAAAATAAAGTGCAAAAATCTATTAATCAAAAACAACACTTTGTTTAAGGAGAAGTAACATGCAGTGAAAACAAATATTAAATTTTAACTTTTAAACTTGAACTGAGTAAAAACTCTAAATATGTGATTGCACAGTAATGTTCACTTGTTTGAGGTTGAGGGTGATACTTGGTGGTGTCCCATCTTTTCCACAAGTTCATCAATGTTCGGGGTAAGGCTCTGAGCTGAAGAAATCCTCAGAATTGAGTGGAGGTGTTCAGCAGTAAGTCGACTTCTGTGTGATGTTTTGTTCAGGTTCATCAAAGAAAACAGTTGTTCACACAGGTATGTGCTGCCAAACATAGACAACGTTTGAGCAGCCTGGATGCGCAGCTGGGGCATTGTGCCGGGGAGGAAACGGGCGAACTCCGCAGCACCCACTGCCGCATATTTTGCCCTCAGTGCATCATTGCATTGGAGGTCAATCAACTCCATTTGGAGGTTTGGTGGTGAGCTTTCCACGTCAACAGCAAATGGGTTACCGAGCAGTTCCAACCTGCTTTTTTGTGCTTCAAAGTCAGCAAATCGGCGTCGAAAGTCAGCGGCAAGCATACCTATTTTATCAGCCAACTGTGTGCTCGGGAACGCACTGGTAGAGAGCTTCTCTTTCATGGTCTGGCAGCTGGGAAAGTGGCTCAAATTTTCATTCCGCATCTGCGTCTCCCACAGAGTCAGTTTGGTTTTAAATGCCTTCACTGTACTGTACATATCAGAGATGACACGATCCCGACCCTGCAGCTGCAAGTTTATTGCATTCAGATGACTCGTAATGTCACACAGAAAAGCCATTTCACACAGAAACATTTCGTCTCGGAGTTGTGTTGTGTCTTTCCCTTTGCTGTCCAAGAACAGACAAATCTCCTCACGAAGCTCGAAACATCTTTGAAGCACCTTTCCCTGGCTTAGCCATCGCACCTCTGTGTGATAAGGCAAATCACCATGCTCCGTTTCTAACTCCGTCAGAAATGCCTTGAACTGGCGGTGATTCAAACCTTTGGCTCTGATAAAGTTAACTGTGCGCGTGATGATGCTCATTACATGCTCCATTTTCAAGGCTTTACCGCACAACGCTTCCTGGTGTATGATACAATGATAAGCTGTCAGCTCACCTGTCGCGTTTTCCTCTTGCATCTTTTCCCGTATCTTCGCCACCAGCCCGCTCCTGTGTCCACACATCGCAGGTGCTCCGTCGGTTGTCAAACCCACGAGTTTTTCCCAAGGCAGCTCCATCTCATTTACACATCTTGACACCTCTTCATACAAATCATGCCCCGTAGTTGTGCCATGCATAGGACGTAAAGCCAAAAACTCCTCTGTCACGCTTAGGTTGGAGTCCACTCCGCGGATGAAAATTGACAACTGGGCAATGTCAGAAATGTCGGTGCTCTCATCCACAGCCAAGGAATATGCAATAAAATCTTTTCCCTTTTTCACAAGCTGCTCTTTTAGATTGATGGACAACTGGTCTACTCTCTCGGCAATGGTGTTTCTGCTCAGACTCACATTTAAAAAGAGTTGCCTTTTTTCTGGGCAAACTTCGTCACAAACTTTAATCATGCAGTTTTTGATGAAATCCCCCTCCGTAAATGGCCGGGCTGATTTAGCGATCTCTTCTGCCAAAATAAAACTGGCCTTGACAGTTGCGTCCGCGTGTGTGTCCGCGTGTTTCGTTTCATAATGTCGTCTCAGATTATACTCTTTCAGTACCGCCACACTTTCTCCACACAGAAGACACACAGGTTTTCCAGCTACCTTCGTGAACATATACTCCGACTCCCACCTTGTTTGAAACCCCCGGTTCTCAGTATCCACCTTCCGTTTTGCCATTTTTGATGGGTATCTGAAAGTTAATTTTACTGTGATGCTGACGACTGCTGTGCCAATAAATATTGAAATGAAGCAGCCTACTGCTCGGTGCGTCACCTTTGCATTGTGGGAAATGTAGTATTGGTGCGTGTAAAAGATCTGCGGGCTGCCGGCTTGCTGCGGGCCGGTTCTAATAATAAATCAAGATCATCCCAGGGGCCGTAAAAAACCTTCTTGCGGGCCGGATGTGGCCCGCGGGCCTTGACTCTGACATATGTGGTGTAAGGGCTACAGTGCCTTGCAAAGGTATTCACCCCCTTGGCGTTTTAATATTTTGATGCATTACAACCTGTCATTTAGATATATTTTTATTTGGATTTCGTGTAATGGACATGCATAAAACAGTCCAAATTGGTGAAATGAAATGAAAAAAATAACTTATTTAAAAAGAAAAGTCTAAAGAATAAAAACCGGAAAAGTGGTGCGTGCATATGTATTCACCCCCTTTGCTATGAAGCCCCTAAATAAGATCTGGTGTAACCAATTACCTTCAGAGGTCACATCATTAGTTAAAAAAAGTAAAGTCCACCTGTGTGCAATCAAAATGTCACATGATCTGTCAAATGATCTCAGTATAGATAGACCTATTCTGAAAGGCCCCAGAGTCTGCGGCACCACCAAGCAAGCGACACTATGAAGACCAAGGAGCTCTACAAACAGGTCAGGAACAAAGTTGTGGAGAAGTACTGATCAGTATTGTTTTTTTTTTTAAATATACAAAACTTTGAACATCCCACAGAGCACCATTAAATGCATTATTAGAAAATGGAAAGAATATTGCACCCCAACAAACCTGCCAAGATAGGGTCGCCCACCAAAACTCACGGACCAGGCAAGGAGGGCATTAATCAGAGAGTCAACAAAGAGACCAAAGATAACCTTGAAGGAGCTGCAAAGCTCCACTGCAGAGATTGGAGTATCTGTCCTTAGGAAGCACATTCCTGTAAAGCTTACAGAGGATCTCATGTTAAATACTGTTAAATACTGTTGTAGTAATATGTGACCGACCGCCTCGATTCAGACTTATGTAGCAACATTTCAAGGTCTTGCTGTTTATATTCAGAACCACGTTCCTGTAAATATTAGAGAAGATCTCATGTCAAATACTGTTGAAGTAATATGGCTACAGGTTCACTTCCCTCACCTAAAGCCCATTCTTGTGTGAAGCCCCCTTTTGTAGTTCAAATAGCTGAGCAATCAGCCCGTTACCAACCCTCAGGAAACCTTTGGAAAAAAATTAGTTTGACCAGATACATGCTATTTTACAGTAAACAAACTGACAACATACTTTCAGCACGCTTATAGGGAAGGATATTCAACAAGCATGCACTTACACAAATGACTGATGTTTGGCTGAGAGAAACCAGCCAGCTGGTTTGCGCATGCTCTGAGGACGCAGCTAGGGATGCCGTCTGGGCCAGCAGCCCTGCGAGGGTTAACACGTTTAAATGTCTTACTCATGTCGGCCACGGAGAAGGAGAGCTCACAGTCCTTGGTAGCGGGTCGCTTCGGTAGCACTGTATTATCCTCAAAGCGGGCAAAGAAGATGTTCAGTTTGTCTGGAAGCAAGACGTCGGTGTCCGTGACGTGGCTGGTTTTCCTGTTGTAGTTTTTGATTGTCTCTTAGACCCTGCCATATACGTCTTGTGTCTGTTGAATTGTGACTCCACTTTGTTTTATAGCCTTGAGGAGGGAATAACTACACTGTTTGCATTTGGCCATATACCCAGTCACTTTTCCATTGTTAAAATGTGGTGGTTTGCGCTTTCAGTTTTGTGCGAATGCCGCCATTTTCACAGTTTCTTGTTAGGGTAGGTTTTAATAGTCACAGTAGGTACAACATCTCCAATACACTTCCTTATAAACTCCAAATAAAATAAAATCAAAAATCAAATCAAATTTATTTGTCACATACACATGGTTAGCAGATGTTAATGCGAGTGTAGTGAAATGCTTGTGCTTCTAGTTCCGACAATGCAGTAATAACCAACGAGTAATCTAACCTAACAATTCCAAAACTACTGCCTTATACACACAAGTGTAAAGGGATAAAGAATATGTACATAAAGATATATGAATGAGTGATGGTACTGAACGGCATAGGCAAGATGCAGTAGATGGTATCAAGTACAGTATATACATGTGAGATGAGTATTGTACGGTATGTAAACAAAAGTGGCATAGTTTAAAGTGGCTAGTGATACATGTATTACATAAAGATGCAGTAGATGATGTAGAGTACAGTATATACATATGAGATGAGTAATGTAGGGTATGTAAACATTATATAAAGTAGCATTGTTTAAAGTGGCTAGTGATATATTTTTACATCAATTTCCATCATTAAAGTGGCCGGGGTTGAGTCAGTGTGTTGGCAGCAGCCACTCAATGTTAGTGGTGGCTGTTTAACAGTCTGATGGCCATAAGATAGATGCTGTTTTTCAGTCTCTCGGTCCCTGCTTTGATGCACTTGTACTGACCTCGCCTTCTGGATGATAGTGGGGTGAACAGGCAGTGGCTCGGGTGGTTGTTGTCCTTGATGATCTTTATGGCCTTCCTGTGACATCGGGTGGTGTAGGTGTCCTGGAGGGCAGGTAGTTTGCCCCTGGTGATGCGTTGTGCAGACCTCACTACCCTCTGGAGAGCCTTACGGTTGTGGGTGGAGCAGTTGCCGTACCAGGCGGTGAAACAGCCCGACAGGATGCTCTCGATTGTGCATCTGTAGAAATTTGTGAGTGCTTTTGGTGACAAGCCGATTTTCTTCAGCCTCCTGAGGTTGAAGAGGCACTGCTGCGCCTTCTTCACGACGCTGTCTGTGTGGGTGGACCAATTCAGTTTGTCCGTGATGTGTATGCCGAGGAACTTAAAACGAACTACCCTCTCCACTACTGTCCCATCGATGTGGATAGGGGGGTGCTCCCTCTGCTGTTTCCTGAAGTCCACAATCATCTCCTTTGTTTTGTTGACGTTGTGTGAGGTTATTTTCCTGACACCATACTCAGAGGGCCCTCACCTCCTCCCTGTAGGCCATCTCGTCATTGTTGGTAATCAAGCCTACCACTGTAGTGTCGTCCACAAACTTGATGATTGAGTTGGAGGCGTGCATGGCCACAAATTCGTGGGTGAACAGGGAGTACAGGAGAGGGCTCAGAACGCACCCTTGTGGGGCCCCAGTGTTGAGGATCAGCGGGGTGGAAATGTTGTTGCCTACCCTCACCACCTGGGGGCGGCCCGTCAGGATGTCCAGTACCCAGTTGCACAGGGCGGGGTCGAGACCCAGGGTCTCGAGCTTGATGACGAGCTTGGAGGGCACTATGGTGTTAAATGCCGAGCTGTAGTCAATGAACAGCATTCTCACATAGGTATTCCTCTTGTCCAGATGGGTTAGGGCAGTGTGCAGTGTGGTTGAGATTGCATCGTCTGTGGACCTATTTGGGCGGTAAAGCAAATTGGAGTGGGTCTAGGGTGTCAGGTAGGGTGGAGGTGATATGGTCCTTGACTAGTATCTCAAAGAACTTCACGATGACGGAAGTGAGTGCTACGGGGTGGTAGTCGTTTAGCTCATTTACCTTAGCTTTCTTGGGAACAGGAACAATGGTGGCCCTCTTGAAGCATGTGGGAACAGCAGACTGGAATGAGGATTGATAATATGTCCGTAAACACACCAGCCAGCTGGTCTGCGCATGCTCTGAGGGGGCGGCTGGGGATGCCGTCTGGGCCTGCAGCCTTGCGAGGGTTAACAAGTTTAAATGTTTTACTCACGTCGGCTGCGGTGAAGGAGAGTCCGCAGGTTTTGGTTGAGGGGCCCTGTCAGTGGCACTGTATTGTCCTCAAAGCGGGCAAAAAAGTTATTTACTCTGCCTGGGAGCAAGACATCCTGGTCCGAGACGGGGCTGGTTTTCTTTTTGTAATCCGTGATTGACTGTAGACCCTGCCACATACCTCTTGTGTCTGAGCCGTTGAATTGAGATTCTACTTTGTCTCTATACTGACGCTTAGCTTGTTTGATTGCCTTGCGGAGGGAATAGCTACACTGTTTGTATTGGGTCATGTTTCCGGTCACCTTTCCCTGGTTAAAAGCAGTAGTTTGCGCTTTCAGTTTCACGAGAATGCTGCCATCAATCCACGGTTTCTGGTTTGGGAATGTTTTAATCGTTGCTATGGGAACAACATCATCAATGCACTTTATAATGAACTCGCTCACCAAATCAGCGTATTCGTCAATGTTGTTGTTTGACAATGTTGTTGTTTGACGCAATGCGAAACATATCCCAGTCCACGTGACCGAAGCAGTCTTGAAGCATGGAATCAGATTGGTCGGACCAGCGTTGAACAGACCTGAGCGCGGGAGCTTCTTGTTTTAGTTTCTGTCTGTAGTTAGGGAGCAACAAAATGGAGTCGTGGTCAGCTTTTCCGAAAGGAGGGCAGGGAAGGGCCTTATATGCATCGCAGAAGTTAGAATAGCAATGATTCAAGGTTTTACCAGCCCTGGTTGCGCGAACGATGTGCTGATAAAATTTAGGGAGTCTTGTTTCCAGATTAGCCTTGTTAAAATCCCCAGCTACAATGAATGCAGCCTCAGGATATGTGGTTTCCAGTTTGCAAAGAGTCAAATAAAGTTTGTTCAGGGCCATCGATGTGTTTGCTTGGGGGGGGAATATATACTTCTGTGATTATAATCGAAGAGAATATATAATATAATCCAAGAGAATTCCCTTGGTAGATAATGCGGTCGACATTTGATTGTGAGGAATTCTAAATCAGGTGAACAGAAGGACTTGAGTTCCTGTATGTTGTTGTGATCACACCACGTCTCGTCAATCATAAGGCATACCCCTGCCCCTCTTCTTACCAGAAAGATGTGGTGTGAAACCAGCTGGCTGCACGGATTCCGTTAGCTTCTCTCGAGTGAGCCATGTTTCCGTGAAGCAAAGAACGTTACAGTCTCTGATGTCCCTCTTGAATGCTACCCTTGCTCGGATTTCATCAACCTTGTTGTCAAGAGACTGGACATTGGCGATTAGTATGCTAGGGAGTGGTACGCGATGTGCCCGTCTCTGGAGCCTGACCAGAAGACTGCTTAGTTTCCCTCTTTTACGACGTAGTTTTTTTGGGTCGCAGGCTGGGATCCATTCCGTTATCCTGGGTGGAAGGCAGAACACAGGATCTGCGTCGGGAAAGTCATATTCCTGGTCGAACTGATGGTGAGTTGATGTTGCTCTTATATTCAGCAGTTCATCCCGACTGTATGTAATGAAACCTAAGATTACCTGGGGTACCAATGTAAGAAATAACACGTAAAAAAACTAAATTCTGCATAGTTTCCTAGGAACGCGAAGCGAGGCGGCCATCTCTGTCGTCGCCGGAATCAGTGTTTTCGTCGATATTATTCTCTTTCCCAGTCCGTGTGATCAAAACAATCTTGAAGCATGGATTCCGATTGGTCAGACCAGCATTGAATAGTCTTTAGCATGGGTACATCCTGTTTCAGTGTCTACCTATAGGAATGGAGGAGCAAAATGGTGTCGTGGTCAGATTTGACGAAGAAGGAGGGCGGGGGAGGGCCTTGTACGCATCATGGAAGGTAGAGTGGCAGTGATCCAGTTTTTTCCTTTACGAGTGCTGCAGTCAATATGCTGATAGAATTTAGGTAGCCTTGGTCTCAAATTTTCTTTGTTAAAATCCCCAGCTACAGTAAATGCAGCTTTAGGATATATGTTTTCCAGTTTGCAAAAAGTCCTTGAGGACTGTCATGGTATCGGCTTGAGGGTGTATATAAATGGCTGTGACAATAACCGAGGAGGATTCCCTTGGGAGATAATATGGTCGACATTTGATTGTGAGGAATTCTAGGTCAGGTGAACCAAAGGACTTGAGTTCCTGTATGTTGTTACAATTACACCTTGAGTCGTTAATCATGAAACATACCCCTTCTTCTTCCCGGAGAGATGTTTATTCCTGTTGGCTCGACGCACAAAGAGAGGCTTCAATTAAAAAACACCCCCTGTGTTCTGTTAGACAGGCAACTCTGTAGCCACATTATAGAAGGGGGTGTAAAGACATAACACATACCATTTCCATCAGCAGACGATGAAGCTTGAGGCCCTGAATCTCAACCCTGCCCTGTGCAATTGGGTCCTGTGCTTCCTGATGGGAAGAAACATTTCCACCCCGCTGATCCTCAACACTGGGGCCCCGCAAGGGTGCGTTCTGAGCCCTCTCCTGTACTCCCTGTTCACCCATGACTGCATGGCCATGAACGCCTCCAACTCAATCATCAAGTTTGCAGATGACACAACAGTAGTAGGCTTGATTACCAACAACAACAAGACAGCTTACAGGGAGGACATGAGGGCACTCGGAGTGTGGTGTCGGGTAAACACTCAACATCAATAAAACAAAGGAGATGATCGTGGACTTCAGGAAACAGTAGAAGGAGCACCCCCCTATCCAAATCGACGAGACAGCATTGGAGAAGTTGGAAGGTTTTAAGTTATTTGGCCTACAAATCATGGACAAACTGAAATGATCCACCCTCAGGAGGCTGAAGAAGCGTGGCTTGTCACCTAAAACCTTCACAAACTTTTACAAATGCACAATTGAGAGCATCCTGTCGGGCTGTATCACCGCCTGGTACGGCAACTGCACCGCCCACAACTGCAAGGCTTTCCAGAGGGTGGTGCGGTTTGCACAATGCATCTCCGGGGGCAAACTACCTGCCCTCCATGACACCTACAGGACCCTATGTCACCGGAAGGCAAAAAAGATCATCAAGGACAACAACCACCTGAGGCACTGCCTGTTCACCCCGCTACCATCCAGAAGGAGAGGTCAGTACAGATGCATCAAAGCTGGGACAGAGATTGAAAAACAGCTTTTATCTGAAGGCCATCAGACTGTTAAAAAGCCATCACTAACACATTGAGGCTGCTGTCTACATACAGACTTGAAATCATTGGCCACTTCAAAAAAATGGATCACTTGTCACATTAATAATGCCACTTTAATAATGTTTACATATCTTGCCTTACTCAATTCATATGTACGTATATACTGTATTTCATCCATCTATTGCATCTTGCCTATGCCTCTCTGCCATTGCTCATCCATATATGTATATGTAAATATTATTATTCCATTCCTTTACTTAGATTTGTGTGTATTAGGTAGGTGTGGAATTGTTAGATTACATGTTAGATATTGCTGCACTGTCGGATCTAGAAGCACAAGCATTTCGCTACAATTGCAATAACATCTGCTAACCACGTGTGAGGCTACGCCTGTTTTGTTCATCTGATTTGTCTTATTATTAAAAAATCTATTTCTGCACCTGCCTTCTGACTCACTGCATATACTTCATAGAATACTGCCTCAGTAATTATGGAATTTTCAGAAGAAAAAGTCTCTGACTGTTGGTGAACAGGGATTCCTACTCCGCCAACACCACGGTCAGCTGGTTCAACTGTGTGCCACTACAGAAGACGTCCTCCGCCTCCTCCACCGTCTCGATCCGTCTTTCAGCCATTTCAGCAGTCCCAAAAGCCTACCCAGCAGTCTGCCCAGGGAGGCGATTCACGATTGTTCCTCCCGAACAACTATGATGGGACCCCATCGAAATGCCGTCGCTTCCTACTCCAGTGCTCCCTCTATTTTGCCCATCAGACGGGAATCCCCACCACCGAGAGGTTTGTACTTTGTACCCGCTCTCCTCTCCTTTTTACCGTCCAAGCCCTGGATAATCGACCATTGGGATCCGGCATAATCATGCACATCACAGCACCACTCACCTTCAACCGTGGGACCCATGCACCAGGAAAGCCTTCCCTTCCTCATCAACACCACACCCGTACAAAAAGTCATTCTTGGCCTCCCTTGGCTCCAACGTCATAACCACAAGTCCTGGTCAAGGATGAAAATCACTGCCTGGGCACCAGGATGCCGAAAGACCTGCTTTCCCATACCCTGTGATTCCACATCTATTGAGAGTCCGGTAGAGCCCTCCAACCCATCATGTTGTCCTTCTGTATCGTTGGCCCCGTGTTTTGGAACATAGATCTGTACATCCGGCAGGTTCCACTTCTGCTACCTGCCCTCCTGAACGCATCTACATCCCCAAGCGGGTAAGAGATTGGCTGTTGACCTGGGCACACACGTCCCTCACCGCTGGACACCAAGGTATCCCCCGCACAATTCAATCAATCTCCGATAAGTACTAGGGTTCCACCTTGGCGCAGGATGTCACCCGCTATGCCAACACCTGTTCAATATGTGACCAAACCAAATCTCCCCGAGATGTTCTAGCAGGGAAACGTCACTTATCCCCTCCATTTGATAGTTTCACCACTATTATGGTTGTTGTCGACAGATTCTCTAAATCTTGCCATTTCATCCCTCTCTCTGGTCATCGCTCTCCAGGTTGCTGAGCCACTGTTGCGTACAGGTCGCATGAACAGGAGCTCGAGATGTTTTCAACTACGATACACCAGGATTTGTTGATGAGGAAACATACCCCTCCCCCTATTCTGACCAGAGACCTCCTTTCTTCCATACCAAAAATGTAAAAGCTGTCTGGTTGAATAGCAGAGTTGAGTGTTTCATCCGTAAGCCATGTCTCTGTAAGAAAAACACACAGTAAAATACACTTTGATCTCAGAGCAAGGCTGCAATTGCCTTGATAGACCTCTGCGATTGAAGCCTTTCTCTCAGTTCTCAAAGTTTATTTTCCAGTGATTGGACATTAGCCATCAGGACACAAGGAAGAGGATGCCGTGTAGCCCGTCTTTTCAGCCTAGCTTGGAGTCCCCCTTTCCTTCCTCTTCATCATTGGCGTAATTATTGCAAACATTCTGAGTAAACAAAGTCATTATTAACACAAAAATATCCATAAAAAAGCATTCGAGCAGGAACCTGCAAGACACATTCCCTCCTCAGCATTGAAGTGTGTGTGTGTGTGTGTGTGTGTGTGTGAGATTTCAGAATCTGACATTCTATCTGTTGATTGTTTGTTGCTGGCAGGATTTACGAGCGAGTGATAGATCCACCTCAGATGGATCTGACCCTGGGCAGTGGAGTGTGGCTGGGTCAGCATAGCCACAAGCACGGCTTCTTCAAGGTAAAACAAACCTTTCACCACCATATACACAATCACTGTAACCATATAATAAGCATGCATGACTTCTTCAAGGTAACACAGTCTTCACTATCTTGTCATTCTATGGACGGCAGTACCATGCTTTCTCTCTGAAAATATGATTTTACTAGACTTACCCAGAATTAAGAACAAATAGTACTTGCTCACTAGCCAAATGTGTCCTTTGTAGCATGGTCATCTAGTGATTATCAGGTAAAACTGCTCTACACATCTATACTCGTAAAACATCCCTGTCAAGGTTAAAGTGTTTGTACACAATAGAGTACCACACTATGAGTCATAATACCCATAAAGCCTAGAGGTCAAACAGAGAAATCATCTCATAAGGGATTTTAGAAACAATGATTTTGGGGCTGTGTTGTGTGTAGGCTTACCCTGGCGTGAAACTTTGATATCTGTGTAAGTCTCTCTAGCACAAGGTAAACTTTTATCAATATATTCACACGTATGTACTCCCCCAAAATGACCTGATAATTAGCTTCTAATGTGGCTACCATAAACAACTACAAATGCCATGATGATCTAGACGAGACTGCCAAATCTAGGTAAAGGTAAGAATCTCTAGATTAACTTTCGAATGTTAGCTAAATGTAGTAATGAATAAAAGAGCAATATTTATTTAAATGGACAATTATGTGAACTGTCTTGTGCAGATTTTTAATTGACACAATACCTGTTAGCAAAGGTATCAGCTAGAGATGACATGCAGGAGCTTGTGAGGATTTGTAGTTTTGCATGATGTCTACTTTGATGCTAATTAGCATTTTTGAATTTGAGAGTAGAAATAGTAAAATATATTGATAAAAATCACTTTGTCCAAGAGAGATTTACATGGTTATCAAAACTTCACACCAAGGTAAGTTTACACGAAACGCAGCCCTTAATGGAAAGATTAAAGGTGGAAAAACGGCCGCTAAGTTTGACCACTAAGTTTTAGGGGTATCATGACACCTCCACTGTTGGGCTCTATTTATCACCATCAGTAACAACACCATGATGTGGTAAGACTCTACATACTGAAACCTCAACATAGATTTATTACTGAGAGAGTGGTAGGGAGAAAGAAGAAGGGGAGTGGGGACAGAAAGAGAAAAATAGGGAGGCGTAGAGAGGTGGAGAGAGATCAACAGACCGATATTCCTACATCTTACACCCGCCCGCTGAGCAGTCGATGACCTCTTTTCTATCTTCATTTCATCTCATGTATTGATCAGCAATAGAGGGTAGATCCTGAATAGATTATCCCATGCCTCCCAGGCCACACACAGCCTCAGTGCCTGCATTCATTTTGGACACAGCCCGTGTCATCTTCTATTATCCACAGCATCTGTAGTACCCATAACGTGTAGTATGCTCTCTCCACCTGTATGATAATTTCTGGGCCCAGGCAAAGCATCAAGAACTCCTCTTCTCTTTCTCTAAGGAAGAAAAAATATGTGTTTAAAGACTGCTCTATATCATCTTGGAAAAATATATTCAGGCAGTTGAAGCGGCAGCTGTCTAGCTCCAGTCTAAGGTGCAGCAGCGTTTAAGTTAGAGTTGATGGGAAGAAAGAGCTGAGACAGATGGCCTAGAAAACTAGAATCATTCTAGGTGTGACTGTGGATGAGGGAGGAGGGGATTTGTTTTGCTGTGTTCAGGATTGATTTGGTGCAGGAAATGTGCAGAAAATTCAATCACACCTACTCATTCAAGGGTTTTTCTTTATTTTTTTTACTATTTTCTACATTGCAGATTAATAGTGAAGATATCAAAACTATGAAATAACACATGGAATCATGTAGTAACCAAAAAAGTGTTAAACAAATGATTTTATATTTGAGATTCTTCAAAGTAGTCACCCTTTGCCTTGATGACAGCTTTGCACACTCTTGGCTTTCTCTCAACCAGTTTCATGAGGTGGTCACCTGGAATCACTGTATTAACAAGTGTGCATTGTTAAAAGTTAATTTGTGGAATTTCTTTCCTTTTAAATGCATTTGAGCCAGTTGTGTTATGACATGGTAGGGGGGTATACAGAAGAAATGCTCTATTTCCATATTATGACAAGAATAGCTCAAAGAGAAATGACAGTAGATCATTACTTTAAGGCATGAAGATCAGTCAATCAGGAACATTTCTTCAAGTGCAGTTGCAAAAACCATCAAGCGCTATGATGAAACTACCTCTCATGATGACCACCACAGGAATGAAAGACCCAGACTTACCTCTGCTACAGAGGTTAAGTTCATTAGAGTTACCAGCCTCAGAAATTGCAGCCCAAACAAATGCTTCAGAGTAACAGACACATCTCAACATCAACTGTTTAGAGGAGACTGTGTGAATCAGGCCCTCATGGTCAAACTGCTGAAAAGAAACCACTACTAAAGGACACCAATAAGAAAAGAGTTGCTTGGGCCAAGAAACATGAGCAATGGACAATAGACCCGTGGAATTCTGTCCTTTGGTCTGATGATTACAAATTTGAAATGTGTGGTTCCAACCGCTTTGTGAGACGCAGAGTAGGTAAATGGATGATCTCTGTGTGATTCCCACCGTGAAGCATGGAGTAGGAGGTGTGATGGTGTGGGAGTGCTTTGCTGGTGACACTTCAGTGATTTATTTAGAATTCAAGGCCAACTTAACCAGCATGGCTACCACAGCATTCTGCAGAGATACGCCATCCCATCTCTTTTGCCCTTAACGGGACTATAATTTGTCTTTCAATAGGACCCAACACACCTCCAGGCTGTGTAAGGGCTATTTGACCAAGAAGGAGAGTGATGGATTGCTGCATCAGATGACCTGGCCTCCACAATCACCTGACCTCAACCTAATTGAGATGGTTTGGGATGAGTTGGACCGCAGAGTGAAGGAAAAGCAGCCAACAAGTGCTATATGTGGGAACTCCTTCAAGACTGTTGGAAAAGCATTCCTCATGAAGCTGGTTGAGAGAATGCCAAGAGTGTGCAAAGCTGTCTTCAAGGCAAAGGGTGGCTACTTTAAAGAATCAAATTATGAAATATATATTGTATTTGTTTAACACTTTTTTGGTTACTACATGATTCCACATGTGTTATTTCATAGTTTTGATGTCTTCACTAGTATTCTACAATGTAGAAAATAGTAAAACATAAAGAAAAACCCTTGAATGAGTGGGTGTGTCCAAACTTTTGACTGGTACTGTATTTATTTTTTACAACCACTTATTCACAGCTTATGCTTTTTTTAAAGCATAAAGGCCAAATTATGCAGTCTTAATCCATTACCCACGTTGTCTCTAAAATCAAATAGTTGGATTTACTTTAAAAAAGTAAGAACAAAGATTTCTACAATGTCTACATTTTGCAGTGTACAAAACAGATTTATGTTAAAAAACTTGTCAGCATTTGCAGTATAGAGAGGGTTACAATAATGTTATCTTGGAGTAGTTCTCTATATGATCAGATACTGTATCTAAACCATAGCCATAAGGCAGTTCTGGAAAATGCCAGATTGGCTGATTTTTAGCCCATTGAGACTGTCTAAATTGTGGTTTGACCACAGAATTATCATTATTTGACTGATAATGGGGGCCTCAAGAAATAGAAAATTTGCCATTGTGTTAAGAAGTGCCCAGAACGATGTCTAGTCCCTGTCCATCCCTGAATTAAATGCTTATTAAAAACAGTCCAAATGTTTATCTGGGAGATGAAGCGAGGCTGTTATTGTTGTGGTTGTTAAGGGTAACTGAAGCCTCAGGTAGCCTGGGGAGCTGTGACACTTCTCCAGTTGTTCTTCTGCCCCCTTCTGTAGTTGTTTTCCTCTGCCATTCTCTCAATTCTCCCCTCTCCTGTGCTGCAATTCTCTACATTTTCTTCTCTGCTGCCATTCTCTCCTCTCCTCTGCTTCCTCGGATAGAAAATGGGAAAAACAGACGCTATAGTCTCCTCCAGCAGGAGATATGGTAAGAAATGTAGAGAGAGCAAGATACTAATTGAGAGAGGCTAGAAAGATATACAAAGAGAGAGGATATTTTAGTGAGAGGTAGAGGGTGCGAGAGAAATTAAGTGAGCAAGAGATAAAAATTGGGAGAACAAGAGAAATTGAGAGAGTTCAAGGTGAATAAATACAGAACGGGTGTGATAGAGAAAGAAGATACCAGGTGAATAGACTAGTGGTAGTTTCTTCCATCAAGGGGAGTAGAGTGGCTCGTGAGGGTGAGATAATGACTTTAAATAAACATGCTGCATCCCAAGTGGCATCCTATTCCCTGCATAGTGCACTACGTAGGGAATAGAATTCCATTAGGGACATGCATCCAGAGGCTATGCTTCTCCACACCATTGTCACTAGCTGAGAGAGGGCGAGAGACTTACGCTTCGAGCTCCAACATTCTGGACAAAGTGAAATAATGAAAATGGTAACAAAAAACAACTAAAATAGCAATAAACTATGCAAAAAAAGAAACGTCCTCTCACTGTCAACTGCGTTTATTTTCAGCAAACTTAACGTGTAAAGTATGCTGTATTAACATAACAAGATTCAACAACCGAGACATAAACTGAACAAGTTCCACAGACATGTGACTAACAGAAATTGAATAATGTGTCCCTGAACAAAGGGGGGGGGGGGGGGGGGTCAAAATCAAAAGTAACAGTAACAGTGTGGCCACCAGCTGCATTAAGTACTGCAGTGCATCTCCTCATCATGGACTGCACCAGATTTCCCAGTTATTGCTTTGAGATATTACCCAAATCTTCCACCAAGGCACCTGCAAGTTCCTGGACATTTCTGTGAGGCCCTAGCCCTCACCCTCCGATCCAACAGGTTCCAGACGTGCTCAATGGGATTGAGATCTACGCTGGCCATGGCAGAACATTCCTGTCTTGCAGGATATCCCACACAGAACAAGCAGTATGGCTGGTGGCATTGCCATGCTGTAGGGTCATTCCAGGATGAGCATGTAGGATGGGTACCACATGAGGGAGAAGGATGTCTTCCCTGTAATGCACAGCGTTGAGATTGTCTGCAATGGCAACAAGCACAGTCTGATGATGCTGTTACACACCGCCCCAGACCATGACAGTCCCTCCACCTCCAAATCGATCCCGCTCCAGAGTACAGGCCTTGGTGTAACGCTCATTCCTTCGGCGATAAACGCGAATCCGACCATCACCCCTGGTGAGACAAAACCGCATCTTGTCAGTGGAGAGCACTTTTTGCCAGTCCTGTCTGGTCCAGCGACGGTGGGTTTGTGCCCATAGGCAACATTGTTGCCAGTGATGTCTGGTGAGGACCTGCCTTACATCAGGCCTACAAGCCCTCAGTCCAGCCTCTCTCAGCCTATTGCAGACAGTCAGAGCACTGATGGAGGGATTGTGGGTTCCTGGTGTAACTCGGGCAGTTGCTGTTGCCATCCTGTACCTGTCCTGCAGGTGTGATGTTCGGATGTACCGATCCTAGGCAGGTGTTGTTACACATGGTCTGCCACTGTGAGGACGATCAGTTGTCCACCCTGTCTCCATGTAGCGCTGTCTTAGGCGTCTCACAGTACAGACATTGCAATTTATTTCCCTGGTCACATCTGCAGTCCTCATGCCTTCTTGCAGCATGCCTAAGGCACGTTCACACAGATGAGCAGGGACCCTGGGGATCTTTATTTTGGTGTTTTCAGAGTCAGTAGAAAGGCCTCTTTAGTGTCCTAAGTTTTCATAACTGTGACCTTAATTGCCTACCGTCTGTAAGCTGTCAGTGTCTTAACAACCATTCCACAGGTGCATGTTCATAAATTGTTTATGGTTCATTGAACAAGCATTGGAAACAGTGTTTTAAACCCTTTACAATGAGGATCTGTGAAGTTATTTGGATTTTTACAAATTATCTTTGAAAGATAGGGTCCTGAAAACGGGACATTTCTTTTTTAGCTGAGTTTAGCACTATATATTGTGGCAGACCAGGGGTTTGGGTCAAAGCGCTTACACAGATCAGACACAGGCAGAGTAGGATTAGCTCAGTTTCAAAGGTGTTTATTAAAATAATAGTTCAAAAGAAAATAATAGGTCTCCCACTTGAGATCCTCTCCGGGATTCTGTGTTCTTGGCTCCAGGTCTTGCTGTGTCCTGTGGGGATCAAAAACTGAACTCACTCTTGTTACCTCTGTAACCGTCTCCAACTATACAGGAGTCCTTTCTTCCCCCACTCTCTCCCCTGTGTGCTGCTCTTCTGGCAGCTTTATGGGACTTGTACAGCTGGTGAGCAATCAGTCCTTGATTACTCACCAACTCCCAATCAACCCCAATTAGTCCTGGCTGGAGAGCCCATCGAGACCTGGCACGTCCTGCAGATGTAGCCATCGCCTAGTGATGTGTACTCCGTCTGTCACCAGGCCTTGACGAGTCTCCCCCTGGTGGCTGACCTGCTGTACGCCACAATATGTACATAATAACAACTGTGGCAGTGATTAATAAATAAATCTCCATTGGGGTGGAGGCAGAGTAAATACTGTTGAGGAGGAGATAAAAAGATTAGATGAGTTTATTAGTCTCTTGCACAGGGTTGCAGATTTAATTGCAGGGCACAGTGACAATGCAGGTCAATAAGAGAACTGAATGAAACAATAATAATATACATATTTACAACTGTGACAATGATACATGTCCATTGTGGTGTAGGGGCATGGTAAATGTCCATGGGGGTGGGGAAGAGTGTCCCAGAGGGAATGTCATTAGGGGGGAAACAGGGGGGTAGGCAGTCCTGAGGCAGAAGGGGGACAGGGGGAGCAGGTAGCTAGCTGCCTAGTGTTGGCTATTCAGCAACCTGATGGTATGGGGGTAGAAGTTATTGGCCAGTCTGACAGGTTTTGTAATGATGCTCCTATACTGCCTGTGTCTGAGTGATGGAAGCGGGGAGAACAGGCCATGGCTCAGGAGGTTTGGGAGGCCTTGACGATGTTCATGACCTTCCAGTGAGACCTGGTGTTGTAGGTGTCCTGTGGAGGGCAGGCAGTGTGCAACCAATGGTGCGTTCGGCTGAGCGTACCACCCTCTGTAGAGCCTTGCAGTCAGCTGTGGTGGAGTTCCCGTACCAGGCTGTGATGCTGCCCAACAGTATGCTCTCAATGGTGCGTGTGTATAACACTGTGAGGGCCCCTGGGGACAGGCTAAATTTCTTCAGTCTCCTGAGGTTCAAGAGTCAATGATATATCAATAATATTTCAAGCGCAGTGCGCGGCAGATGTTTATTACGCCTTCGCAGAAGGCAGGAATTGTGGTCACAGGCAGGCAATGGTCAACCACAGGTAGGAAGTCAAAAACAAACAATACCTCACAACCACTCAAACAGAAATAACTGAACTAAATAGGGAGCTGATGAGACCAGGTGAGAAAGGAACACAGGTGAAATCAATGAACCAAAATGAAAGACGGTGCTATGTTCCAGAACACAAAGAAAAAAAAAACACAAGTTTGACTAAGAAACGAAAAGCAAAACCTTATGATAAGCAGCATATCTCTCCTTCAGTTTCCCAAAATGTTGGGATTGTTGATCCGGGTTGTTGTCGGGTTGTTCAGATTTTTGATCTGGGTAAGTTTTTGAAGACACCATCGGTATCAGATCATCTATGCATTTTTTTATGAAACCAGTGACTGAGTTGGTGTATTCATTGATGTTATTCCCAGAGGTGTCCCGGAACGTATTGCAGTCCACATGATGAAAACAGTCATGGAGCATGGAGAATGATTGGTCAGACCAGCATTACAGACCTGACCACAGGAATTTCTCTCTTGAACTTTGTAGGCAAAAAGGAGCAAAATGGAGTTGTGGTCAGATTTGCCAAATCAAGGAAGGGAGAGGGCCTTATACCCCCAGTGGTCAAGAGTGGAATTTCCACGAGTTCAAATCAAATCAAATCAAATTTTATTTGTCACATACACATGGTTAGCAGATGTTAATGCGAGTGTAGCGAAATGCTTGTGCTTCTAGTTCCGACAATGCAGTAATAACAAGTAATCTAACTAACAATTCCAAAACTACTGTCTTGTACACAGTGTAAGGGGATAAAGAATATGTACATAAGGATATATGAATGAGTGATGGTACAGAGCAGCATAGGCAAGATACAGTAGATGGTATCGGGTACAGTATGTACAAATGAGATGAGTATGTAAACAAAGTGGCATAGTATAGTATAAAGTGGCTAGTGATACATGTATTACATAAGGATACCGTCGATGATATAGAGTACAGTATATACGTATGCATATGAGATGAATAATGTAGGGTAAGTAACATTTATATAAGGTAGCATTGTTTAAAGTGGCTAGTGATATATTTACATCATTTCCCATCAATTCCCATTATTAAAGTGGCTGGAGTTGAGTCAGTGTCAGTGTGTTGGCAGCAGCCACTCAGTGTTAGTGGTGGCTGTTTAACAGTCTGATGGCCTTGAGATAGAAGCTGTTTTTCAGTCTCTCGGTCCCAGCTTTGATGCACCTGTACTGACCTCGCCTTCTGGATGATAGCGGGGTGAACAGGCAGTGGCTCGGGTGGTTGATGTCCTTGATGATCTTTATGGCCTTCCTGTGACATCGGGTGGTGTAGGTGTCCTGGAGGGCAGGTAGTTTGCCCCCGGTGATGCGTTGTGCAGACCTCACTACCCTCTGGAGAGCCTTACGGTTGAGGGCGGTGCAGTTGCCATACCAGGCGGTGATACAGCCCGCCAGGATGCTCTCGATTGTGCATCTGTAGAAGTTTGTGAGTGCTTTTGGTGACAAGCCGAATTTCTTCAGCCTCCTGAGGTTGAAGAGGCGCTGCTGCGCCTTCTTCACGATGCTGTCTGTGTGAGTGGACCAATTCAGTTTGTCTGTGATGTGTATGCCGAGGAACTTAAAACTTGCTACCCTCTCCACTACTGTTCCATCGATGTGGATAGGGGGGTGTTCCCTCTGCTGTTTCCTGAAGTCCACAATCATCTCCTTAGTTTTGTTGACGTTGAGTGTGAGGTTGTTTTCCTGACACCACACTCCGAGGGCCCTCACCTCCTCCCTGTAGGCCGTCTCATCGTTGTTGGTAATCAAGCCTACCACTGTTGTGTCGTCCGCAAACTTGATGATTGAGTTGGAGGCGTGCGTGGCCACGCAGTCGTGGGTGAACAGGGAGTACAGGAGAGGGCTCAGAACGCAACCTTGTGGGGCCCCAGTGTTGAGGATCAGCGGGGAGGAGATGTTGTTGCCTACCCTCACCACCTGGGGGCGGCCCGTCAGGAAGTCCAGTACCCAGTTGCACAGGGCGGGGTCGAGACCCAGGGTCTCGAGCTTGATGACGAGCTTGGAGGGTACTATGGTGTTGAATGCCGAGCTGTAGTCGATGAACAGCATTCTCACATAGGTATTCCTCTTGTCCAGATGGGTTAGGGCAGTGTGCAGTGTGGTTGAGATTGCATCGTCTGTGGACCTATTTGGGCGGTAAGCAAATTGGAGTGGGTCTAGGGTGTCAGGTAGGGTGGAGGTGATATGGTCCTTGACTAGTCTCTCAAAGCACTTCATGATGACGGATGTGAGTGCTACGGGGCGGTAGTCATTTAGCTCAGTTACCTTAGCTTTCTTGGGAACAGGAACAATGGTGGCCCTCTTGAAGCATGTGGGAACAGCAGACTGGTATAGGGATTGATTGAATATGTCCGTAAACACACCGGCCAGCTGGTCTGCGCATGCTCTGAGGGCGCGGCTGGGGATGCCATCTGGGCCTGCAGCCTTGCGAGGGTTAACACGTTTAAATGTCTTACTCACCTCGGCTGCAGTGAAGGAGAGACCGCATGTTTTCGTTGCAGGCCGTGTCAGTGGCACTGTATTGTCCTGGACACACATATTTGCACACATGCACTCATGCACACACACTCGAACAGAGACATTGCATTCATCATTTGCCAGAAGGTCTGCATTCACTTCTACATGAATCAATCATATTGTATGATGCACATATTGTCTACGGTAGGGCTACACTATTACTCCGAAGAGAAATTGTGATCTAATAGTCTCCACATACACTGCTCCAAAAAATAATGGGAACACTAAAATAACACATCCTAGATCTGAATGAATGAAATATTCTTATTAAATACTTTTTTCATTACATAGTTGAATGTGCTGACAACAAAATCGCACACAAATTATCAATGGAAATCAAATTTATCAACCCATGGAGGTCTGGATTTGGAGTCACACTCAAAATTGAAGTGGAAAACCACACTACAGGCTGATCCAACTTTGATGTAATGTCCTTAAAACAAGTCAAAATGAGGCTCAGTAGTGTGTGTGGCCTCCACGTGCCTGTGAGGTGGCGGATGGTCTCCTGAGGGATCCCCTCCCAGACCTGAACTAAAGCATCCGCCAACTCCTGGACAGTCTGTGGTGCAACGTGGCCTTGGTGGATGGAGCGAGACATGATGTCCCAGATGTGCTAAATTGGATTCACGTCTGGGGAACGGGCGGGCCAGTCCATAGCATCAATGCCTTCCTCTTGCAGGAACTGCTGACACACTCCAGCCACATGAGGTCTAGCGTTGTCTTGCAATAGGAGGAACCCAGGTCCAACCGCACCAGCATATGGTCTCACAAGGGGTCTGAGGATCTCATCTCGGTACCTACATGGCAGTCAGGCTACCTCTGGCGAGCACATAGAGGGCTGTGCGGCCCCCCAAAGAAATGCCACCCCACACCATGACTGACCCACCGCCAAACCGGTCATGCTGGAGGATGTTGCAGGCAGCAGAACGTTCTCCACGGCGTCTCCAGACTGTCACGTCTGTAACATGTGCTCAGTGTGAACCTACTTTCATCTGTGAAGAGCACAGGGCACCAGTGGCGAATTTGCCAATCTTGGTGTTCTCTGGCAAAAGCCAAACGTCCTGCACGGTGTTGGGCTGTAAGCACATCTCCCACCTGTGGACGTCGGGCCCTCATACCATCCTCATGGAGTCTGTTTCTGACCGTTTGAGCAGACACATGCACATTTGTGGCCTGCTGGAGGTCATTTTGCAGGGCTCTGGCAGTGCTCCTCCTGCTCCTCTTTGCACAAAGGCGGAGGTAGCGGTCCTGTTGCTGGGTTGTTGCCCTCCTACGACCTCCTCCACATCTCCTGATGTATTGGCCTCTCTCCTGGTAGCGCCTCCATGCTCTGGACACTACACAGACAGACACAGCAAACCTTCTTGCCACAGCTCGCATTGATGTGCCATCCCGGATGAGCTGCACTACCTGAGCCACTTGTGTGGGTTGTAGACTCCGTCTCATAATACCACTAGAGTGAAAGCACCGCCAGCATTCAAAAGTGAACAAAACATTAGCCAGAAAGCATAGGAACTGAGAAGTGGTCTGTGGTCACCACCTGCAGAACCACTCCTTTATTGGGGGTGTCTTGCTAATTGCCTATAATTTCCACCTGTTGTCTATTCCATTTGCACAACAGCATGTGACATTTATTGTCAATCAGTGTTGCTTCCTAAGGGGACAGTTTGATTTCACAGAAGTGTGATTGACTTGGAGTTACATTGTGTTGTTTAAGTGTTCCCTTTATTTTTTTGAGCAGTGTGTAATATAGAGCTAATTGAAATAGACGCATCGCATTGGCGAGGGAATGTCCCCTTTGCCTGAGGTGTCTTGGTTGTCGAGGCACTGTGTGGCCTTTAGCTCTCCTTTTCTCTCCCTCTCTTCCGTACAAACCTCCATCCCCCACCCCCCCCCCTCTCTCTATTTCTTGCTCTCTCTTACAAACATCCACCTCTTTCCCCTCCACCCTTCCCTCTCTCGCTTCAGGCTGTATTACCTGCTGATCAATAGAGGCAATGTATGGTCAGGACTCCCATAAACTCCCAAGAGACAGACAGCCACATCACTGGCCAAACACTTTCACTTCCATTCCACACTCATCACTGATGTTGTCTGATTATTCGCTGTGGCATGTGGGTGTGTTTCTGTGTGTGTGCCAGCAACAAAGCATGACCGGTAGTGTGTTTGTGTGCGTGGGCACGTTTGATCTACTCTGTTGTTCATCTCTCCTCTTGCCGAGGTCTTTCTCTAAAGTGACACAGGTGTTGCTCTCATTCAAGCTTAATGAACCTGTTGCGTCTACCAAACCCGGATCCGGGATTCTATTTACAGACCTAAGCTCATTACCATAACGCAACGTTAACTATTCATGAAAATCGCAAATGAAATGAAATAAATATGCCATCTCTCAAGCTTAGCCTTTTATAAACAACACTGTCATCTCAGATTTTCCAAATATGCTTCTCAACCATAGGAAAACAATCATTTGTGTAAAAGTGGCTAGCTAGCGTAGCATTTAGCGTTAGCATTAGCATTAGCATCCAGCACGCAAGATTTCAACAAAAACATAAAAGCCTTCAAATAAAATCATTTACCTTTGAAGAACTTTGGATGTTTTCAATGAGGAGACGCTCAGTTAGATAGCAGATGCTCAGTTTTTCCAAAAAAGATTCTTTGTGAATTCGAAATAGCTCCGTTTTCTACATCACATTTGGCTACCAAAAACAAAACGAAAATTCAGTCCTCAAAACGCGAACTTCTTTCCAAATTAACTCCATAATATCGACTGAAAACATGGCAAACGTTGTTTAGAATCAATCCTCAAGGTGTTTTTGACATATCTCTTCAATGATATATCGTTCGTGGAAACATGATTTCTCCCCTCAATCAAATGGAAAAGTACAAGCAGCTGGCGTTTGCGCACCGAATTCCACGCAGGACACCAGGCGGACACTTGGAAAATGTAGTCTCTTATGGTCAATCTTCCAATGATATGCCTACAAATATGTCACAATGCTGCTAACACCTTGGGGGAACGACAGAAAGTGTAGGCTCATTCCTTGCGCAATCACAGCCATATAAGGAGACAATGGAAAACAGAGCTTCAGAGATTCTGCTCATTTCCTGCTTGACGCATCATCTTGGTTTCGCCTGTAGAATGAGTTCTGGGGCACTTACAGACAATATCTTTGCAGATTCTGAAACTTCAGAGTGTATATGCATAGTATGCATAATATGCATAGTCGAGCATCTTTTCGTGACAAAATATCGCGCTTAAAACGGGAACGTTTTTTATCCAAAAATGAAATAGCGCCCCTAGAGATCCAACAGGTTAATGAATGCATTGTATATTACAAATAAAATTCAAATAAAATTATATTTATCACATACAGTTGAAGTCGGAAGTTTACATAAACCTTAGCCAAATACATTTAAACTCAGTTTATCACAATTCCTGACATTTAACCCTCGTAAAAATCTGGCTTTTTTATGGCGGTTTAGGAGCAGTTGCATCTTCCTTGCTGACCGGCCTTTCAGGTTATGTCTATATAGGACTCCTTTTTACTGTGGATACTTTTGTACCTGTTTCCTCCAGCATCTTCACACGGTCCTTTGCTGTTGTTCTGGGATTGATTTGCACGTTTCGCACCAAAGTGCGTTCATCTCTAAGAGACAGAACGTGTCTCCATGCTGAGCGGTATGACGGCTGCGTGATCCCATGGTTTTTATACTTGCGTACTATTGTTTGTACAAATGAACGTGGTACCTTCAGGCATTTAGAAATTGCTCCCAAGTATGAACCAGACATTTGTGGAGGTCTACAAATTATTTTCTGAGGTCTTGGCTGATTTCTTATGATTTTGATGTCAAGCAAAGACGCACTGGGTTTAAAGGTAGGCCTTAAAATACACCTCCAATTGACTCAAATGATCAGTTAGCCTATCAGAAGCTTCTAAAGCCATGACATAATTTTCTGGAATTTTCCAAGCTGTTTAAAGGCACAGTCAACTTACTGTATGTATACTTTGACCCACTGGAATTGTGATACAGTGGATTATAAAGTGAAATGATCTGTCTGCAAACAATTGTTGGAAAAATTACTTGTGTTTTGCACATAGTAGATGTCCTAACCGACTTGCTAAAACTAAGACATTTAGAAATTTGTGGAGTGGTTGAAAGATGGGTTTTAATGACTCCAGCCTAAGTGTATGTAAACTTCCGACTTCAACTGTACACGTGTTTAGCAGATGTTATTTGTTTCCTAGAAACAGGAGACAAATGGCTGTGAGATTGGTTTGATCCTAGACACATGAAAAATGGGATGTATACGGAGGTTACGGGGCAACAGAAGACGAACAGCATCTTGGAGATGGGGAATGGGACAATAATCAACCCGGTGGGACAGATCTTGGGTGGACAACCCGAGACGATACCGGTGGCGGTCCGGTTGTCGATACCTGAAGGTACGACGACAGCGGCGGACAAAAATCTGGGAAAATCCGGGACGAGAACTGAGGACCCTGGTCGAAGACCATGTCCACTGGGAGTCCATGGATCCTGAAGAAGTATTGCAGCGTAAGCTGTGCCGTCTCTTTGGCAGAGGGTAATTTGGGGAGTGAAATGAAGTGGGCTGCTTTGGAAAACTGGTGTTGCCATCAGACAGAGACCCATGACAATGTCCAGCGATATGTGAGACCAGGGACAGTGAGGAACAGGCAGAGGTTGCTGGGGAGTCTTGTTCTGCGCACAGATTGTGCATGCAGCGACAAACGTGGAGATGTCAGGAAACATGGTAGGCCACCAAAAGCATTGTTGCACAAAGGCCAAGGTTCAATGGGAGCCCGCATGGCAAGCAAGGACCGAGGAGCCAGGACTGAGGAGCAGACAGCGTCAGGAAGAAACATCCGGTTATCTGGAACGCTGTGCCTCATGAACCTGCCTCCCTTTTCCCCAGCCGAGTGCCGTCGCCAAGCACAAGATGGGAAGGATGGTCTCTGCTTCCGGGGGTGTAGCCACAGGGCTATAGTATATACAGTCTTAACATTCTTGGATCCTGGTCGGTAGGAGAGGGAGAAGTTGAACCGGGTGAAAAGCAGGGCCCACCTAGCTGGCCTGGAATTGAGACGCTTGGCGGCGTGTAGATATTTGAGGTTCTTGTGGTCTGTCCACACAATGAACGGATGTTCTGCCCCCTCCAGCCAGTTCTTCCACTCCTCCAATGGCATCTTCACCGCAAGAAGCTCAAGATTCCCCACATTGTAGTTCCTCTCCGTGGTGTTGAGGCAATGGAAGAAGAAGGCATTGGAATGTAAATTGAGGTCCAGGGCAGAACACTGGGAAAGAACAGTCCCCACTCCAACATCCGAAGCATCGGCCTCCACCACGAATTGGCGGGACTGGTCAGGATGGTACAAAGATGCAAGCTGCGGTGAAATGGTGTTGCTCGATCAGCAGCTGGGAACGTGAATGGAACCTTGGGAAGGTGTGTAGGCCGCCACACTAGATGAGTCTTTACATAGGTGGTGAAGCTTATGAGCACCCTCTTTCCCAGACAAAGTAGAATCAAACACCTTCCGAACTTCCTCCACAAACTCCTCCAGACTGAGGTAGATGGCGGACTGTTGTTCCCACGCCCTCCCGGACATCAGGGTTATGATGTACGCTCTCCTCATGCGGTCCGAGGGGAACGAAGATGGCTGCAACTCGATAATGAGGGAGCACTTGTGGAGAAAAGCCCATCAGAATCCGGAATCTCCAGCGTAGCGCTCCAGATGAGGTAAGCGGGGTTCTCAGGACAGTGGGGTAGGCTGGGAGATAACGGGTGTGACCCTCTGCAAAGTGAGGAATCTGTGGAATTGCTCCAGCAATGTATCAAACGCCTGGTCATGGTGTTCTGTCAGGGTATGTAGTCCCTCCATAAGACAATGAAGGAACTCCTCATGTTGTCGTATGGTGGCTTCTTGCAGGGAGACAGCTTTGTGGAGCTGGTCTGAGTCTGCTGGGTCAGTCACGGCCCGTTTGTACTACCATGTTTCAGGAGAAGACTCAGATGCAGACAACGTCGAAGTAACAAAAGTTTACTACCAGAACAGGTGGCAGGCAAAATGACAGGTCAAAGGCAGGCAGAGGTCAGTAATCCAGATTCAAGTCCATAAGGTACAGAACGACAGGCAGTCTCGGGGTCAGGGCAGGCAGAGGTCAATAATTGGGAAAACTAGAAAACAGGAACTAGAAAAAGACCAGTGCAAGGGGAAAAATGCTGCTAGGCTTGACGAACAAAATAAACTGGTAACAGACAAACAGAGAACACAGGTACAAATACACTGGGGATAATGGGGAAGATGGGCGACACCTGGAGGGGGTGGAGACAAGCAAAAAGAAAGGTGAAACAGATCAGGGTGTGGAAAGTAATAATGTCTATCAAGTTATATCGAACAATACACGCAATCTAAAGTAAAGGAAGGGAATTAAGAAGTTCTACATTTTTGGATGAGCAATGTCAGAGCGGCATAGACCAAGATACAGTACAATAGGACAAAACACAGAATACCTATGAGATGAGAAATGCAAAATATGTCAATATTATTAACCTCCCCCTCTGGATGATAGCGTGGTGAACAGGCAGTGACTTGGATGGTTGTTGTTCTTGATATTATTTTTGCCTTCCTGTGACATCGGGTGCTGTAGGTGTCCTGGAGGGCAGGTATTTTGCCACCGACGATGTGTTGGGCAGACCATACCACCCTCTGGAGAGCCCTGCGGTTGTGGGCTGTGCAGTTGCCGTACCAGGCAGTGATACAGCCTGACAGGATACTCTCAATTGGGTTTTGAGTGTCAAGTCAAATTACTTCAGCCTCCTGAGGTTAATGTGTATGGTATGCTTACATGAGATGGAATTTTACTTAAGGCAAAACAAAGGGAGGGTGGTTGGTCGGGGTGGATGGGTGAGCGCATAACGTGAACATCTAGTGTAACCGATGTGAAATGGCTAACTAGTTAGCGGTGGTTCACGCTAATTGCGTTTCAATCGGTGACATCACTCGCTCAAGACCTTGAAGTCGTTGTTCCCCTTGCTCTGCAAGGGCCGTGGCTTTTGTGGAGGGATGGGTAACGATGCTTCATGGGAGGCAGTTGTTGATGTGTGCAGAGGGTCCCTGGTTTGAGCCCAGGTAGGGGCGAGGAGAGGGACACAAGCTAATCTGTTACACTAGCAACCCAAAGGTTACGAGTTTGAATCTCATCATGGACAATTTAAACTAATTAACAACTTTGCAACTACTTAGTTACTACTTTTAAGACACTTTTCAACTACTTAGCATTTTTTCTAACCCTTCCCCTAATCCTAACCTTAACCATTTAAACTAACTCCTAACTTTAACCCTAACCTTAACCCCTAACCCATAGAGCTATATGACATTAGCGTTAGCCACATACCCACCTGGCTAACATTAGCCACAACAAATTGGAATTCGTAGCATATCATTGAAAATTCGTAACATATTGTACAAATTGGAATTTGTAACATATTGAAACAATTGCAATTTGGAACATATCATACGAATTGTAATTCTTAAAATATCATACTAAATGGATGATGGACATCCACAAATAGCTTATTATATAGCTTATTTCTCTCAAATTGTTTGTGCAAATTTGCTTACATCCCTGTTAGTGAGCATTTATCTTTTGCCAAGATAATCCATCTACCTGACAGGTGTGGCATTTTAAGAAGCTGATTAAACAACATGACCATTACATAGGTGCACCTTGTGGTGGGGACAATAAAAGGTCACTCTAAAATTAACACAATGCCACAGAAGTTTTGAGGGAGCGTGCAATTGGCATGCTGACTGCAGGAATGTCCTGCCCGAGCTGTTGCAAGATAATTTAATGTTAATTTATCTACCATAAGCCTCCTACAACGTTGTGTTAGAGAATTTGGCAGTACGTTCAACCGGCTTCACAACCACAGACCACGTGTAACCACACCAGCCCAGGACCTCCACATCTGGCTTCTCCACCTGTGGAATTGTCTGAGATAAGCCACCCGGGCAGGAGTATTTCTGTCTGTAATAAAGCCCTTTTGTGTGGAAAAACTCATTATTTTTGGCTGGGCCTGGCTCCCAAGTGGGTGGGCCTATGCCCTCCCAGGCCAACCATGGCTGCACCCCTGCCCAGTCATGTGAATTGCATAGGTCAGGACCTAACGCATTTGTTTAAATTGACTGATTTCCTTTTATGAACTGTAACTCAGTAAAATCATTGAAATTGTTCCATCTTGTGTTTATATTTCTGTTCAGTATAAATGAAGTGTCTCGGATTTATATACAGAATAATATGAACTGCTCTGAGACCACATTGGACCATCACAGTGACTGACACACAGACGAACCGCCGCCCGCCCCTGCACACACACACAAATACATACACTAGTGCTGAGTGATTAACCAACATTTCTGCTATTTTTTGTTTTTTAAACAAATAATTGACCAAAGTTGGTTCAATTATTTGAATTTCATTTAATTATGTTTTTTTTCTGTGACCTCAATGTGCAGTTTCTGTAGAGATAGCACAGTTCAAGCTTATTCTGATTTATGTATTAGAGAGTAGTAGGACAATATTCTACATAGTTTAGCGCAGAAAATGTGGTAATTAACTACATTGACCATAATTCATTGCACAGCCGCTTAAACTTGTCCGTTCTGTGCGGAGCAGACATGGGGACTAACCGCCTGTGAACTCTTGGGAGCAGAGAAGAGAGAACGCTCGATCGAGAGGGATTGAAAGAGTTTTTCGAGAGCCTGAAAATACATGATCTAAATTATTGATAGTTGGTTTTCAGCAGTCATAAAAGTATACCTTATTTACTTTGAAGTATGCCTTATTTACTCAGACAGCAGCTCTATAGAGATGAGATGATGACTTGGCATAAAAATAATAAAGTAATCAAATAAAACTGTCACCACCAGTTAGACCCATGCAGTTTCTTATTAGTCACTATCAGCCCTTCAATTTTTATATTTGTATCTCTCTCTCTCTCTCTCTCTCCCCTTCTTTTTCTTTCTCACCTTCCTCACAGGGTACCATTCAGGACGTCAAATTAATTTTTGCTCCAAACGGCTACATCACACAATGTCCCAACCTTAATCGCAGTAAGTATAGTAACTGTTACTACCCTTAGCTCTGGGCACCTATTTATAAAAGTAAGAGTCCTACTCTAGGATCAGTTAAGCTTTTTAGATAGTAATGAATACAATTGTTTGGACAGGGAAGACCTGATCTTAGATTAGCACTCCTACTCAGAGGTACTTTATGATTACAGGCTCGGTATAATTAGCTTGTTGTTGAGGACACAGGACGGGTTATTCCAACATGTTCCTTGTCCTAAATGTTCCCGTCCTCTTCTTCGTTTTGTCTGAAAGGTGAAGAGGTCCCGAGAGAAAGTGGAGCTGGCATCCTATAATGTCTCGTTAGCTATACTCCAGTCTCTGTCACTCTTATTAATCTCTCATCATTAGCCAGTGGAACTCCATTTCTGTTCTCTCTTTCCCTCATTTCCCTCTTTCTCATTCCCTCTTTATCTCACACCTACACACGCAGGCACACACACACACACACACACACACACGCACTCGCACGCACACACACACCGTTTCCATTTGTCTTCTCTGTCATTTAAATTACATTTTCAAACCTCCCTCCCTCTCTCTCTTTCTCTCCCTCCCTCCTTTTTATTGTCAAACAATTGAAGATGCAGGGCTTGTGTTGTGCACTTGTGGCGATGCTACTGTCTCTGTCGCTGATCAATAAGGCATGCAATCATAGTCTGTCACTCCCCTCATCGATACTTTTGTGAACCAGTACTCGTGCCGCACCCGAGAAGCCAATACAGCTCTATTAGATACAGGACAACAAGCTGCTTAATATTATTATAGAAGTCAACTTTTCTTTCTTCAAACATGCATAAAACATTGTGTAAAAGACAAAAAAAGAAAATTACCCACAATCCTCTAATAAAAGAGCCACGTGGCAAGATAGGAAGTGCAAGGAGATGAGTTCAATCACTACATTTTCTATAGCTTTGGTTATCATCTTATATTTTGAGCAACAATGTTTTAGTAAAATTTGTATAAATGTACCTCTTCTCTTTTTCTCTTCTTTTGCCTCCTCTCTACCTCATTCCTTTTCTCTTGTCCTTTTCTCTATTATCCCCTCTCCCACTCCTGTCTTTCTTTGTCCATCCTTTTCTCCTGTTGAGCCTGTCCGACATGCAGTGATTTCCTGAGCCTGGTGCAAGGCATCATGGACCTTCAGGAGTTGCTGGCCAAGATGACCCTAAAGGTGAGAGTGACCACCCATTCAAAAAAATAGCATTTTGAACTTTAACCTCAAACAAGCGACCTCATAAGGGATGTGGTGTGATGCTTTATGTCCCAACATTCTACCTGAGAGACCTTAGTCTGGGAACATGAACACACACACATACACATACACACACACACACACACACACACACACACACACACACACACACACACACACACACACACACACACACACACACACACACACAAAGCCTTGAATCAAAGCCCTCTCTTCCTTCTCCAAAGGGCAGGTAGGTATGATCAGAGTTCATACAACAGACACACACACAGGGTAGGTATGATCAGAGGTCACAGTGGTGTCATTAAATGGCAGCCGTCTTGGCCCTGTGGGACACTAACAGGGGCTGAACATGATGTTCCTCTCAGCACGACACTCAAGCATGTGTGTGTGCGTGCTCTTGTGTGTGTGCGTGTGTGTGTGTGTGTGTGTGTGAAGCAAGGACAGCCCACCAGCCAGACCTAGGCTTGGAGTCATCCCACTGTAAATAACTGCCTCCTTCTTCATTATAATAGACCCGAAGCTCTCACTTTGTCAATATCCCAATTGGAACACTATTCCTTATTTTGACTAGGGCCAATAGGGTTCTGGTCAAAAGTAGTGCACTATATAGGGAATAGGGTGGCATTTGGGGCATAGCCTGTCTGACTTCCCTGCTTACACAGCAACGCAGCGTGTAGAAATGGCACTTTCCTCCCCTCGTGGCTGTGAACGAGGGAGGGTGAGATAGAGGGATGAAAAGGAAGAGGGTGATGGAGGTGGTGGATGAATAATTGCTAACCTCTTGGTGCCCGGCTAGCTGTATAATATGCAGTGTCAGGAGAGTGAGCTGAGAATAGAAGTTCCATGCATGAATTAGCAGTGTGTGTGTGTGTGTGTGTGTGTGTGTGAGAGAGAGAGAGATTGGAGGGGTTGCAAATGAGCTTACTCAGAGCCTATATGCATGTTTTGTGCTGTTGATGACATGAAATGGATGACACACACACTTTTCGACAATATTGTTGCATGTCATATCTTGGCTTGAGTATACTGCAAGTGTAGTCTATTTTATTCCGGCTTCAATATATTTTCCCTGAGTACAAACTCATGCACGTATGCTACTCATGCACACACACTAACACACTAACACACAAACAAACACACACACACACACACACACACACACACATACACACACACACGGTATGTCCCATCATACACCTATGATGCTGGTGCTATGGAAGCCAGCCTGTAGTGGTCCCGTAAAACAGGAAGATCCGAATTTTAAAAACGTAATTTTAGTTCACTATTTTGCCAAGTTCAGTATTTTGCAACTTGATGTTAGATAGTTCCTCCATAGACTGAGGGGACTCCAGTGTGAGGAACTATCTAACATCAAGTTGCAAAATACTGAACTTGGCCTTTAAGCATCACCATATTATTTTGAAATTGTGTTTCAAATAATGTGCTTTTTGACAGCTCCTGTATCCAAAGCGCATGGCTCAAATTTGACAAAAAATACAATTAATTGTGTGATGGAGGAGAGACATGGAGGTCAAGCTGGCTTATCTAGTCTAGCTAGCCAGGAGCCTCAAATGGAGGATGCTAACAAACATTTAAAACACTGCAGGAGCTGTGATTATTTTGCTTTATTCTGGGACAATGTGGACTGCCCAAACTTTCAATGTAGCAACTCTCTCCTTTGCTTGCAAAGGACTACAGGGATGAATTGGCTACTCTCAGCAAACAAGTAGTGAACCTATATAAGATACTGGAGAATCCACATCCTCCTACTTTCTCTTCTACCCCAGTAGACGGATGCCCGTTCTGGCCTGGTGGAAGTGTCACTGCCGTGTCGGCTCTCCACAGCCGACTGGCCTGTACTCTGCAGGGATCCCTCCTTGAAGGAGTCTCCCCCTTCCCTGGAGAATGGAGCTAGAAGGATGCTCCTGGATGGCTTGGTGGATGTTCTTGTTCTCAATCAAACCAACCAGCCATGGAGATATGGAAGTCGAACAGCGTCCTCTGGCTTTGGGGGCCATCTGTCCGTAAGGCTGTCTGAGGCTCCTGCCCATTCATCATCCACGATGGATACTAAAAACGGCTCGGGTCCATTGGGCCCCACCGCCCTTCGGTCCTCAAGGGGTTTGCAAAAACACTTGAGGCAAAGAATGGCCGGACCTCCTCAGCCATTGCAGCAGCTGTCATCATCGGCTGTTCTATGGTTAGAAACATCATTGTTCCCTCTACAAAAACCATGTGCTATCCTGGAGCACAAGTACAGGACATTACAAGGCTGCTTCCGACCGTTCTACGACAGATGCCAGGAACTGATGCTGTCGTCATCCGTGTAGGGTCAAACAACATTAGGAGGGCTAGCTCGGAACTTCTGAAAATGTTTTTTGAAGAACTGATTTTAGCACTGAAAGATTCCACAAATCTGCCAATTATTATTTACCGTTGTTAGGCTGCGGGTGTGAAAGATTCAGCAGGATACTGGCATTATACACCTGGCTAAAAGATTACTGTAGCTCTGTTGGATTCACGTTTATAGATTACTTTGACACTTTCTGGAACAGAAGATGCTCTACAAGAATGACGGAGTCCATCCAAATAATTTTGGCCCCTGGACTCTATCAACGCATTTCAGTACTGTGTTGAGACAATGGCATCAATGACCAAGATCAGCTCAGTCAATCCCTATCATTGTGTCACTTAGTTGTCATAATGCTGCAGCAAATGTACATTATCCCAGGGGCGTTGGAAGATACAATGTAAGTAATTTAACTTCTTCAGGATTGGTGGGTCCCCTGCGTTGGTTGAGCTAATTTATGCTAATGCAATTTACATGAGGTTGTAAGTAACAAGCAAATTTCCCAGGACAAAGACATATCGGATATTGGCAGAAAGCTTAAATGCTTGTTAATCTAACAACACTGCCCAATTTACAGTAGCTATTACAGTGAAAGAAAACCATGCTATTGTTTGAGGAGAGTGCACCGTTTTGAACCTGAAAAGTTAATAATAAACAAATTAGGCACATTTGGTCGGTCATGATAGAACGTTTTGAACAGAAATGCATTGGTTCATTGGAACAGTCTAAAATGTTGTACATGCGCTGCTGCCATCTAGTGGACAACATCAAAATTGCACCTAGGCTGGAATAATACATTATGGTTTTTCTCTTGCATTTCAAAGATGATGTACTATTTTTTACCAGATCTAATGTGTTATATTCTCCTACATTCCTATAACATTTTCACAAACTTCAAAGTGTTTCCTTTCAAATGGTACCAAGAAATGCATGTCCTTGCTTCACGGCCTGAGCTACAGGCAGTTAGATTTGGGTATGTCATTTTAGGCGAAAATTTAACAAATGGGGCGGATCCTTTTAATTGATGTCCCCTTAACTGCCCTGAATGCCTCTGTTGATCCTACAGATATTGTATGCAATAATAATGTGCCTATGAACCATAGTTATACTGTTAGCACTGAGGAGATGTGCCCTAGTAGGAAGTGTGCAGCTCATCCTGCACTATCAGTTCAAATTTAAAAGAAATTAGCATGTCTATTTCTGATAAACTACCCAGTAAAGCATTAAAAACAGTAAATCATCCCAAAAAGTGGCATAAATAGCCCACATTAACATATGTAGCCTTAGAAACAAGGTTCACAAAATCAATAACGTAATAATCCAGGCAGAATCACATCCAGCCGTGATTGGGAGTCCCATATGGCGGCACACAATTGGCCCAGCACCGTCCAGGTTTGGCCGGGGTAGGCCATCATTGTAAATAAGAATTTGTTCTTAACTGACTTGCCTAGTTAAGTAAAGGTTAAATATTTTTTTTTAAAACGTGCTAGTAACAGATGACATTCATATTCTGACTATCTCTGAAACTCAATTAGATAATACCACTGATGATAAAGTGGTAGCAATACATTGTGATAACATTTACAGAAACTACAAAAATGCCAATGGGGGCGATATTGTGGTCTACATTCAGAACCACATTCCTGTAAAGCTAAGAGAGGAACTCATGTTAAATACGGTTGTAGTAATATGTGACCGACCACCTCGATTCAGTCTTATGTAGCAACATTTGAAATAGTTTTTTACATTGGATAAAAGTAGAGACTCAGATTGTATATCATTCACTGCAGTTGAGGAACACATGGGAAAGTAATTCTGCTTTGAAAGTTGATAAACTTGTAACCCCACTTTTTAGAAAATGGCCCAGGAATGTTTTGGTACACCTACTGAAAAGCTCTTCTTTGTCTACACCCATTCATTTTCATTCACATCCTCTTAAGCCCCACCCATATCTTTAAGGATTCACATGTGAGGAAATGTGCACAGTGGTGTAAAGTACTTAAGTAAAAATACTTTCATGTACTACTTAAGTCATTTTTGGGGGGTATCTGTACTTTACTATTTATATTTTTGACAACTTTAACTTTTACTCCTCTACATTCCAGAAAAAAAGTAATATACTTTCTACTTCATACATTTTTGCTGACACCAAAAGTACCAGCTACATTTTGAATGCTTAGCAGGACAGGAACATTGTCTAATTCATACACTTAAAGAGACATACGTACTGCATCTGATCTGGCTGAGTCACTAAACACAAATGCTTTGTTTGTAAATTATGTCAGTGTGGGAGCGTGCCCTTGGCTCTCCGTAAAAAAAAAGATAAAAAATAAAATAGTTCTCTGGTTTGCTTAATATAAGGAATTTGTAATGATTTATACTTTTAATGCTTAAGTATATTTTAGCAATTACATTTACTTTTGATACTTAAGTATATTTAAAAGCAAATACTTTTTTACTTTTACTCACATAGGATTTTACTGGGTGATTTTCACTTTAACTTGAGTCATTTTCTATTAAGGTATATTTTACTTTTACTCATGTAACAATTGGGTACCTTTTCCACCACTGCATGTGCTAAGTCGTGAGTACGGTAGTGTACAACCAAAGTTTTCAAGACTAAAGACTGGTTTATACGACTTCTATCGACATGCCTATATAAAGTTGTCGCAGTGACATCAGGAACATTCTATTGTCGTCCGACATTAAACTTTTTGCCGTTATGAAAAAGTATAAACAAAAAAAAACAGAGGCTGCATGACATCGCAGCCTGGGGGTCCAAAATAGCAGAACTGGTGCATTTTAACACCAATAAACCCAGTCGTTTAAACATTAATTCAGTATATGTTAAGCTAGCAAACCAGGCAACTAAAAGCAACTTTATAAACAATATTTTTGATTTCTTTCTAGATTGTTTGAAGGTGTAAACGGTAAAGGGAAATGGTTTCTTGCATAGTGGAGTCTTGTTTCAACGTGTATATAGCTAGCTAGCTAGCTAGCTAGCTAGCTAGCTAGCTAGCTATCAGTCAACCTACCCCGGTGAAATCATCAACATGAATTTACCATATCTTTACTAATGCTGTATACATTTGCTTTAAAGCAGTATCCAAATCCATCGGATTTAGTGATCACAAATAGTAGCCATTTCTAGGAAAATCAAAGTGTATAGGTCATACAAGAAGTTTTGTAGTGATTCCTATGTTGATTATGTAAATAATATTTTCTGGTCTGTGGTGCGTAATGAGGAACAACCAGACGCTGCACTTGACACATTTATGAAATTGCTTTATTCCAGTTACTAATAAGCATGCACCAATGAAGAAAATTACTGTTAAAACTGTTCAGACACCTTGGAGTAAAAATTGTATGGTTGAGAGGGATGAGGCTAAAGGAACACTTTAAAAAGAGCTGCAGTTAGTTTCAGAATGGGTGGCAAGGAATTAGTTAGTCCTAAATATTTACAAAACTAATATCATTGTATTTGGGAAACCCTAAAACCCTAAACCTCAACTAAGTCTTGTAATGAATAATATGGAAGTTTAGCAAGTGACTAAACTGCTTAGAGTGACCCTGGATTGTAAACTGTCATGGTCAAAACATGTTGATACTACAGTAGCTAAGATGGGGAGAAGTTTATCCATAATAAAGCACTGCTCTGCATTCTTAAGAAAACTATCAACATGGCAGGTCCTATGGGCCCTAGTTTTGCCGCACCTGGACTACTGTCCAATTGTGTGGACAGGTGACACTAACAGGGACTTAGGAAAATTACAGTTGTCTCAGAACAGGGCAGCACGGCTAGCCCATATGTGTACACTGAGAGCTAACATTAATAATATGTATGTCAATCGTTCATGGCTCAAAGTGGAAGAGAGATTGTCATCATCAATACTTGTTTTTGTAAGAAGTGTTGACAAGCTGAATGTACCGAGCTGTCAATTTAAACTACTAGCACACAGCTCAGATACCCATGCATACCCCAAAATACATGCGGTCTGTACTACATACAGCCATGGTACTCTATTCCACATCAGGTAACTGATACAAGTAGAACAATCAGATAAAAAACCAGATAAAAATACACCTTACGGAACAACGGGGACTGTGAAAAAACACACACACAGGTACAGACACGCATACGCACACACACGGTAGCACATGCACTCTACAGACACGTGCAATGTAATATTGTTGTATATGGTGTATTAATGTTATATGATGTGCTGTTTTATATTTTGTTTAATGTGTAATGTAAGTGCTTTAATGTGTTTGGGAACCAGGAAGTGTAGCTGCTGCATTGGCCGCATCTAATGGGCATCCCTAATAAATAAATACAAAATATGTGCTTGTGTCCCAAATGATACCATATTCCCTTTTTAGTGCACTACTTTGACCTTTACCCATTTTTGGGACTTACCTAAATCATTGGAGCACATTCTTTCATAAGCACTTTGTGTTAGTAAGTTATATGCTGAGGGTACACTCCAGAAAATGCTGGCCCTGGGTAGAAATTGAACAGAGCACACAGTGGGTTATTTTGACCAAGCCAGTTGGTTTGCGTTAATAACCCAACATATTTGGTTGTTTGTATTACCCCAAAATGTGTTAATTTAGCTATCAGCTGGATTTATATTCACTTTTCATGCTGAGTTCACCTAGCAGCTGTGTCTTTTTTTAAGGTATTCCATAGGTTATTTTCAGGAGGCATGACCTATTATGGGCGTGGCTTTCAGAAACATATTATTTTGCCACCCGTGAGAGAAAATGTTACGTTTGTACACTACAAATTAATATTTCCCTTCAATATTTTTGCACATTATAATCTTTTAATATAACATTAACATTCATTTTTACATAATGTAACACAATGGTACAAAATGCAAAAGCTCTTAAAGAACTCATACACTTGTAAGCCTCATTAAAGTTCCAAAAGTGTCATATCTCAACAAACCAGAATGACTAACCCAGCATCAACAACCCAACCTTAATATTTTTAAAGAAAACAACCCAACTAAGTGACATAATGGCTGCAACCCAGCAATTGGGTCATCCAAACCTCCCAGAATTTTGTAGAGTGTAGAATAAAGGTAGGACAACTAGAAATTAATAATGGATTTAATTCTGAAACACCGGGGGCTAAACACACACCAATGTCAATTTCTCTGTGTAGCCAGTTGTTTTTGCATTTTTTTGTCCTCTTGCTCTTCTTTCTGGTTGAAGTGGACTATAGTGCTGCAATATTGAAATGGACTATGATGTGTATGTATCTGTGTGTGTGTGCGTTTGTGTGTGCTTGTGTGTGAGTCTCCAGCTGAACTACGCAGAGTCCAGGCTGACCCAGCTGGAGGGCTGCCGCTGTGACAGGACGTGCAGTGCCAACGGTGTGGACTACAGAGACAAAGAGCTGTGGGTGGAACCAGAGAACTGCAGGAACTGCGTCTGCATGGTGGGTATCCCACCCCATCACACAGATACAATGACTTTGTATCTTCTCCTCACAAAAGTCAATAGTTTCACCTCACACTAGTCAATTTGTGTGTTTTTGGTATATTCATGTCAGTTCAATTCACAAGATAAAAAACATACAAATAATGATAATGAGGGGCAATAAACAATAGATAACATTATAAAACAGAATGGCGCCAGCGAGGATGGCTGCTGTTTTACAGGCTAATAACCAACTGTGCTATTTGGTTTGTTATTTCGCATTGTTTGTAACTCATTTTGTACATAATGTTGCTGCTACTATCTCTTATGACCGAAAAGAGCTTCTGGATATCAGAACAGAAATTACTCACCTCAAACTGGACAATATTTTTTTATTTAATGAGTCCAACGCTGGCTGGCTTCTCAGTGCATCGGCAGGACAGAGCAGCTACGTCTGGCAAGACGAGGGGCGGGGGTGTGTGTCTATGTGTCAATAACTGCTGGTGTGCGATGTCTAATTTGAAAGAATTCTCGAGGTATTGCTCGCCTGAGGTAGAATAACTCATGATAAGCTGTAGACCACACTATCTGCCAAGAGAGTTCTCATCTATATTATTCGTAGCCGTCTATTTCCCACCACAAACCGATGCTGGAACTAAGGCCGCACTCAACGAGCTGAATAAGGCCATAAGCAAACCAGTAAATGCTCATCCAGAAGCGGTGCTCCTAGTGGCCGGGGACTTCAATGCAGGCAAACTTAAATCAGTTTTACCTAATTTCTACCAGCATGTCACATGTGCAACCAAGGGGAAAAAATCTCTATACCACCTTTACTCCACACACACAGATGCATGCAAAGCTCTCCCATGCCCTCCATTTGACAAATCTGACCATAATTATATCCTCCTGATTCCTGCTTACAAGCAAAAAATGAAAGCATAAAGTGCAAGTGATTCGTTCAATACGGGAGTGGTCAGATGACGAGGATGCTACGCTACAGGACTGTTTTGCTAGCACAGACTAGAATAGTATACCACCTCAGTTACCGGCTTCATCAATAAGTGCATCAACGACGTCGTCCCCACAGTGACCATACATACATTTCCCAACAAGAAGCCATGGATTACAGGTAACAACCGAACCGAGCTAAAGGCTAGAGCTGCCGCTTTCAAGAAGCGGGACACTAATCCGGACACTTATAAGAAATCCCGCTATGCCCTCAGACGAACCATCAAACAGGCAAAGTGTCAATACAGGACTAAGATAGAATCCTACTACACCAGCTTTGACGCTCTTCGGATGTGGCAGGATTTGAAAACTATTATGGACTACAAAGGGAAACCCAGACGCGATCTGCCCAGTATTGCCCAGTGTCTACCAAACGAGGATAATTTACTTTTATGCTCACTTCAAGGCAAGAAACACTGAAAAATGCATGAGAGCACCAGCTTTACCGGACAACTGTGTGATCACGCTCTCCATTGCCGATGTGAGGAAGACCTTTAAACAAGTAAACATTCACAAAGTCACGGAGACAGATGGTTTACCAGGACATGTACTCAAAGCATGCGCTGACCAACTGGCAAGTGTCTTCACTGACATTTTCAATCTCTCCCTTACCGAGTCTGTAATATCTACATGTTTCAAACAAGAAAGCAAAGGTAACCAGCCTAAATGATTACTGCCCTGTAGCACTCACATCGGTAGCCATGAAGTGCTTTGAAAGGCTGGTCAGGGCTCACATCATCCCGGAAACTCTAGACCCACTCCAATTCGCATATCGCCCCAACAGATCCACTGATGATGCAATCTCAATCGCTCGCCACACTGCCCTTTCCCACCTTGGCAAAAGGAACTCATATTTGAGAATACTGTTATTTGATTAAAGGTCAGTGTTCAACACCATAGTGCCCACCAAGTGCATCACAAAGCTAAGGACCCTGGGACTGGGCACCTCCCTCTGCAACTGGATCCCGGACTTCCTGACGGGCCTCCCACTAGTGGTAAGGGTAAGCAACAACACATCTGTCAAGCTGATCCTCAACACTGGGTTCCCTCAGGGGTGTGTGCTTAGTCCCCTCCTGTGCTCCCTGTTCACCCATGACTGCGTAACCAAGCATGACTCTAACAGCATCATTAAGTTTGCTGATGACACAAGAGTGTTAGTCCTGATCACCAACAACAAAGCCTATAAGGAGGAGGTCAGAGACCTGCCAGTGTGGTGCCAGGACAAAAACCTCTCCCTCAATGTGAGCAAGACAACAGGCCCCCATTAACATCGACAGGGCTGAAGTGGTGCAGTGGTGCAGGTCGAGAGTTTCTAGTTCCTTGGTGTCCACATCACCTAGGAACTTACATGGATATATATAATAATATAATTTATATTTGACATTCTTCAAAGTAACCCAAAAATGATTTGAGATTTGAGATTTTTCAAAGTAGCCACCCTTTGCCTTGATGACAGCTTTGCACACTCTTGGCATTCTCTCAACCAGCTTCACCTGGAATGCTTTTCCAGCCGTCTTGAAGGAGTTCCCACATTTGCTGAGAACTTGTTGTCTAATTTTATGGTCCAACTCATCCCAAACCATCTCATTTTAGTTGAGGTTGGGGGATTGTGGAGTCCAGGGCATCTGATGTTGCACTACATCACTGTCCTTCTTGGTAAAATAGCCCTTACACAGCCTGGGGTTGTGTTAGGTCATTGTCTTGTTGAAAACAAATGATAGTCCCACTTAGCCCAAACCAGAAGGGATGGCATATAGCTGCAGAATGCTGTGGTAGCCATGCTGGTTAACCTCTCCAGGGTATGTGGGACACTAGCGTCCCATCTGGCCAACATCCAGTGAGGTTGCAGAGCGCCAAATTCAATTACAGAAATGTTCATTATAAAAATTCAGAAAACAAAACATATTTCACATAGGTTTAAAGATGAACTTCTTGTTAGATCACCCACAATGTCATATTTATAAAATGCTTTTCGGCGAAAGCATACCTAGCCCAGAACATACCTAGCCTAGAACATAGCCCAGTTGACAAATTATTACAAACAGTACCAGCCAAGCAGAAGCGTTACAATACTCAGAAATAGAGATAAAATTAATCACTTACCTTTGATGATCTTCATATGGTGGCAATCAGAAGACATTCATTTACTCAATAAATGTTCCTTTTGTTCGATGAAGTCTCTTTATATCCAAAAACCTTTCTTCAGTAATCCACAGGCTCAAACTCAATCAAAACAATAAGACAAAAAAATCCAAATTGTATCCGTAAAGTTCATAGAAACATGTCAAACGATGTTTATATTCAATCCTCAGGTTGTTTTTTAGCCTAAATGATCTATAATATTTCAACCGGACAATAACGTTGTCAATATAAAAGGTAAACAAGAAATGCTTATGCGCCTGAAAAAACTCTGTCACGTTAGGGTCCACTCGTTCAAACTGGTCTTACTCCCTCATTTATACAAGCCTGAAACTATTTCTAAAGACTGTTGACATCTAGTGGAAGGCATAGGAACAGCAAATTAAGTCCTAAGTCAATGGATACTGTTATGGCATTGAATAGAAAACTACAAAACCCCCCAAAACTACTTCCTGAATGGATTTTTCTCAGGTTTTCGCCTGCTAAATCAGTTCTGTTATACTCACATACATTATTTTAACAGTTTTGGAAACTTTAGACTGTTTTCTATCCACATGTACCAGTTATATGCATATCATATCTTCTGGGCCCGAGTAGCAGGCCGTTTAATTTGGGCATGCTTTTCATCCAAAATTCCGAATGCTGCCCCCTACCCTAGAGAGGTTAAGTGTGCCTTGAATTCTAAGTAAATCACAGACAGTGTCACCAGCAAAGCACCCCCACACCATAACACCACTTCCTCCATGCTGTACGGTGTGGAAATACACATGCAAAGATCAACCGTTCACCTACACAGCGTCTCACAAAAACAGGACGGTTGGAAGAAAACATCTCAAATTTGGACATCGGACCAAAGGACACAATTTCCACCGTTCAAATGTCCATTGCTCATGTTTCTTGGCCGAAGCAAGTCTCTTCTTCTTATTCATGTCCTTTAGTAGTGTTTTTTGTTGTTGCAGCATTTCAACCATGAAGGCCTGATTAACACATTCTCCTCTGAACAGTTGATGTTGAGATCTGTATATTACTTCAACTCTGTGAAGCATTTACTTGGGCTGCAATTTCTGAGGCTGGTAACTCTAACGAACTTACCATCTGCAGCAGATGTAACTCTGGGTCTTCCATTATTGTGGCGGTCCTCATGAGAGGCAGTTTCATCATAGTGCTTGATGGTTTTTGCATCTGCACTTGAAGAAACTTTCAAAGAAACTTGAAATTGTTCATATTGACTCACCTTTCTGTCATAAAGTAATGATGGACTGTCATTTCTCTTTGCTTATTTGAGCTGTTCATGCCATAATATGGACTTGGTCTTTTACCAAATTAGGGCCAGCCCCCCCTTCCTTGTCACAGCACACCTGATTAGCTCCAATGCATTAACCTCTAGTGACACCACATCCCGTGAACGGGACCATTGTCATCATCTGACACTAATTAGAATAACGCAACAGACATAAATATTACTAGAAAATATTCCTATTCATGAAAATCCCAAGTGAAATATATTGAGACACAGCTTAGCCTTTTGGTAATCACCCAGTCATCTCAGATTTTCAAAATATGCTTTACAACCAAAGCTAGACAAGCATTTGTGTAAGTTTATCGATAGCCTAGCATAGCATTTTGTCCATCTAGCAGCAGGTAACTTGGTCACGGAAATCAGAAAAGCAATCAAATTAAATCGTTTACCTTTGATTAGCTTCAGATGTTTTCACTCACGAGACTCCCAGTTAGATAGCCAATGTTCATTTTTTCCAAAAATATTATTTTTGTAGGCTAAATAGCTCCGTTTGTTCTTCACGTTTGGCTGAGAAATCGACCGGAAATTACGGTCACGAAAACGCAGAAAAATATTCCAAATTAGCTCCATAATATTGACAGAAACATGGCAAACGTTGTTTATAATCAATCTTCAAGGTATTTTTCAAATATCTATTCGATAATATATCCACTGGGACAATTTGTTTTTCAGTAGGACCGATTGGAATATTGGCTACCTCTGTATTTTACGCGAGAGTCACTCTGAGAGTCATCAGGTGACCACTTACACAATGTAGCCGCTTACGGGTATTCTTTAACATAAATGCGTAAAACTACGTCACAACGCTGTAGACACCTTGGGGAATACGTAGAAAAAGTAATCTGGTTGATAGCCCATTCACTGCTCAATAGGGATGCATTGGAACGCAGAGCTTTCAAAGCACGAGGCACTTCCGGATTGGATTTTTCTCAGGCTTTCGCCTGCAATATCAGTTCTGTTATACTCACAGACAATATTTTTTCAGTTTTGGAAACTTTAGAGTGTTTTCTATCCTAAGCTGTCAATTATATGCATATTGTAGCATCTTGTCCTAACAAAATATCTCGTTTATTTAGGGTACGTTATTTTTCCAAAAATGAAAATACTGCCCCCTAGTCACAAAAGGTTTTAAGAAGGAAAGGAATTCCATAAATTAACTTTTAAGAAGGAACACCTGTTAATTGAAATGCATTCCAGGTGACTACCTCATGAAGCTGGTTGAGAAAATGCCAAGAGTGTGCAAAGCTGTCATCAAGGAAAAGAGTGGCTATTTGAAGAATCTCAAATATTAAATATATTTAGATTTGTTTAACACTTTTTGTGGTTAATACATGATTCCATATGTGTTATTTCAAAGTTTTGATAAGTTCACTATTATTCTACAATGTTGAAAATAGTAAAACCTTTTTTTTTTTACGAATGAGTAGGTGTTCTAAAACTTGTATATCCTGGACAGTGTCAAAGGAAGACCCCAAAAATATTCTTTCTCTATTTCCTCCCAAAGCTAATGGGCTTAATTGTGTCCACAACAAGGACAATGGAATAGGTTTCAATATGATATAATTAGACAATGTAATATACTAAAATAGGATATAACCTAATATGGAGAACAGGCTCTCTCGCGCTCGCTCTCTCTCGCTCTAATTTTTTAAATGTAGTTGTTGTGGTAGGATTAAGTATATTGTTTTTCGACCCACATGGGGATGCCGTCCCTGTCACTTTGGCACGGTTTTAGGTGTGTTGCTGAAGCTACTGTCACTGTGGAGGAGTTTCTGATTGCCGTAGTAGAGAAGGTAGGATATGAGAATGTTGCTTACACTGATGAATAAAGCGGTGGTGTTTTTTCTTAAATAAGAGCGCCTTGTTGATCGTATGGTTGAGCCTGGCGTATTTCTTAAAGGAATGTTTATTCAAGTTACGCCGTTTTTTTCTCCGTCAACAAGGGTAATGATTTCGAATGTACCGCCGTTTATTCCCAATGAGTTATTGCGGTTTGGGAAGTTCGCAAGTTCAATTAAGATTGTCCCGTTGGGTTGCGAACACTCAGCTTTGAAACTGGTTATGTCGTTTCGGCGACAGGTGTTTATGTTTTTGGACTCACCGGAGCAGACTTTGGAGTTATCGTTTAAAGTCAGGTATGACAACAGACTGTATATGGCTCATGCTAGTACGGGTAGTCAACGGTGTTTTGAGTGTGGTGATGGGAGAAGGCAGAGGGAAGATCGCAGGTGGTCCTCGTAACGCCTGGGCCCACTGATGTAGGGAGCGGTGGGCCGACAGCGGTAGAGCAGCCACAAGCACTTGTTGCTGAGGAACAAGTTATCTATGTTGAGGGCACGGAGTAGCAACTGGTACCAGGGGGAAATGTTATGCAGCAGAAAAATAGTTGTTGTTGAAGGTAAGGATGGATCTGAAGAGCCATTTCCTCAGACTAATGAGGAGGTGCCCATTATGAGTGCTGGGGTACGGGGGGGGGGGGGGGGGGGTCATGTGGAGCTAATCTTCCAGGTAGTGGAGATGCCCACTATGAGTAATGGGGTACAGGAGGTGGTTCAGGTGGGGCTAGTCTCCCAGGTAGGGGAGGAGATGCCTGGTACGAGTGATGGGGTGCAAGAGGGGACTGTTGAGAGGGATTTGGTAGAAGGGAGTCAGGGGTCTGTGGCCTCCGTTGAGGAGGATCGGGAGAAGGATATGGATATCTCTATTGATAAGATAACAGCTGGTGACGACTCAATTTACAATCAAGAGGAGGTAAATGGGTTCCTGGATCAGACTTTTGGGAAATCTGTCAAATTGGCAGATTTTTTTGATGTTGATAAGTTTGTGAGGTCAGCTGTGATGTTACAGAAGACGGTGGGGTTAGACCAGTTGAGTGAGAAGAAGCGTTTTTGCTTGAGGAAATTTGTTTCAGCTGTCACAGCAGCAAAAGGTAGTGGGAAATGTGGTCAGGTTAAGAGAAAATGTAACAATGATGATGATCATGCCTTATAGGGTGTCTTTTTTCTTTTTGGTTTCTGTGTGGTTTCTTCTGCTTTTCCATATGGAGGTACTAATGGTAGGTTCTCTCAATATTAATGGGGGAAGGGACAGGAATAAGAGGGCTTGGGTATTAGAAATAATAAAACAGAAAAGGCTTAATGTAGTTTTTCTACAGGAGACACAGTGATGAGGCTAATGAGGTTGACTGGGGTATGTGGTGGGAGGGGCAGTCATGGTCATGGTACTAATTTCAGTGCTGGGGTGGCAATCTTTTTTTCCTCAGGCTTAGGGGTGACTGTGGTATCTACAACAGAGATTGTCAAGGGTTGGGTTTTATTGGTCAAGGCGGATGTTTTGGGTTTTATGTTTTTTTATTTTTTATGTTTATGCTCTTAATGAGGGTACAGAGCGTATTGCTGTATTTGATCAAATACAGGAAACCTTAAGACAGTGTGACCAAGAGGGGTGTGTTGTTTTAGGGGGGGACTGGAACTGTACAGTGGATGTTACTGTTGATCACACTGCTGAAGAACCTCACCTGCGGTCAGCCACTTGTCTGTCTGGTTTATTAACTGAGGTTGAGCTTTCTGATGTGTGGAGAGTAAGAAATGCAAGAGTTAGCAGTACACATGGCTAAAAGTTAATGAAGGTTGTCTCAGTGCGGCAAGGTTAGACAGGTTTTATGTCTCTAAGCAATACTGTAGTACGGTTGGAAATAAAATTACTCCTGAGGGTTTCTCTGATCACCATATTGTTCCTGTTGATATTCACTTGTCCTGGCCAGTGGTATTTTAATGTTAAGTTGTTACATGATGTCATGTTTTGAGAAAGGTTTTTGTTATTTTGGGAAAAATGGAAGGTTACAAAAGGGAATTTTGAGTCCTTGAGACAATGGTGGGAGGTTGGGAAGGCCCAAATACGATTGTTTTGTCAACAGTATACTGCCCTGTCTCGTATTGAAGTTAAAGAGACTATCAGGGCCCGTGAACAGGACATCAAATCTATTGAATTGAAGTTGCTCACTCAGAATGACCCTGGACTAGTTATGAACTTACAGGACAAGAGACGTGAACTGATGTCATTTCTACATGAAAGAGCGAATGGTGCCTTGATTAGGTCTCGTTTAGCTACCCTCAAGGATATGGATGCTCCTAGAGCTTTTCTATTAAACCTAGGACAGTCAACATTGCAACGTTAACAGATGGTTTGCCTTCGTCTCCCTGATGGGAAGGTGACCACGGATGACAGTGAAATGTGTCAACATGCCGTGGATTTTTACTCTGCCCTCTATAAGGCGGAGGATTGTGATTCTCTGTGTACTGAACCGTTGTTAAATGGACTTCCTCAATTGGGCCCTGAGCAGAGAGTTGCTTTGGACTCTAACATTACTCTGCAGGAGCTGTCCACAGCAGTAATGCAGCTCTCAATAGGCCGAGCGCCTGGAATCGATGGTTTACCATCTTAGTTTCATAAGCACTTTTGGGGGTCTATTTGGGTGGATTTTTATGAAGTGGTTTGTGAATCTTTTCATGGGGGTTCTCTTCCTGTATCCTGTCAATGTGTGGTGCTTTCATTGTTGCAAAAAATGGGAGATTTGGCTCTTATAAAAAATTGGTGACCTGTTGCATTGCTGTGCGCAGAATATAAAATTGTATTTAAATGTCTTTCAAACAGGTTGAAAGAATATCTGGGGCTGTTGGTCCACAAGGACCAGTTTTACTGTGTACCTGACCGCTGTATTGTTAACTTGTTTCTAATAAGAGAGGTTTTAGACATTTGTAAACTCTCTGATGTAAATGTGGGTTTACTTTCTTTGGATCAGGAGAAGACCTTTGATTGTGTGGATCACCAGTACTTGTTCAAAACAATGAAAGCCTTTGGGTTTGGGGATGTGTTCTTGTCTTGGATGAGTTTACTGTATGCTGGGGCCTCATGTGTGGTGAAGGTGGGGGGTGGTTTGAGTTGCCCCATCCTTGTCAAAAGGGGCATCAGGCAGGGATGCCCAATTTCAGAGCAGTTATATTGTCTGGCAATTGAACCAATGCTTTGTTTTTTAGGAGCGAGGCTTACTGGTTTCTCTGTGCCAGGAGTAATGAAAGGTCCCATGATAGCACTGTCTGCGTATGCAGATGATGTGACAGTTTTTATTCAGACGGGGTCCGCTCCACGGTTACCAGAGGGGCTTCAGTGGGGCAGAGATGGGATGAAGACTTTGTTTTTTTTTTCTAGGCTCTGATGTATTTCAGAAAAAGAACTGAGAGGGTGTAGTGGAGAAAGTGTGTGCCAGACTGTCAAGGTGGAAATGGGTGCTACCCCAGCTGTTTTATAGGGGAAGGGTACTGGTAGCTAATAATCTTGCTGCCTCTACCCTGTGGCAGACTAATGATTTTACAGCCACCTGATACAAGAGCTTCAGAGGACACTTGTCAATTTCTTCTGGACTGGACAACACTGGATTAAAGCTGCAGCCCTGTACTTGCCACTGCACTAGGGTGGGCAAGGCCTGGTGGACATTTCTTCCAGGATCATGGCTTTCCGGCTTCAAGCAGCCCAGAGACTGTTGTACAGTGACGGTTCTAGCTTGGTTGACACAGCCAACACATTGATGAGGAGAGTGGGCTGTTTGGGTTTAGACAAGCACCTTTACCTCTTAAAGCTGGAGGGGGGTGATTTGTCTAGCCTTACTCCATTTTATGAGTCTGTTATGCAGGCTTGGAGAGTTATTGTCAAGTCCCGTAAGGCCGGCACGCCACCAGGGATGTGGCTTGTTGAAGAACCTCTTTTTACCACACTGCCATCCAAATCAAATCAAATCAAATCAAATTTTATTTGTCACATACACATGGTTAGCAGATGTTAATGCGAGTGTAGCGAAATGCTTGTGCTTCTAGTTCCGACAATGCAGTAATAACAAGTAATCTAACTAACAATTCCAAAACTACTGTCTTGTACACAGTGTAAGGGGATAAAGAATATGTACATAAGGATATATGAATGAGTGATGGTACAGAGCAGCATAGGCAAGATACAGTAGATGGTATCGGGTACAGTATGTACAAATGAGATGAGTATGTAAACAAAGTGGCATAGTATAGTATAAAGTGGCTAGTGATACATGTATTACATAAGGATACCGTCGATGATATAGAGTACAGTATATACGTATGCGTATGAGATGAATAATGTAGGGTAAGTAACATTTATATAAGGTAGCATTGTTTAAAGTGGCTAGTGATATATTTACATCATTTCCCATCAATTCCCATTATTAAAGTGGCTGGAGTTGAGTCAGTGTCAGTGTGTTGGCAGCAGCCACTCAGTGTTAGTGGTGGCTGTTTAACAGTCTGATGGCCTTGAGATAGAAGCTGTTTTTCAGTCTCTCGGTCCCAGCTTTGATGCACCTGTACTGACCTCGCCTTCTGGATGATAGCGGGGTGAACAGGCAGTGGCTCGGGTGGTTGATGTCCTTGATGATCTTTATGGCCTTCCTGTGACATCGGGTGGTGTAGGTGTCCTGGAGGGCAGGTAGTTTGCCCCCGGTGATGCGTTGTGCAGACCTCACTACCCTCTGGAGAGCCTTACGGTTGAGGGCGGTGCAGTTGCCATACCAGGCGGTGATACAGCCCGCCAGGATGCTCTCGATTGTGCATCTGTAGAAGTTTGAGTGCTTTTGGTGACAAGCCGAATTTCTTCAGCCTCCTGAGGTTGAAGAGGCGCTGCTGCGCCTTCTTCACGATGCTGTCTGTGTGAGTGGACCAATTCAGTTTGTCTGTGATGTGTATGCCGAGGAACTTAAAACTTGCTACCCTCTCCACTACTGTTCCATCGATGTGGATAGGGGGGTGTTCCCTCTGCTGTTTCCTGAAGTCCACAATCATCTCCTTAGTTTTGTTGACGTTGAGTGTGAGGTTGTTTTCCTGACACCACACTCCGAGGGCCCTCACCTCCTCCCTGTAGGCCGTCTCATCGTTGTTGGTAATCAAGCCTACCACTGTTGTGTCGTCCGCAAACTTGATGATTGAGTTGGAGGCGTGCGTGGCCACGCAGTCGTGGGTGAACAGGGAGTACAGGAGAGGGCTCAGAACGCAACCTTGTGGGGCCCCAGTGTTGAGGATCAGCGGGGAGGAGATGTTGTTGCCTACCCTCACCACCTGGGGGCGGCCCGTCAGGAAGTCCAGTACCCAGTTGCACAGGGCGGGGTCGAGACCCAGGGTCTCGAGCTTGATGACGAGCTTGGAGGGTACTATGGTGTTGAATGCCGAGCTGTAGTCGATGAACAGCATTCTCACATAGGTATTCCTCTTGTCCAGATGGGTTAGGGCAGTGTGCAGTGTGGTTGAGATTGCATCGTCTGTGGACCTATTTGGGCGGTAAGCAAATTGGAGTGGGTCTAGGGTGTCAGGTAGGGTGGAGGTGATATGGTCCTTGACTAGTCTCTCAAAGCACTTCATGATGACGGATGTGAGTGCTACGGGGCGGTAGTCATTTAGCTCAGTTACCTTAGCTTTCTTGGGAACAGGAACAATGGTGGCCCTCTTGAAGCATGTGGGAACAGCAGACTGGTATAGGGATTGATTGAATATGTCCGTAAACACACCGGCCAGCTGGTCTGCGCATGCTCTGAGGGCGCGGCTGGGGATGCCATCTGGGCCTGCAGCCTTGCGAGGGTTAACACGTTTAAATGACGTGTCCAGTCCCGTACTCTGGGTTCAGGCAGCCTACGTTCATGCCTGTTAGGTGTGGGGTGTACTAAGCTGGGTCATCTGATGCGGAGCAGGAGCAGATCGTTGAGTCTGAAACTCTGGCACATCTGTTTATACAGTGTCCCAGGTTGGTTGGGATGATTGACCTGATCACTTCTTTGTTCTCAGCTTTGGTAGAGGTTTCCTCTCCCCAACTGTTTATATTTAGGCTAAAGTACAGGTTTAGTCGAAGGGGTGTAGTTATTTTGCTTAATTTTGTGTTAGGGGCAGCTAAATTAGCAATATGGAATACCCGAAAGAACAGTATTCGGGGACAGGGGTCTGTGGATGTGGTGGGAATGCTGGAGGGAGTGTTGACAGTGAGGCTGCTGGTTGAGTTTGCCATTTACAAACTGGTTAACAATATTGATCAGTTTATGAGTATATGGGGTATTCAGAGTCTGTTGTGTGCAGTTACTGTGGAGGAGGATTTGGTGCTGTGTTTTTAATTGATGTGTAACTATGGTTTTGTAGTGTTGTGTTTTTATTGTGTTGTGGGATTATTTAAAACTCTATCTCTCTCTCTCTCTCTCTCTCTCTCTCTCTCTGTCTCTGTGTGTGTACTCTGTTTTTTTGTTGATGCTTTCCAATGTACCAAGTAATTATCTTTTTGTTTTCTCATGATTTGGTTGGGTCTAATTGTGTTGCTGTCGTGGGGCCAGTTTGTGAGCAGAGTCCCTGTACCAGCTGGCAGAGGGTACTCTTCTCCAGGTTCATCTCTCTGTAGGTGAGGACTTTGTTATGGAAGGTTTGAGAATCACTTCTTGCAGGTGTTTGTCACATGTTGTGAATTTTTGGTATTTTTATATTTTTAGCAAGATCCTATTTGGAATGTCAAATTTTATGTTATTTTTGATGGAGCAGAAGGCCCTTCTTGCCTCGTCTCTCAGATCGTTATCTGTGGTGCTGATGTTTAGGCTGAGGTATGTATCGTTTTTGTGTGCTCTATGGCAACAATGTTTAGGTGGAATTTGTGTTCATGGTCCTGGCATCTGGACCTTTTTTGGAAAACCATTATTTTTGTCTTACTGAGATTAACTGCCTGGGCCAAAGTCTGGCAGAAGATTTAGTTAATGCTGCAGGCCCTCTTTGGTTGGGGACAGAAGCACCAGACCATGTGCAAACAGTAAACATTTAAGGTGAGGCCGGGTGCTGCAGACTGTTCTTGTGCCCTCACCAGTTCATTGATATAAATGTTGAAGAGGGTGGGGCTCAAGCTGCATCCCTCTCTCACCCCCTGGCCCTGAGGAAGGAAATCGGTGTTTTTTTATCATATTTTTACTGAACACTTGCTGTTTGTGTACATGGATTTTTTAATGTTGAACATTTTACCCCAACACTGCTGTCAATCCATTTAGTAAAAATTTGGTAAAAAGCCAATTTAACATTTGCTCAGAACATTGTTTTTGCTGAGGAAATGTAGGAGTCTGCTGTTAATGATAATGCAGATGATTTTCCCGTGGTTGCTGTTGATGCATATACCACGGTAGTTATTGTCAAATTTGTTTCCACTTTTGTGGATTTGGGGGGGATCAGATGTATCACCTATTGGAGAAACCACAAGAAATCTAAGTAAACTTCAATTCTATTTGGCTCTAAACAGACTGTACACGGTGACAGACTATCTGACCACTGTAACAGATTGAAAACTGAGAAAAACACAAACTATGTACAGACTCAGTGAGCACAGCTAGGCCATAGAGACCGGTTGTCCCAGGCAAACCTGGCTGCCCAGAGAGGACAGGCTATGCTCATTCTGCCCTTGTAACAACGTGTGCGGAGAGTCGGGAAGCAAGTTCAGGGAGTGAGTGTTTTAATGAAAAAACCGCAGCATAATCCAAAACAGGTAACACAAACCAGAAACCGAAACAATGACGCCCGGGGAAGGAGTTTGATTATGTGATTTGCACAAATAACAGATGAGGACTGATAAATAAGGACATGAGTTTTGAATGCAGTATGTTTTTGTCTGTCTGTTTTACACATCTTGTTGGCAGTGCCAAAGACACGGGCACACACTGGGATGTTAGAGCTCTGTAATGCTATCTGTTTGTTTTAGGGTAATCTTTTGTCTCTTCAGAATGGAGTGGTGGAGTGTCGCAGGATATTCTGTCCCCCTGCCAACTGCTCAGAGGACTCTCTTCCCGTGCATGTGGTGGGCACCTGCTGCAAGAAATGCAGACGTGAGTACTGTCATCATGCCTCGACCACAGAGTGAGGAGACAATGTGCTAGAGCACGGCACTCACATGGGTCAAGAGCTAGGCTGTGTATAGTTTGAGAATAGGGACAGTGTGTCCAGTGGAGTTGTTATTGTTTTAAAGTGTGGCACATAGAAAAAACGTTGTTTTTGTTCCTAAAGGGGTATAAACGCCTGTCACAGGGGTAGTACCCTGTACGGTACTTTCTTTGTACCTTTAATTATAGGTACAGAAAGCATTCGGAAAGCATTTATACTCCTTGACTTATTTCACATTTTGTTGTGTTACAGCCTGAATTTTAAATTGTTAAAATGTAGATTTTGTTTCACTGATCTACACACAGTACCCCATAATGTCAAAGTGGAATTTAAAAAAATAATAAAACATTTAAAGCTGAAATGTCTTTAGTCAATAAGAATTCAACCCTTTGTTATGGCAAGCCTAAGTATGTTCAGGGGTAAAAATGTGCTAAACAAATCACATAATAAGTTGGATGGACTCATTTGGTGTTCAATAATAGTAGTTAACATGAATTGTTTAATGGCTACCCCATCTCTGTACCCCACACATACAATTATATGTAAGGTCCCTCAATCAATGCCCATTTTTACTGGGCTCTACTCATATAGAACACACACACACACCTACACATATTTGGGACAAAAAATGAGCTCCACCTTGAACTTCAACCTGTCCATGAATGAACTGAGAGACAAAGCAAGAAGGGCTTTCTATGCCATTAAAATATATATTAAATTAGACATACCAATTAGGATCTGGCTCAAAATATTCAAATCAATAATATAACAAATTGCACAATATGGCAGTGAAATGTGGGTCCGCTTACAAAACAAGAATTTTACCAATTGTACAAACACCCAATTGAAATGCTGCATACAGAATGTTGTAAGAGCATCCCCAGAGTACAGAGAAAAACTCCAATCAATGCATGCAGAGCAGAATTAGGTCAATTCCCTTTTCTTCTCAATATCCAAAAAAGAGCCAACAAATGCTATAATCATTTAAAAACAAGTGACCCCCTACATACAAAGCCCTCGATGCAAGAGGTGACCATAGAGAAGAGTCCCCTCAGCAGCTGGTCCAATCAAACAAAGCCTCAAGAAAGCACTCAGAAAATCTGACCCAACCAAATGATTACAAATAAAAATAAAAAATGCATCACCTATTGGAGAAACCAGTAAGTAAACCAGTAAAGTAAACTTCAATGCTATTTGGCTCTAAACAAACAGTACACGGTGGCAGACTATCTAACCACTGTAACGGATAGAAAACTGAGGAAAACACTATGTACAGACACAATGAGCACAGCCTGGCCATAGGGACCAGTTGTCTGGTTTCATAATAAGTTCATTGACTCATTTGGTGTTCAATAACAGTGGTTAACATGATTTTTTTTTTTATGGATAAGCCATCTCTGTACCCCACACATACAGGACCCCCTGTAAGGACCCTCAATCGAGTATTGCGTTTCAAGCACATTCAACCACAAAGACCAGGGAGATGTTTTAATGCCTCAAAAAGAAGGGCACAGATTGGTAGATATGTAAAAATAGGCAGAACACTTAATATCCCTTTGAGCATGGTAAAGTTATTAATTACACTTTGGATATTGTATCAATACACCCAGTTACTACACAGATACAGGCGTTCTTCCTAACTCAGTTGCTGGAGAGGAAGGAAACAGCTCAGAGTTTCCATGAGGCCAATGGTGATTTTAAAACAGTTACAGAGTTGTGAAATTAGAAAACTGAGGATGGATCAACAACATTAAAGTTACTCCACAATTACTAACCTAAATGACAGGGTGAAAATAATGAAGCTTGTGAAAATGAAAATATTCCAAAACATAAATCCTGTTTTCAACCATGCACTTAAAGATGCACTATGCAGAAATCCCTCTGCCATTTCCTGGTTGCTAAAATTCTAATAGTCTGCCTAATTTCAATATATATGACTGAACAAGGAAGTATATTGTAGAGAATCATTGTACCATCCAAACCGTTGTGAAATATATTTTCAATAACCACAAACATTGTATTTTCAGCTGTTTGAAGCTGGTGTACAAAACCGAAAGTAAAAGACACAAAAACAAAACTTTAAAATGGAAACATAGAAATAGCGCAAATAAAACAGACTCTTCTTACACTTGCTTTCAATAAGCTTTACAGTGGCTTGTGAGAAGTATTCACCCCTCTTGGCATATTCCGTATTTTGTTGCCCTAAAACCTGTAATTAAAATATATTTTTGGAGGGTTTGTATTATTTGATTTACACAACATACTTTGAAGATGCAAAATATTTTTTTATTGTAAAACAAACAAGAAATAAGAAAGAAAAGCACAAAACTTGAGCGTACATAACTATTCATCCCTCAAAATCAACACTTTGTAGAGCCACCCTTTGCAGCAATTAAGCTGCAAGTCTCTTAGGGTATGTCTCTATAAGCTTAGCACATCTAGCCACTGGGATTGCTACCGATTCTTCAAGGCAAAACTGCTCCAACACCATCAAGTTGGATGGGTGGAGCTGGTGTACAGCAATTTTTAAGTCATACCACAGATTCTCAATTGGATTGAGGTCTGAGCTTTGACTAGGCCATTCCAAGACATTTAAACGTTTCCCCTTAAACCACTCGAGTATTGCTTTAGCAGTATGCTTAGGGTCATTGTCCTGCTGGAAGGGGAACCTCCATCCTAGTCTCAAATCTCTAGAAAACATGAAACAGCTTTCCCGCAAGAATCTCCCTGTATTTAGCATCATCCATCAATTCCGACCAGTTTCTCATTCCCTGCCGATTAAAAACATCCCCACAGCATGATGCCTCCACCACCATGCTTCACTGTGGGGATGGTGTTGTCATGACGTTGGCCTCTTTGGGTATAGCAAGCCCCATCCCCCTCTCCCTGCCTACCCCTTTCCTCCTTCAACTAGGTTGCTGTGGTCAGAGAGATGTCGTAAATTCCTGAGGATCTCCTCATGGACACACAGTGTAGAAAGAGTACATTTTCATAGAGAACAAAGCAATTCGTTCCACCTCACAGAACTTGAGGTACGAACAAATTTCATTTTCCGAAGAAAGTATAAAAGATCGGTGAAGAATCCAGCTACGAACTGGTCCATTTGTCACAACTTGGGGAAGCTCATGGGAGACGGTGTGGCCACATTACCATAATGCTGTTTATATAATAGCCTCAGATATGAGGTTTACATCTAATTGTTGAATAAGATGAATGAGTGAGCATGATAGTGTTTGTATAATTGTGTAATATGATTTTGGACTGTTTAATGAAGAAAAATAAAATTCCCTTTTGATTTGAACTAAATCAGAGGACCGTCCCAGAGCCCAGTCAAGGTGAGGCCTCCTAGGACAGCCCTTTTTCGGCCCTTCCGAATAAAACCCGCACTCGGGTTTTTGATCAGCAGACCGAGCTTACCTCAATTACGAGATGGCTAAAGGTTGCAGACCATGTTTTTCTCCATTAGAGGAGACAAAGGTTGTAGACCATTGCTGAATCTTTTAACCATACCACGTGGTTAAACTCTTAGACTATCGATACTGACAGAATAAGAACAAGTCTTTGATATTAATTACTAGTCTGCAGCTAGGAATTCAGTATCATTGAACACGAAGAACGACAACCGCCGAAACATCCACTCTATAACAAATTAATGAATGTCACTCTGAACTATCCCATATAACCAGGACGGAGAGAGAGAGGGAGAGAGACGGACAATTCTTCAAAATAAACTAACTTTTCACCAGCGATCAAGATAACACACTGAGCGTAAATATATATATTGATTGCAATTGTTCCCGAATGAGTGAGCGTTCATGTGCAAAGGATTAGCATTTCAATTGGTATGATTATCACTCTGTCGTGACTTCTAAGTTGACCCCCACTCCCCTTTTGTCTAACAAGCCGAAATGCCGGTTTAGCTCACTAGGGCACATTCTCCTATCATTTCATGTAACCATATTTGTTTGTTTATGCATTTCTGTGAATTACTTAGCAATAAATAAATGATATAAGACAATTGATGTATGGATGACTCATCGTGAAGACTGGGTTTGTGCAGATAATCAACAATTTACGACGTTTGGAATGAGGCTAATGTGAGGTAAAGTAAATAATTCATTAATTCGAAGACTAATTGATCAGATAAAATATCTGAAAAGGTTTTTTAGGAAATGATTACAAAGTTATCTAAATATTTTTCCTTGGTGCCCCGACTTCCTAGTAATTACGGTTGCATGATTAATCAGTCTAATCGCGTAATACTAATTACAGAGAATCTTTGATAAAAACTATGTCTTCAGTTTACTGATTGTAAAGACATGTCAGTGTACTCGGGGTGATGTGAGGTGTTGGGTTTGCATCCACATAGTGTTTTCCTTGATGGAAAAAAAGCTCAATTTTAGTCTCATCTGACCAGAGTACCTTCTTCCATATGTTTGGGGAGTCTCCCACATGCCTTTTGGCGTACACCAAACATGTTTGCTTATTTTGTCTTTTTAAGCAAATGGACTTTATTTAACTAATTATGTGACATCAGAAGGTAATTGGTTGCACCAGATCTTATTTTGGGGCTTCCTAGCAAAAGGGGTGAATACATATACATGCACCACTTTTCCGTTTTTTCCCCTATTTCTTTTAAACAATACATTTTTTACAGTTCACTTCACCAATTTGGACTATTTTGTGTATGTTCATTACATGAAATCCAAATAAAAACCCATTTATATTACAGGTTGTTATGCAACAAAATAGGAAAAACGCCAAAGGGGTGAATACTTTTGCAAGGCACTGTAAAGTATTACTACAAAAATTGTGGCAAAGGACTCTTTGTCCTGAATAAAAAGCGTTATGTTTGGGGCAAATCCAACACAACACATCACTGAGTACCGCTCTTCACATTTTCAATCATGGTTGTGGCTTCATCGTGTTATGGGTATGCTTGTCATCGGCAAGAACTAGGGAGTTTTTTGAATTAAATACAACTATAAGCACAAGCGAAATCGTAGAGGCAAACCTGGTTCAGTCTGTTTTCCAACAGACACTGGGAGACAAATTCACCTTTCAGCAGGACAAGGCCAAATCTACACTGGAGTTGCTTACCAAGATGACACTGAATATTCACGAGTGGCCTACAGTTTTGAATTAAATCGTTTTGAAAAACTATGGCATGACTTTAAAATGGCTGTCTAGCAATGATCAACAATTAAGATGACAGAGCTTGAAGAATTTCAAAATGGACAAATATTGTACAATCCAGGTGTGCAAAGCTCTTAGGGCCAGATGCCGACTTCAGAATGTATGACTTTCCTACACTACACACACCTTTCCTATGCACTTCTCAGTATTTGGTGTACAGACTTAATTCATGTGCTTAATGCGCTCTTCAGGTGTGAACCTTGCACACTCTGAATAAATTTCATTCAACTGCTGAAAACCCTCCCACTTGCTAGCCAAAATGTCTCATGGCTTTGTCATTCAATAGCATTTTAAGTACATTTTCATCTTAAGCCATCCCTTTAAATATGGTGCACCTTTTGATTATAATTTTGTCAACGGACTCAATAGAATACTTTGAGAGAATGGGTTGAGAATATATTGATCAACGAAATGTCACATAGGCCTTCCTAATTAATATATCAGATAGGGTTACAAAATTCAAATAGCTTTCACAAAATTCCCAGGTTTAACAGAAATCCTGTTTGGAATATGGCTGAAATCAGGAGAGAATAAAGCAGGAAATCTGGGAATCCTCCAACCAGAATTTATAGAAAATCTGGGAATTTTAGAAATGTAACCGGCATGTTGCAACCCTAATACCAGAATTGCTTTACTGTATATATACTCACATATCACAAATGATAATGTCCTTTTTCTTTGTCCCCACAGCAAAATGCACCTACATGGCCCAAACTTTGTCAGAGGGCCAGCGTCTGCTAATGAAAAGGTGCACCGAATGCAAGGTAACAACGGATCCATCCTTCCCTGACTAACAGCATTTGGGTTGTAACAATACCATTATTGTGATACTCAGAACTATTGTGAAGTATTGTGATACTCAGAAGTACTGTGAAGTATCATGATATTCATGGCAAGTAAACAAAACCTGTAAACAAAACCTGAAGCAGACTTAATTTCTTGAGGAAAACGGTCCTAATTTTGGAAACAAAGAAACAAACAGCATTACGTGTCACCCAGTGTCAAATTTGTGTATATTCGAAGCTATAGCACACAATATTTTACATAAAGCAGGTTTTCAAAGAGTTGAGTTTGCTTCGTGTTTTCCTTCTAGCCATCGAAAATCGAGTATCATATTATTGTGATACTGGTATCGTAACAAGCAAGTTGTACAACTCGGTTCTGTAGATTGATCTCTGTGTTATTTAATTATCCAACTGGCTTTATTAGTTCTCAGAGCCCAGACACAATATGTTGTCATGCCTGTACTGTGAGGATCACAATGGGTCAGATTAGCTTGGCAATGATTGACAATAACCAGACCTTCTCTCACCCACAGAAGAAGGGACGAGGGAACTGTGCTGGTTTGACAGTTTACACCCTGTTGTAAATCACAGGAGAAGGAGGGCTCTTTCTCCGCCTTTAGTATCAACCAAAGGAATTGCTTTGTTTCAGTTTTTCCCCGCTGAAACTCTAACACGGTCAAATGTGGATAGTGGAACAATATTTCTAACAGAAGAATGTGGGGGATGGTCAGTGGGGATCTATAGAAAACAAATGTAATATTGCTTTTAATTGTGTGATGTTATTAACTGTATGGACGAAATACTGTTCCTCGGAAAGTATATCCCATTTATCTGTCAAGTTCCCATCCAATACATTGTGCATATAATATGAAAAATCATGAATGTATTTCAGTTAAGATATGCATGTGATTTTAGGAGGTATAAGAGAATCTATCTTTTGCAAACTGTACATAAGTAGGTAGCCATGCCCCGAGTGAGGTCGGAGTGACTGTCAGATGGACGGCGCCGTCCCCTTTGGCCAGAGTGCATAAAAAGCCTTGGTAACGAAATTAGAATTTGACCAGGAAACATGAGGTGGTAGCTACAGGTGGTAGCTCCACACCTCAACACGAGGTGAAGAAATAAACACATTTTATTTTAGACCAGAGAGACGGAGAGGTGAAGCTCATGTCCATAGTGGTCCGAATTCTGAACCCTGAGCAATCAACATGAGGAGGAAGAGGCGACAAACTCCCCTCTCAGTCAACTGCTACAGCTGATTAGCTGTCCTGAGTAAAATATCTCAAACTCTTCAAAACATCCTTCTACCCTTGTCAAATCACCATAGTATTTTACTCTCATCACCAATGGGAACCGTTGACATGGCTGGCTATCTTCCAGAGTGAACAACCGTAGAAGACGGGAAAGGTGAGACCCCTTTCAGACAATCATAGCCATACAGCTTGCCGCTGAAAGGCCACAATCTTCTTAAGGAGTGCTGGCTCCATCCGAACAAAGGCAATCACACGTAAATACATTCATGATTTCTTATTTCAAACGGGCGGCAGTTCGTGTGCAAACTATATGATTAATGCTACTGTGAGAATAGTTCTGAAATGTCTCGACGATAAGTGTACCTTTTTCTCTCTCTCTCTACCCCCTTCTCCATCTATGTGGTAACAAGCCGTCATATTTTGTCAGTCCGTTCGGGACCTTTGCAAAGGGTGTAAGTTTATTCTGTGTTATGATTTAGTAAATAATAATATTCATAATAATATTCATTTAAAGAAATAAATAAAGCAATTTGTGTAGAACTGAATCATGAGCAAGGCTGGGGTTTATGCAGATGGTTACGACTGTTCAGAATTATGATATGAATAATAAAATGACTGTTTATCGATGAAATAGATATATACCTAATAGAGTTTCATTTGGGAGATGGTAAATCTTTAAACAACCTCTTCCATGGTGCCACAAATTCCTAATGAGTTAGTTGTTACATGATTCATTTAATCTGGTAACAATTAAACACAGTTAGTGGATTAAATAAATAAGTCAGATTAATGAATGTAAAGTCACGACACTGTTCAATCTTTCTTTTTTTCTTTCTCTTCCATGGGTGAGATATGAGGGTATTTGAGAGTAATGTATGAACTTACAAACAAAGGGCTGTTTGAAGTGTTTGAGGGGTAAATCTAAGGAGCAGGGCTGTGTCCCAATACGATCCCTCGATAGAGGCGTGGTCAAAAGTAATATATTATTGTGAATAGATTGCAATTTGGGTCGCAGATTAAGGAGCAGGCAGCACAGGGACCGTATTGCAGTGCAGTAGACTATAATTAAAGTAATTATTCCACTGAGGGAATAAATGCTGCCATTTATCTTAAAAGGCATTTTTCAAAGATAAAATGTGTGTTTTACTTTCGTCTTTGGTTACAATGAGACTAGCCAGCCGGAGAGGAAAAAGGTTTTAAGGCCCCCTTTAGACTGTAAAGTGGTAATCTGTGCTGTGCAGCTAGCTTTCCTTCAGACAGTGATTACAGTCTCCATCATCTGTCACCATGGTTGTTAAAGTGGAGAACTAGCCAGTTCAATAATATACAGTACCAGTCAAAATGTTGGACACACTACTCATTCAAGGGTTTTTCTTTTTTTAAATAACTATTTTCTACATGGTAGAATAATCAAAATATCAAAACTATGAAATAACACATATGGAATCATGTAGTAACCACAAAAAGTGTTAAACATATCAAAATATATATTTATGTTTTCAAATCTTCAAAGTAGCCACCCTTTGCCTTGATGACCGCTTTGCACACTCTTGGCATTCTCTCAACCAGATTAATGAGGAATGCTTTTCCAAAAGCCTTGAAGGAGTTCCCAACTATGCTGAGCATCCCAAACCATCTTAATTGGTTTGAGGCCAGGTGAATGTGGAGGCCAGGTCGTCTGATGCAGCACTCCATTTCTCTCCTTCTTGGAAAAATAGTCCTTACAAAGGCTGGAGGTGTGTTTTGGGTCATTTTCCTGTTGAAAAACTAATTACAGTCCCACTAAGTGCAAACCAGATGGGATGGCGTATCGCTGCAGAATGCTGTGGTAGCCGTCCTGGTTAAGCCTTGAATTCTAAATAAATCACTTACAGTGTCAACAGCAAAGCACTACCACACAATCAAACCTCCTCCTCCATGCTTCACATTGGAAACCACATATGCGGAGATCATCCGTTCACCAAAAATCTCAAATTTGTACTCTTCAGACAGATTTCCAATGGTCAAATTTCCGTTGCTTGAGTTTCTTGGCCCATGCAAGTCTCTTCTTCTAATTGGTGTCCTTTCGTAGTGATTTCTTTGAAGCAGTTTCACGATGAAGGCCTTATTCACGCAGTCTCCTCTGAACAGTTGATGTTGAGATGTGTCTGTTACTTGAACTCTGTGAAGCATTTACTTGGGCTGCAATTTCTGAGGCTGGTAACTCTAATGAACTTATCCTCTGCAGCAGAGGTAATTCTGGGTCTTCCTGTCCTGTGACGGTCCTCATGAGAGCCAGTTTCATCATAGTGCTTGATGGTTTTTGCATCTGCACTTGAATAAACTTTCCTAACATTTTCAGAATTTACTGATCGTCATGTCTAAAGTAATGATAGACTGTCCTTTCTCTTTGCTTATTTGAGCTGTTCTTGACATCATTTAGAATTGGTCTTTTACCAAATAGGGCTATCTTCTGTGTACCATCCCTACCTTGACACAACACAACTGATTGTCTCAAACACATTCCACATCTTAACTTTTAACAAGAAACACCATGTTAATTGAATTGCATTCAAGTTGACTACCTCATGAAGCTGGATGAGAGAATGCTTTGATTGTGCAAAGCTGTCATCAAGGCAAAGGGTGGCTACTGAAGAATATAAAATATAAATAATATTTTGATTTGTTTAACTCTTTTTTGGTTACTACATGATTCCATATGTGTTATTTCATAGTTTTGATGTCTTCACTATTATTCTACAATGTTGAAAATAGTACAAATTAAGAAACCCTGAAAAGAGTAGGTGTGTCCAAACTTTTGACTGGTACTGTAGGTGTATACACTTCCCTTGATCAAATTGCAGCAATCAGAGAGCTTAAAGGGGAAATTTGGACATTTACATTTAGAAAGTTGCCCTTCTCACTCCTCTTTATTTGTAGCTATTAGTCGTGTAAGTTAGCTCGAGGTTGTAGTGGCTGTTTAACCTTATACTGCATTGGGCTAAATCAGGGTTCCACAGAGTGTTACTTGGTAGTCTTAAACAAATCTAATTTGAAACAAAAGTATACACCTCACACATGGTTATGGGCTTTAAAAAAGGAGACATCTGTACCATGTCAAATATAGAGTTGAAATGTATTACAGTTTGTGTTTGCATCCCATTATTACACTTTATATATATCACAGAAGACTGAAATATAACAAAACCGTTTGACATAGAAACACTGGATTTTTGGCGGCTTTCAACTTTGTGGCATCAGTTTGGGGAAGGCCCTTTCCTGTTTCAGCATGACAATGCCCCCGTGAACAATGTGAGGTCCATACAGAAATGGTTTGTCTAGATCTGTGTGGAATAACTTGACTGGCCTGCACAGAGCTCTGACCTCAACCCCATTGAACACCTTTGGGAAGAATTGGAACGCAGACTGCAAGCCAGGCCTAATCGCCCAACATCAGTGCCCACATCATGTAATTCAGTCAAGCAGTAAAATCAGAACAGCATGGAGTTGTCACACCTGCTCCCGCTCTCCCTCCCTGGCGGGCGAAGGCGCCTGGCTCCCCAACATTACGCACTCCTGCCACCATCAGTACGCACACCTGCCTTTCCCCGTCAAGCACATCAGCGATTACTGGACTCACCTTGACTCAATTACCTCTGTCATTACCTTCCCAATATCTGTTCCCCACTCTATTCCCTGCTGCAGCATTAGTTGTCGTTTTGTACCCATGTGCTGACGCTGTTCTTCACCTGGTCTTTGTGTCTGTTTCCTGATTAAATGTTGACTCCCCGTACCTGCTTCTCATCTCCTGCGTCATTCCTTACAGGAGTGTGAAGAGACACACACACACACAGGCACACACATTGCATTCTCAAACATGCTAAGACACACACTCTACCTACCCATACATTTGAATATTGTTTTTCTGCTGTATTATTGATTTTTGGTTGTAGATATGTTATGGTAGAGTAGTATGTCATAGTATGTTATGTTATGTATTGTTTTATTGTATGTAATTGTGAATGGACCACAGAAAGCCTTGCTGCTGCTGGGATCCGGAATAAATAAATATTATACACAGTGCACTACTTTTCACCAGGGGCCATATGGTTATGGTCAAAAGTATTGCACTATGTAGGGAATATGGTGTGGGAAATATGGTGTGTGATATTTGGGAAACAAACCCAGTTGGTGTAGCACCTGGAAGGGGGTGACTTTGAAGTAACTTTGAAATAGAGAGGTGTCTAAGATGTCTCAGTCAATGCTTCACACCTTGAGAGGCACACAGGGACCATGGAGGAGCGGAAACTGAGACAGGTTGACGAATGTAACTGTGCGCATGGCTATTTATTTCAAAAGTCCATGGGAGGATGAGGAAGACGGATTTATAGAGGAGAGCCTGAGTTTTCGCCCTTTCTTTGTGAATCTGTGTATATCCCTGTCTCTCTGCATTTACATTCATGTTGTGGGTACTGTGCCTATATTCTGTAGTAGTGTGTTTCTCTTTTTGCAAGTGTCGAGGATCAGTGTAAAATATAATTATCCTTCGGCTACAAGGATGCAAGCGCACTAATTTATTCAAACAACCAACTAACATACAAGATAACGCTGTACATTTAATATTAAACAATTAGCATTTCACCCTAACACTTCCTGGTCATATTCAAAAAGGGTCTGTGTTTATCTTTTGCATTTGTGCTTTGCTATATGCTACGAAAGTCAATAATTTTTTGACATCATGTAATTATTGGAATCAACCTATCGCTAACATGCTAATTATAATCTAATGTTAATTGCCCCTGGGGGGTTAAATAAAGTTGTATTGATTTGAGTTGCTTGAATATGTGTATTTGGGTTGTGTTTGCAGAATGGGCTGATGGTGAAAGTGACAGAGAACTGTCCGGAGCTCAACTGCACCCTCAAGGAACAGATCCTACCTGACAACAGGTGCTGCAATGTCTGCAAAGGTTGGTCCTTCACCTTTGAAGTCACTTGCTACTGTTTCAGCCCTCAGTCCCTCTCCCCTTGCAGTTTCTCATTGGCCGAGCTATCATCTTCTGCTACCCAACATTTAATTAGTCTGAATCATTCCTCATTGCCGTTTATCATTGGTCCCACCCTTACAACCCGTAAGGGAGCATGGAGAAGCTTACAGAGCCAATCCTGGCCTGCTGCTTGTTTGAGTGGAGTCAATGTCTGTGTCCCAAATGGCTCCATATTCCCTGTATAGTGCACTTATACTGTATAGTGCATAACTTTTCATCAGGGCCCATAAGGCTCTGGTCAAAAGTAGTGCCCTATGTAGGGAACAGGGTCTCTATTTGTCTCTTTACGTCCTGCATGAATATTTTATCCGTTGTTGACTTGAGTTCAAAGCAAAATGTTCTGTCTGCTTTAGACCGGCTCTCGCCATGCCAATTTGCATAATTTGTACCATTTTGAAAGCGAAAGGATATATTCGCTAAATATCCATAGATAATTTTGAAAATAGACTGAATACACAGAAACAGTTAGAGGCAGGCGACTGTGAAATGATGTGAATAAGAGAGATATGTGGAAAAAATATGCGCACCTTGGAGATGAATATGGTCAATTTCAACTGAACAAATTCAGATTTGTTAAACCAAGACTTATCGTTTGGTCTATGTATTTTGGCCATTCAGATAAACATCAGTGCAGTGCAGAGGAGCGGAGTCTTTTCCTTTTCAGGACATCTTCCACTCATAACCTGCCATTATCTCCTTATGGGTTGAATGAGGCCTGTTATATTGGATATTACCTACTAGTCATTAAGTCAGCATTTTCTACCTTTTCCATTGCACTGAATGGAAAGGTTTAAATCCCTCGGAAAAGGGATTGGGGGATGTGTGTGTGCACGCTGTAGGCCTGCAAGTGCATTTCCTTTTCTGTCTCCCTCATGGCGTCAGCCAAACTTCCACCTCTCAAGTTCTGATTCTTTGTACATGTAAGACCTCTTCGGAGAAAGAGGGATAGGGAGGGAGAGAAAGAGAGAATATGACAGAGAAAGAGAGGGAGAAAGAGAGAGAGAGAAAAATATCAGAGAGCGTATATGCAGAGCGAAGGAGAGAGATTGCAGAGAAGGAAAGACAGAGGGATAAAGAATGAAAAACATGTCAGAGAGAGAAACAAATATCCCCTGTGCTGCACACTCACCTTGCCCTCTACCCCACGATACAAAACAACATCACACATCACACATCACAATAACCAAAACCTCACCACTTCTTCAACTGTATATCCAACCCATCTTCCCAAGCTATCTGCCTCCGTGACACACCATATCTCCTGAAACATCTCCCCACTTTTTACCATTTTATAGAACTCAAATTCCACCCTAAGGCGCACAGAGACCATCCCATTAAATAATAGTAAAAGGTCTGTTATCCCCCACCTTTGACCCTCTTCCTCCTTGTTAGCCAAATAGCTAAGTTTGCCTGAGCAAACAGAAAATCAACAACACACATTTGCCTTTTCCTTATTCGAATACCTGTACCAATTATAAATATCCCGACAGTAAACTCCACCCCCAACCTCTTACACAGACATTCCAACCGAGACATCAATGGCATTAACCTGGCAGAAAACATATGATGCACAGTTTCACTCGTGATAAAGAAGGACACCCCTGTCTGACTCCAGGGTCGACCCATGCCATTAGTTATTAGTGGCCAGGGATCCATGTAGAACCCTTCACTGGATGTCCCCTGACCTCTTTGTTACTGGGGGTTTGTAGAGCCTCCATCTAAAACCCACCATACTCTCCGCCTCACATATCCCCTGTCACTGATGTGCCTTCACTCCTGTTAGGCTCCTAATGTTCCTCACCTTAATGCAAAGGTTGTAGAGGGTTTTACCTCCCACCCACTCAAACTCCCCCAGGCTTGGAGTGTTAAAGTCTCTGCCGTCAACTGCAGTGGCGGAACCATTAGTGGCCCCTTCCCCTTTGGCTGCTTAAACACCTCCCTTACCGGCTCAGACAGTGCTTCCTGGACCTCCCCCAGGAATCTCTCCAGCAGCCTAAGAGATGTTAGTCCTGTTTGTTGTTCCAGGACTTCCTGTGTTTTCCACCCCCAGCAGCCGCAGGTCGCCCAGCCTTATTAAACCCACTGCCATCAGTTTATTTTGCAGGGTGACCGATTGAACCGATCTCAAAAGGATGACTGGATTGTGGGAGATAGGCTCCTCCCATAGCTGAGGCTCCACACCCCCTTCTCGTGTGGGCCTTAGCAGCTGCCAGGCCCTTAGCACCACAGAGTAAAATCTGAGACCTGCTGTACTCAGCCTCTCCAGCCTCATGAGGAACAGCTGCCGGTCCCAACCCTAATCTGCCAGCTCTCCTCAGCAGCGAGCATGCTGGTTCCCTCCAGCCAACATCAGTATGGAACAGCAGTCTCTGCGCCGACTTTAATCGAAAGGCAGCCACCCTGCTCTCCAGTTCCACCAGGCCCTGTCCTCCTTTGTGGACAACACTGCCGCCCTCAGCCAGTGATGGCCTGAGGGGGGTTGAGGACATACAGTTTATGCCACAGGAAGGATGCCGTCAGGTTGTTGATTATCAGCACCCTCACTCTATATGACACTTGGGACAGGAGACACCTCCAACTGGCCAATCTTGACACCAGTGCCTGTGACAGCCCCTCCCAGTTATTCCTGACCCACCTCTCCAAGCCCAGGTACACCCCTTTAAGCCCTTCACAACCCCACTGCAAACCACTGGATGCAGAGGGGGGCCCCTATCCCTCCTTGGCCCACATAACGGAGCTTTGCTTTTGCCCCAGTTCATCTTAGCTGATGAAGCTCCCTCGCACACCTTCAGACTGCATATCCTGCCCATCCCTGATCATCACAGAAATGTCATATGCATACGCTGACACTGCTATGCCTGTCAACACACCCATGCCTGTCTAGCACACTCCCTGCAGTCTCCTGCGTAGGAGGCCCTGAAAAAATCTATATGGCTAGTATATATAACTGCCCCGATAGAGACTATCCGTATCTAATGCCAGCCTCACTCAGACTGGCCTACTGAGCCCCCCTCCCACCTTGACCATACATGACGCCCCAGCATACTACATCTTCATACAAGCCAAAAACCTATCCCCAAACCCAAACACATACATCACATTGAATAGATACTCATGGTCCACTCTATCAAAAGCCTTCTCTTGGTCTAAAGAGAACAGTCCAAAGTTCATATTAGAAACTCTCAACAAGTCCAACATGTCCCTGATTAAGAACAAGTTGTACGTGATTGAGCATCCTGGTACACATTATGTCTGGTCCTTGTGTACTGTAGAGTCCAGGTGCGATATCAGTCTGTTAGCGAGGACCGTTGAAAATATATTGTAGTCCGCACAGAGCAAAGCCACAGGGCTCCAGTTCTTAAGTTCACACACGTCCACTTTTTTGGGCAAGACGGCAGCTCATTGGCAACTCTCCTACCCCGACGCTCTCACCCAACATGTAAAACAAGTCCAGTCCATCCAACAGCCTCAGACAATGCATTCCCTTGGCTTCATCACTCGGTCTTTCCAAACCAAAGAAGAAGGAGCTGGGAGCATCCATCTCCTTGAGCATGGAGAACCTAGCTCTTGCAAGTTCTCCCTTTGCTTTAACCTGGAAAAAACTGCCCAGGTCCCTAAGTAATTCAGCTAAATGAACCTAGAAGCCTACATTGCCTTGCCACCCTCACCAGCTCTACCTCCACTTCACTGATACTATGCAGAAGTTCCCTCAATACTCTCCTAACCTCTGAGGATGAGAGAGCTCTATACTGTTGACAGAAAAGCCAAATTTGGACTTTTCCCATATCCCACCATTGACTCAAAGACTCATAAGACTCTCTTAACTGCCCACACCTTTCCAAAAAAGTTTGCAAACCTAAGCAAAAAGTTGCATCTTGTAAGAGCTTTACATTGAACTTCCAAAAGGATGGCTGCCGAGGCCCTGGTGAAATAAACTGCAGAGCCATGGTTTTGTGGTTATCCGAAAAACCAGCCGGGAGAATGGTAGCGCCCAACAACCTATTGATCTGATTCCTGGACATGTAAAACCAATCTAGTCGGGCTGCACTCACCCTAACCCCAAAGACCTTCATCCTTGTATGCTGTCTTGTATTGGGATGTCGAGTTCTCCAAACATCCACTAAGCCAAACTGCTCAATGATGTCCCTTAACACCCCCACTGAGCCTGAATAAGCCTTCTCCCCATTTATATATTTTGTAAAATACATCGTACAGTACCCGTCCCTGCCTACCACCAGCATCTCCTCAGGAGCTACCTGTGAGAGTTCCTGTCTAAGACACCCAAACAGACACCCCCTCTCTCTCCCTGTGTTAGGTGCATACAAATGTACAAAAAGACAAACACTGTGTTGTTAATATCTGCTTTCACCACAAGCAGTCTACCCCTACACACCTTCTTTAAGAAGCACATTTGGATCATGAAGCACTGTGGTTTGGAGGGGGGTTTCACAGAGAGTGGGACTTGCACTAGTAATTTCTGGGAATGAATGGATAGATGGGTACAGATCGAGAGAGGAAACAACTGAGTCATCTACTGTACGGATCATTTTCTACCCCACTGTCAGCACCCTGTGTGATCTCGGTCAAATCCAGATTGTTGATTCAGAACTTTGTCCCCCTCTCTCCCAGGCTACGACTTCTGTGCAGAGGGACTCATTTGTGGGGAAAATTCAGAGTGTAAAAACCGGAATACCAGAGCCGAGTGTGAGTGCAAGAGCGGCTTTGCCTCCATCCACGGGGACTCAACATACTGTGAAGGTAGGCGGCTGTGAACTATTTGACTGGGTCTTTGGGTAGAAGACTCTGGATGGGTATATAACGGGTAGACTTAGAGCTTGTTTTGTGTATGTAGAAGTTGTATTTCTTTATTGCAAAGAGGACTTAGGAGTAGAGTGAAGTTGCCCCCTGCACATGCTGATCTTGGGTAAGTTTAGCATTTTATCCCGCTATTGTTAAGGTTAGGATTGGAGGAGGGGAAGCTCATCCTAGATCTGTACCTCGATTCCTGAATTATCGGGAATTATATGATCTCTATGGTTGAGTGGACATGTGGATATGTGAGATGCCTGGCCCATTCCATACAGTAGATGCCTGAAACAGAGCTTGGATCATGAGAGTTTCAACTACCTCTGGGTTTAGTAGGACATTTCAGAAGCAAAATGTATTTGTTCAGTATTTGTATATATTTGTATTTGTTAGGGGTCCCCGTTAGCTCTTCCTGGCATCCAAACACATTAAAACAGTTACAATACATATAAAACAAAGGATAAAACAGTATATCATATAACATTATTACTCCACTACATATATACAATACAAAATGTATAATACCACCATACAAAATTATAAAAAATATATGTGTGTAGAGTGTGTGCTAGCGCTTGTGTGCGTATGCCTGTGTCTGTACCTTTGTTTGTGTTTCTTCACAGTCCCTGCTGTTCTATTTTTACATGTTTTTTTTCAATTCTGATTCTACTGCTTTCATCAGTTACATACCTGATGTGTAATAGAGTTCCATGTAGTCATGGCTCTATGTAGTACTGTGCACCTCCATGCGTCTGTTCTGGACTTGGGGATTTTGAAGAGACCTCTGGTGTTATGTCTTGTGGGATATGCATGGCTGTGTACTAGTACTTTTAACAGACATGTCGGTACATTCAGCTTGTTACAAAAACATACAACACTTCTTACAAAAACAAGAAGTGATTAAGTCAATCTCGCTTCCACTTTGAGACATCAGAGATTGACATGCATATCATTAATGTTAGCTCCCCGTGTACTTTTAAGGGGCAGTTCTTCTGAGCCAATTGTAATTTCCCTAAGCCCGTCTTTGTGGCACCTGACCACACTACTGAAAAGTAGTCCAGATGTGACAAAACAAGGGCCTGTAGGTCCTGCCTTGTTGATAGTGTTGTTAAGAAGGCTACTGTTTTATCAATATGTTTTGACCATGACAGTTTACAGTCCAGGGTTACTCCAAGCAGTTTAGTCAACTCAACAAGCTCAATTTCCACACTATACATTACAATATTTAGTTGAGGTTTAGGGTTTAGTGAATGATTTGTCCCAAATAGAACGCTTTTTATTTTATTCCTTGCCATCCATTCTGAAAAACTGCAGTTCTTTGTTAACTTCTTGGTGACAGGGGGCAGTATTTTCACGTATGGATGAAATGCATGCCCAAATTCAACTGCCTGCTACTCATCCCCAGAAGATAAGATATGCATATTATTAGATTTGGATGTAGATTTGGATAGGAAACACTCTGAAGTTTCTAAAACTGTTTGAATCATGTCTGTGAGTATAACAGACCTTATGTAGCAGGCGAAACCCCATTCAAATGTGGGGGTTTTTGAGGTCACTCTCTTTTCAATGAGTTTCATTGGGAATCCAGATTTCTAAAGGACCTTCTTGCAGTTCCTACCGCTTCCACTGGATGTCACCAGTCTTTAGAAATTGGTTGAGGTTTTTCCTTTGTGTAATGAAGAAGTAGCCCTGTTCAAAACGAGGGTCAGTACAAGTGTACTGTTTGATAGAGGCGCGTGACCAGAAAGGTAGCGTCAGTTTGTTTTCTTCCTGTATTGAACACAGATCACCATGTCTTCAATTGTGTCGATTATTTACTTTAAAAAATACCTAAAGTTGTTTGAAATGTTTTGGCAAAGTTTACAGGTAACCTTTGAGATATTTTGTAGTCACGTAGAGCAAGTTGGAACTGGTGTTTTTCTGGATCAAACGCGCCAAATAAATGGACATTTTGTATACATATCGACGGAATTAATCAAACAAAAGGACCATTTGTGATGTTTATGGGGCATATTGGAGTGCCAACAAAAGAAGCGTGTCAAAGGTAAGCCATGATTTATATTTTTATTTCAGCGTTTTGTGTCGCGCCTGCAGGGTTGAAATGTTTTCTCTCTTTTGTTTACGGAGGTTCTATCCTCAGATAATAGCATCGTTTGCTTTCCCCGGAAAGCCTTTTTGAAATCTGACATGTTGGCTGGATTCACAACACTTGTAGCTTTAATTTGGTATCTTACAAGTGTGATTTCATGAAAGTTTGATTTTTATAGTAATTTATTTGAATTTGGCGCTCTGCATTTTCTCTGGCTTTTGGCCAGGTGACGCTAGCATCCCACATATCCCAAGTGTTGCAGTCGTTTCAGTAACAGCTGACGTGTATCGCGTTGAGTCATTCGCATACATAGACACACTGGCTTAGTTGAAAAAGTAAGGGGCCTAAACCGCTGCCCTGGGGAATTCCTGATTCTACCTGGATTATGTAAGACATGTAACTCTTAATTCATAATATTACAGGGGGTGTAAATCCATAACACATTTGTTTTTCCATCAGCAGACGGTGATCTATAATGTCAAAAGCCACATTGAAGTCTAACAAAATAGTCAGTCATTTGTGGAAGTTCCCTGCTTGTTACATGTACTTCTGTCGTCAATTTGTTTACTGTAAAATAGCATTGAATCTGCTCAAACACATTTTTTTTCAACAGTTTACTAAGGGTTTGTAACATCCAGTTTGTCAAACCCCGGTACCATGTCATTGATAGACAACAACAAAAAATTAACCTATTCTACACTTACTTTTCAGAATTCAAAAGTACAATGCTTGTCTTTCATAATTTTTCAGATATACTTGGATGTGTAGTGTCAGCGTTTGTTGCTGGCAAGTCATGCCTGACATTGCTAATCTTGCCAATGAAAAAATTAACATTAAAGTAGTTGTCAATATCAGTGGGTTTTTGATGAATGAGCCATCTGATCTAAAGATAGAGCCGAGTTTGCCTTTTTGACAAAAATGTCATTTAAGGTGCTCTAAATCTTATTACTATCAGTCTTTATATAATTTATTTGTGTTTCATATTAAAGATTATTTTTATTTCGTTTAGTCACATGGTTTCTCAATTTGCAGTACGTTTGACAATCGGTTGTGCTGCCAGACTTATTTGCCATACCTTTTGCCTCATCCCTCTCAACCATACACTTTTTTCAATTCCTCATCAATCCACGGGGATTCAAACATTTTCAGTCATTTTCTTAATGGGTGCATGCTTATTAGTACATGGAATAAGCAATTTTATAAATGTGTCAAGTGCAGCGTCTTGTTGCTCCTCATTACACACCACAGACCAGCAAAATGTAATATTATTTACATAATCAACATAAGATTCACTACACAACTTCTTGTAGGACCTCTTATACACTATAGTAGGCCCAAACTTTGAAACTTTGGTTTTCCTAGATATGGCTACTATAAAGTGATGACTACATCCGATGGATTTGGATACTGCATCAGTAAAGATGTGATCAATACATGTTGATGATTTCATTCCTGTGGTGTTTTTTACTACCCTGGTAGATTGACTGATAACCTGAACCAGGTTGCAGGCACTGGTTACAGTTTGAAGCTTTTTTTGAGTGGGCAGCATGACAAAAGCCAGTCAATATTTAAATCATCAACAGAGAGGTACAGTATATTTTCTGGATATCACACACATTATCAAGCATTTCACACATTTGTCCAGATACTAAGTGGTTGCTCAACCAAAGTTTTGAGATTAGAGGTTTAGTATGATACCTTGCGTCATTGCTTCATTGCTCCAGACCAGCGCAAGGGAGAGTTAGAGCACTGATTATTCTTTTGGGTCCCAAGGCGCTAATGTGTCTCTAACTGACAATGAATGTGCGACATAAACCAAATAGAAATTGATAATTGTGCACGACTTCAAAATTTAATTTCAATGAACTGAATGATGAGGATGAAGAAGTTGATTGAATTTAGGACAGTAATGTAAGAATTGCTATTCCTCTGTCCTGCACTCGCACACACGGAAAAATATACTTATTTTATTGTTACTTCTCAACAGTATTACTTACTAAAACTGTTGTTATGCTAAGGTTTTATTCTAAGAGAAATTCAAATGTTCAGTTATTTTCCAGGATATTCTAAAGATATATGTGTTGACTGAATATCAGCAAGTGTCTGCTAAAAAGTACCAACATTCTATCTGATAGTGTTTAATAAAGAAATGTTTTGGTTATCCTGACCTGGACACCATGTATTATAGTCTATTAAAGGGAAAATATTACCACCGTCTCTTGCACATGTCATTTTCCATATGGATCCATAAAGATTTATTATGGGAATAAATATCACTGAATGACAGAAACATTGGAACAAAGTAGGCTAATGAAGGTAAACAAATTTTTGCTGACTGGAAAATATTATTTTAAAACTAATGGAAGAGGCAAGTGGGAAGGGGGGAAAAACAGCATTCAGAGGTAAAGACAGTGCTGTTCTGAGACAAGCATGGGGACTGGCCTTGATAAATCAATAAGATTTTTATTTTCACTGAATCTCCGTTTGGGTATTGGTTAGGCTACAGTTAGGGTGTGGAAATGTTAGGATTATTTTGCTATTACTGTAGTACTTTAGCACTTTAGCCTAATCCCGACTGGTCACGTTGTACAGTGCCGTTATGGGCTATTAGCAGGACAATAGACTCTTGCCAACACCGCTCTGTATTTTGATACTTTGCAAGGCAAATGATCAGCATTAATAACTTTGTGGGTCGGTCCTCCCAGGTGGCGCAATGGTCTAAGACACTGCATTGCAGGACAAACTGCGTTGCTATAGATGCTGGTTCGATAGCTGTGCCGGCTGCGACTGTGAGACCCATGAGGCGATGCACAATTGACAAAGCGTCATCCGGATTAGGGGAGGGTTTGGCCGGCCGGGATGTCTTGTCCAAAAAATAGGCACGTTAGGCTTTTGGATTCTCTCCCTCTTAAAATATAAATATATTTTGGGGGATTTATAAATATTATTTTGGCCTTTATTCAGATTACAATCGCTCACTTTCGGTTATTTGACAACAAAATCATCTCCAAAATATTGTTATTTTTTAAACAAACAATTTAGAATCCTCCAATCCTCTAAATGTAATTATTGGCCGGAGAGCCATATACAGTGCCTTGCGACAGTATTCGGCCCCCTTGAACTTTGCGACCTTTTGCCACATTTCAGGCTTCAAACATAAAGATATAAAACTGTATTTTTTTGTGAAGAATCAACAACAAGTGGGACACAATCATGAAGTGGAACGACATTTATTGGATATTTCAAACTTTTTAACAAATCAAAAACTGAAAAATTGGGCGTGCAAAATTATTCAGCCCCTTTACTTTCAGTGCAGCAAACTCTCTCCAGAAGTTCAGTGAGGATCTCTGAATGATCCAATGTTGACCTAAATGACTAATGATGATAAATACAATCCACCTGTGTGTAATCAAGTCTCCGTATAAATGCACCTGCACTGTGATAGTCTCAGAGGTCCGTTAAAAGCGCAGAGAGCATCATGAAGAACAAGGAACACACCAGGCAGGTCCGAGATACTGTTGTGAAGAAGTTTAAAGCCGGATTTGGATACAAAAAGATTTCCCAAGCTTTAAACATCCCAAGGAGCACTGTGCAAGCGATAATATTGAAATGGAAGGAGTATCAGACCACTGCAAATCTACCAAGACCTGGCCGTCCCTCTAAACTTTCAGCTCATACAAGGAGAAGACTGATCAGAGATGCAGCCATGATCACTCTGGATGAACTGCAGAGATCTACAGCTGAGGTGGGAGACTCTGTCCATAGGACAACAATCAGTCATATATTGCACAAACCTGGCCTTTATGGAAGAGTGGCAAGAAGAAAGCCATTTCTTAAAGATATCCATAAAAAGTGTTGTTTAAAGTTTGCCAGAGACACACCAAACATGTGGAAGAAGCTGCTCTGGTCAGATGAAACCAAAATGGAACTTTTTGGCAACAATGCAAAACGTTATGTTTGGCGTAAAAGCAACACAGCTCATCACCCTGAACACACCATCCCCACTGTCAAACATGGTGGTGGCAGCATCATGGTTTAGGCCTGCTTTTCTTCAGCAGGGACAGGGAAGATGGTTAAAATTGATGGGAAGATGGATGGAGCCAAATACAGGACCATTCTGGAAGAAAACCTGATGGAGTCTGCAAAAGACCTGAGACTGGGACGGAGATTTGTCTTCCAACAAGATAATGATCCAAAACATAAAGCAAAATCTACAATGGAATGGTTCAAAAATAAACATATCCAGGTGTTAGAATGGCCAAGTCAAAGTCCAGACCTGAATCCAATCGAGAATCTGTGGAAAGAACTGAAAACTGCTGTTCACAAATGCTCTCCATCCAACCTCACTGAGCTCGAGCTGTTTTGCAAGGAGGAATGGGAAAAAATGTCAGTCTCTCGATGTGCAAAACTGATAGAGACATACCTTAAGCGACTTACAGCTGTAATCGCAGCAAAAGGTGGCGCTACAAAGTATTAACTAAAGGGGGCTGAATAATTTTGCACGCACAATTTTTCAGTTATTGATTTGTTAAAAAGTTTGAAATATCCAATAAATGTCGTTCCACTTCATGATTGTGTCCCACTTTTTGTTGATTCTTCACAAAAAAAGACAGTTTTATATCTTTATGTTTGAAGCCTGAAATGTGGCAAAAGGTCGCAAAGTTCAAGGGGGCCGAAATACTTTCGCAAGGCACTGTATATTCTACTACATTCCTTTCACATTTCCATAAACTTCAAAGTGTTTACTTTCAAATGGTACCAAGAATATGCATATCCTTGCTTCAGGGCCTACGGTACAGGCAGTTAGACTTGGGTATGTCATTTTAGGCGAAAATTGAAAAAAAGAGGCTAATCCTTTAAGAGGTTTTAAGCTTATTCAGCCTTTGTGTTAGTTCTCAAAACCGAGCCATTTAAGTTATTAGATGTGAGTTACTGTCTAGTATATTCCTGGCCATGGGTTTTTATTTATCCTCACACACACACACACACACACACACACACAGCCGTGTACTCCATCATTATGATGGCATGATGAATAGGAGACAGAGAGACGAAGAGAAAGATCTCTCCTCTGCCTTTTTGTCGCTCTATTTTATCATGGGAATCACCTCATTTAGACTGAGCACCGCTCTATTCATCTGTTATTGTTTTTGGCAAAATCCATTTCCTCCTGGCACCATGTGTGCATATGCGTCATATAGCTAGCTACTCACTATCATGCATGCATGCGAGAATACATGCACACTCAAACAAACACACACACACACAAACCCTATTCAGAATTGTTTGTTGTTGCTGTGAACAATTCAGTATTCTCCCTTTAAAAAAAATATCTACATTGGCCATGCAAATTATAATGTAAAGTGTCATTTCTCAAAGTAACATCCTCACCACAAAGCATAGAAACACTGGCAACAACTCCTCAACTCCTGTATGCATTCATATGTTGTGTTGTGTTCCCTTCCTTGTCAGGAGAGTGAAAGTCCTTGACAGGGGAGGTTGTACTGGAAGCTTAAGGAGATAACACATGATAACACACACACACACAGACACACACACGTGCAGGGAAACACACGCACACACACATCTAATGACATGATGACATTTCATAATTAAGCCGGATCAATAACAATAAACACAGAGATTATTCCCTACGTAGAGCACTACTTTTGACCAGAGCCTTACGGGCCCTGGTCATAAGTAGTACACTACATAGGGAATAAGAAACCATTTGAGACGCAGCGAACTGCCAGTGTATGGGAATCTTTGGAGGATGGTATGAAAGCCATGGCAGGCATCTCACGGTAATACGACATGACAGCCTTCACCTTGGATGATAGAGACGGGAAGAAAACTATAAAAATGCTTATAAATATCTTATAAAGCCACTATGGGGATGGGGAATAGGAGAAGGCAGGATGCGGGGAGGGTGTGTGTGTGTATATTTGTACCACTGTGTGAGGTTTACCTGTATTTTTACTGGTTGTATATTGCCTGTGTGTTCTGCGTGTGTGTGTTTGTGTGTGTGTGTGTTGTCAACGGTCGAATGCTGTTGGGTGTGTTACAGTTCTGTTGCAGGGGCTAATATCACGCTACTCAAATGGAATAGAGGAGTGTGTGTGTGTTTGTGTGTGTGTGAGTGTGTCACTGTGTGATGTTTATCTGTGTTTTTACTGGTTGTTTTTGAATGTGTGTGTGCGTGTGTTTGTGTGTGTATGTTGTCAACGGTTGAATGCAGTTGGTTGTGTTATCACTCTACTGGAGTATAGGCATGTGTGTGTGCCACTGTGTCTGGTTTACATTGCCTTTCAAATGTATTCACCACCCTTGCCGTTTTTCCTATTTGTTGCATTACAACCTGTCATTTAAATGTGTTTTTATTTGGATTTCATAAAATGGACATACATAAAATAGTTCAAATTTGTGAAGAAAATGAAAAAAATATATATCTAAAAATAAAAAACGGAAAAGTGGTGCGTGCATATGTATTCACCCCCTTTGCTATGAAGCCCCTAAATAAGATCTGGTTTAACCAATTACCTTCAGAAGTCACATAATTAGTTAACTTCTTAAGGTATAGGGGCAGCATTTTCACTTTTGGATAAATAGCGTGCCCAATTTCAACTTCCTGCTACTCATGCCAAGAATATAAGATATGCATATTCAGTTTCTACAACTGTTTGAATCATGTCTGTGAGTATAACAGAACTTATGTAGCAGGCAAAACCCAGAGGACTAACCATTCAGCAAATTTATTTTTTGAGGTCTCTGTCTGTTCAGTGATTTCTCATTGGGAAACGATATTTCTTAGGCACTTGTTTGCAGTTCCTACCGTTTCCACTGGATGTCACCAGTCTTTGGAATTTGGTTGAGGTTATTCCTTTGTGCAATGAAGACGGCCATCTAGGAACTGGGTAACACTGTTGAGAGTTGCGCAAGACTTGAAAAGTAGCGTTGGTTTGTTGTCTTCCTGTATTGAACACAGATGGACCCGTCTTCAATTTGATCGATTATTAACATTTAAAAATACCTAAAGTTGTATTACAAAAGTAGTTTGAAATGTTTTGGCAAAGTTTACAGGTAACATTTGAGATATTCTGTAGTGAGGTTGCGCAAATTGGAAGCTGTTTTTTTTCTGGATCAAACGCGCCAAATAAATTGACATTTTGGATATATATGGACGGAATTAATCGAACAAAAGGACCAATTGTGATGTTTATGGAACATATTGGAGTGCCAACAAAAGAAGCTCGTCAAAGGTAAGGCATGATTTATATTTTATTTCTGCGTTTTGTGTAGCACCTGCAGGGTTGAAATATGCTACTCTCTTTGTTTACTGTTGTGCTATCATCAGATAATAGCTTCTTATGCTTTCGCCGAAAAGCCTTTTTAAAATCTGACATGTTGGCTGGATTCAGAACGAGTGTAGCTTTAATTAAGTATCCTACATGTGTGATTTAATGAAAGTTCGATTTTTATTTGAATTTGCCGCGCTTCATTTTCCCTGGCTTTTGGCCAAGTGGGGCGCTAGTGTCCCCTATCCTAGATAGGTTAAATAAAGCCCACCTGTGTGCAATATAAGTGTCACATTATCTGTAACATGATCTCAGTATATATACAACTGTTCTGAAAGGCCCATAGTCTGCAACACCACCTAGCAAGGGGCACCACCACCAAGAGAGACCAAGGAGATCTCCAAACAGGTCAGGGACAAAGAGGTGGAGAAATACAGATCAGGGTTGGGTTATAAAAAAATATCTGAAACTTTGAACATCCCACAGAGCGCCATTAAATCCATTATTAAAAAATGTAAAGAATATGGCATGACAACAAACCTGCCAAGAGTGGGCCGCCCACCAAAACTCATGAAACACGCAAGGAGGACATTAATCAGAGTGGCAACAAAGATAGCTCTGAAGGAGCTTGGAGTATCTGTCCATAGGACCACTTTAAGGCACACACTCCACAGAGCTTGGCTTTACGGAAGAGTGGCCAGAAGAAAATAAGCAAAGATGTTTGGTGTTCGCCAAAAGGCATGTGGGATACTCCCCAAACATATGGAAGAAGGTACTCTGGTCAGATGAGACTAAAATGTAGCTTTTTGGCCATCAAGGAAAACGCTATGTCTGGCACAAACCCAACACTTCTCATCACCCGAGAAAACCATCCTCACAGTGAAGCATGTTGGTGGCAGCATCATGCTGTGGGGATGTTTTTCATCGGCAGGGACTGGGAAACTGGTCAGAATTGAAGGAAGGATGGAATGGCGCTAAATACAGGGAAATTCTTGAGGGAAACGTGTTTCAGTCTTCCAGAGATTTGAGACTGGGACAGAGGTTCACCTTCCAGTAAGCATGTTGTGTAAATAAAATTATAAAAACCCCACAAAAATCTATTTTAATTCCAGGGTGTAAGGCAACAAAATAGGAAAAATGCCAAGGGGGTGAGCACTTTCGCAAGCCACTGTATCTGTGTTTTTACTGGTTGTATATTTGCTTGTTTTTGTGTGTGTGTGTGTGTGTGTGTGTGTGTGTGTGTGTGTGCATGTGTGTTTCCCTGCTGTTGACACACAGAGAGATGATGACGACAGTGGTGGTCTCAGCCCACTGACAAGCTGGCTGCTAGTTGGCAGCTGCTGCCACAGAGTGAGGAAGGGGTGCTAAGTAGAAGGTATCAGCAGACATCAGCTCTGTGTTTGTGTGCGTGTGTTTCTCTGTGTGTTATTGCTGTGTGTCTCTCTGTGTGTGTGTGTGTGTGTGTGTGTGCCACACAGCTACCACAGCTGAGTGGCAGTGTGAGTGGGAGAGAGGCCTTGATGACTGAGCAGGCCACACTACACTGAGCTGTAGTATCAGACGTAAAGACAAAGATAGGGTGGGGAAAAACCCACACAAAAATCCACACAAAACACAATTCCTTTGTTAGTATGATAATTATATAATGTACCTTGCTGAACAATGGGCTTGGAGTCAAATCCAATAATAATGCAGAAGATGAATAAATAAACTTAATAAAACTGCCAAAGCCTAATGTCAAGTTAAAGTGTACTGTTTGTTACCTTGCTAAAGTTAGCTGGCTGGCTCGCAAGCTAACATTACGTGTATGCTCTCCACTTTCTGGAGGACCGAGTTGTGAAATCAGTGGAATTCGAGTATGATAGCTAAGGAGATGGAGAAAACACCTGTCTCCAGATTACAACTTCAAACTAAGGGCAACCACGGCATCTGACAGGAGACGCGTCCATCCATGATGTATACGGTAAGACAGGTAAGATAGTCTAAAAAGATTCATTTTCAGATATTACATGTTTCTTATTTTGACAGAAAGTGGTTTTATTTCAAGTTAAAGTGTACTGCTAGCTAGCTAGCTAACATTAGCTGGCTGGCTCGCAAGCAAATGTTACGTGTATGATCTTATTATTCATATCTCAGAGCTATTTGCTTGACTAGTTATTGCCCACTGGATAACATAAAAGCCTAACCAACTCTGCTAGGGTGAGTAATGTTCAGTGAGCTGTTCTCTCATTTGTGTCTGGAAGTAGCTAGCAAGTTAGCTTGGGTGCTTGACTGCTGTTAGTATAGAAAGCTCGGAACCCTTAAAGAGATGGGTGGGGCTAAAGCTTAATAGGGTGTGAACGGTGCTGAATGGGTGTAGACAAAGAAGGGCTCTCCAGTAGTAGCACCAAAAAATTCTAAGGTAATTTTCTCAAAAGTGAGTTTACAAGTTTATCAACTTTCAAAGCAAAATTACTTTCCCATTGTTCCTCAACTGTAGTGTATGATATACCATTTTGTAGCTTTGGGTCTCTACTTGTATCCAATGTAAAAACACAATTTCAAATTTTGCTACGTAAGACCGTAAATAAAGAAAAACCCTGGAATGAGTAGGTGTGTCCAAACTTTTGACTGGTACTGTATATATTTTTTAAATATATTTTGAACCAATCACAAGTGGGGTGCCGCCCCTAATTCCTTTGTGGGCGAGCCGCCGCTGATTTCAACCCAAGATTCCAATGACTTTCAAAGCTATGTTGACAGATGACATTGATAGAATATTAGTTCAACATATTTTTGCCCGGGGGGAATTTTACTGAGATATTTCTTTGTCTGTGTAGTTGCGTGTTGGTTTAGTGACGTATTTTAGGTGAGGCTTTTTAAGCCCCCTAAAAAACAAGCAAACAAATGAAAGACAAGGCCCTCTCCACCAACTTGCCATGTTCAGTCAGTATTAATCCTATTGTTTTCCTAACCTTTACGCTGTGTATCCTAGACTAATATAATGGCCTTTCTTCCTTTGATGGAACATTTCGCCTGATTAAACATCTCCCAGAGGATTTGGGAGGGCTCCTCTGCATTTCATTCCCTAGCAGGCCACATTATTGATCACAGGAGGTTCCCACCTCAGCTTGGTGCCTCATTTAGGCCCCTTTCATTGTTTTCAAATAAAAAGCATGACACCAACCTGGATGAACAATGTGGGTTGAATCTGGGGCATGTTCAGTTTTTACAAACTCTCTCTCACACACAAACACTCACACAAATAGGCATGCAGAAGGACAAGTACACGCGCAAACACACACACACACACACACACACACACTGGATACTCTCTCTCTCAATCCCCCCCATATCGGCATTGACCCCCCCCCCACCCCCTTTCCTTCATTCTCAGCACAATAGCTAAAGAGAGTGTGTGATAGGCCCGAGGAGAGCCCATTGTTTGAGCATTAATACAGACACTGTCAGCAGAGGCCATCAGCCCCTCATTAACGTCATCAATAAACCTGACAATCACACAGACACGGCTAAAGAAGCTGAGAAATTACTGTTCAAAATGGAGGACAGCCATTGACTATGATACCACAGATTGTCAGACTACTCCTTCCGAATATACTTTGTTTGTTCGTTTATCCTTCCTTCCTTCCTTCCTTCCTTCCTTCCTTCCTTCCTTCCTTCCTTCCTTCCTTCCTTCCTTCCTTCCTTCCTTCCTTCCTTCCTTAAATGAATCACTGATCTGACATGGCTTAACTGGTGGACACAAAGCAGTGGACGCCTTGCTATGGCCTAACCAATCATGTTAGATCACTAATTACTTCAAGGCAAGCTGTAAAGAAGGATGTATATCTAAAGTCTTACATTTTACATTTCATTAATTAAAACGGGATATTTTGTCAGGAAAATATCCTAGAATATGCATATAATTGACAGCTTTGGATAGAAAACACTAACGTTTCCAAAACTGTAAAGATATTGTCTGTGAGTATAACAGAACTGATGTTGCAGGCGAAAGCGAAAAATCCAATCCGGAAGTGCCCCAGGTTTTGAAAACGCTGCGTTCCAATGACTCCCTATTCAGCTGTGAATGTACCATCAACGAGCTTACGCTTTCTACGTATTCTCCAGGGTGTCTACAGCATTGTGACGTAGTTTTACGCATTTCTGTTGAAGAATAGCCGTAGGCGGCCACATTGCGTAAGTGGTCACATGGTGGCTCCGAGAGAGATTCTCGCGTAAAATACAGAGGTAGCCATTGCTCCAATCGGTCCTAGTGAAAAACGAATTGTCCCGACGGATATATTATCGAATAGATATTAGAAAAACATCTTGAGGATCGATTCTAAATAACGTTTGCCATGTTTCTGTCGATATTATGGAGCTAATTTGGAATATTTTTGGGCGTTGTGGTGACCGCAATTTCCGGGCGATTTCTCAGCCAAACGTGAAGAACAAACGGAGCTATTTCACCTACAAAAATAATATTTTGGGAAAAAATGAACTTTGGCTGTCTACCTCGGAGTCTCGTGAGTGAAAACATCCAAAGTTCATCAAAAGTAAACAATTTAATTTGATTGCTTTTCTGATTTCCATGACAAGGTTGCCTGCTGCTAGCAAGGCATAATGCTATGCTAGGCTATGATAAACTTACACAAACGCTTGTCTAGCGTTGGCTGTGAAGCATATTTTGAAAATCTGAGATGACAGGGTGATTAACAAAAGGCTAAGCTGTGTTCCAATATATTTCACTTGTGATTTTCATGAATAGGAATATTTTCTAGGAAAATGTATGTCCATTGCATTATGCTAATTCGTGTCAGATGATGACAACGGTCCCGTTCACGGGATGGGGTGTCACTACAGGTTAAATTAAATGTAAAGTCTTTGAACAGGTCCCTTGTCTCAGTCTCCATCCTACTTATCTTAAATGCAGGTGGACGTTTTAATCCTAACATTAGAGCATTAATCCTAAACATGACCCTAAATTAGTGTCTTGAGACAAAAGTTCAAGTTCAAAACTTGTTTTGGGATAAATATTCCAACTTGGGATTTGCATAGGCTCTTGAGGAACTGTTAGCCTCAATGAAGCAACAAAACTATCAGTGTTCAACCTTAACTTTGGCGCAGGCGGAACGCTAGTGACACACCTCAAAAACATCCGTTGAAATTGCAGAGCGCCAAATTCAATTTACAGAAATAGTAATAATAAACATTCATGAAAATACAAGTGTTATACATTGGTTAAAATATTAACTTCTTGTTGACCTCTCTGAGCACGGAACCGGTAGCGGGCTGAAATTCCACAACATACGGTGATCGCTACATAAATAGTCATATTAAACATTCATGAAAATACAAGTGTCTCACATGTGTTGAAAGCCTAGAATATTGCTAATCCAACTGCGTTGTCAGATTTAAAAAAATGATTTACTGCGAAAGAATACGATGCAATTATCTGAGGATAGAGCTCCGTAAAAAACAACAATTTCAACCAGCACAGGCGTAACAAAATCACATACGGCATTAAAATAAATTGTTTACCTTTGACGATCTTCATCTGTTTGCAATCCCAATGCTCATTGTTACACAATGAATGATCTTTTGTTTGATAAAATCTGTTTTTATAGCCTAACACGAAACATTTTGTGAACCGCTTGTGTTGTGAATTCAGTCTCATTCCATTTCCGATGACACATTCCAGGTAAATAACCCACACAAAACGTGACTTTTCCGGTCATGTTTGGTTTCATTGCAATCAACTGGTTTGTTTGTAACACAACCATACCTGATGGGCCATTTGGCGGGATGTATTGACTGAAAGAAACCGATTTGAAGACAACAAGTAATGACATCACTGTGCACCAATGATATGACCACTGTTTCATTGATTGACTGTATTTTAACCCAATGACCACTGATCGTCTTGAAATCTAGCTGGGTAGATAGCCAATGAGCTGAGGTAAACGGCAATATGCAATGGTTGTGTGTTGGAAGACCAACCCATGTCTTAAACTACGGTGTAAAGAGAGTAATTCGCTATTGAAGGAGCTACTCATTTTACGCACAGCGTTGTTTTGGTAAACGCGCAGATTCAGCTGTTTATATATCAATCCGTATGGCGACTAAGTCAGGGAAAGCTAAATCTAAGTCTAGATATACAGATGTACACACAATTTTAGAAGAAATTGATCGGAAAAGTGAGACAGACATTGTTGTAGGACGATTCATTTAGCGATTCCCAAGTGGAGGAATATTTTTTGAATGGAGAGGACACCGTTGTAGCCACTGTGTATAATCTGTAACAGTGCCTGCAGAATAGGAACAATGTCACCGTTTTGGACTGGTAAGTTCTTCATGCTAATGCCCTTGTTTGAAAATAATAATATAAAATATTATTTGTGATTTTTTAAATTTTAGAAGCAATATATAAAAAAGTAATGTAATGAGATGTGATGAAATGATGTAATGAAAAGTGATGAAATGTGTCTGCCGCCCCACCCCAACCCACGTGAAATAGCCTGAGGCTGTTGAGGGGAGGGCAGGCCCACAACAATGGCCAAAGTGAAATGGAGACAGTAGATACAGCTGGTCTGTTGTAATATAATAAAACAGTAGATCTAGCTGGTCTGTCATAATATAATAGAGACAGTAGATCTAGCTGAAATTTCATAATATAAAAGAGACAGTAGATCTTGCAGGTCTATTATAATATATTCAACCTTATGTTCCCTGTACTCTATATATATATATATCTGTTTATTATACATCAGCAGCACAATATTGTGTAGAGCATTGGCAAAGTGGGTGATGTTATATCCTTCCTGTTTGGCCCTGTCCGGGGGTCTCATCGGATGGGGCCACAGTGTCTCCTGACCCCTCCTGTCTCAGCCTCCAGTATTTATGCTGCAGTAGTTTATGTGTCCGGGGGCTAGGGTCAGTTTGAAATATCTGGAGTACTTCTTCTGTCTTATCCGGTGTCCTGTGGGAATTTAAGTATGCTCTCTCTAATTCTCTCTTTGGGAGGACCTAAACCCTAGGACCATGCGTCAGGACTACCTGGCATGATAACTCCTTGCTGTCCCCAGTCCATCTGGCCTTGCTGCTGTTCCAGTTTCAACTGTTCTGCCTGCGGCTATGAAACCCTGGACTGTTCATATTTACTCTTGAGGTGCTGTCCTGTTGCATCCTCTACAACTACTGTGATTATTATTATTTGACCCTGCTGGTCATCTATGAACGTTTGAAAATCTCGGCCGTGTTCTGTTATAATCTCCACCCGGCACAGCCAGAAGAGGACTGGCCACCCCTCATAACCTGGTTCCTCTCTAGGTTTCTTCCTAGGTTTTGGCCTTTCTAGTGAGTTTTTCTTAGCCACCGTGCTTCTACACCTGCATTGCTTGCTGTTTGGGGTTTTAGGCTGGGTTTCTGTACAGCACTTTGAGATATTAGCTGATGTAGGAAGGGCTATATAAATAAATTTGATTTGATAGAGGACTGAGAGTCTTCCAAATATTGAAAGTGTGTAAATAGTTACCCATGTTATTTTGTAAATGTATATATTTTTTTCTTCATATTTTTTTTCCATATTTTTTCAATTTTTTAGAGGGGGTGTGTTAGAATACCATTTTGGCATTTTGTATATAGTTATTTGTTTCAAAATGTATACCTTCACCAATTTGGCCACTTGGGTACATTTGGGCTACTTGTGTGTGACATCCGGGTGACTTCATGATAAATGTCATGTAGCACACTCATTTTGGAACAAGTACAAGTACTTGAACAAGTACTGTCGCCCTCTTATATTTTTCACTGAAATTGTCCCCATCATCCTATCTGAATGTTTGTTTTATCTTGTTCATTTTAAAGATGATGATACAACAATAAAATAAAAAACGTATGGTTTTTTTCATTGTATTATCTAAACACGATCTGTTGTGTTATATTCTCCTACATTCAATTCAAATTTACTGTAACGGCAGATTTCCTCCTCTTCGTCTGAAGACTTCAAACTTCACCAAAGTTCTAGTGCGCCTCTTCGCCCGCCTCCGTGGCCTCTTTAAAGCGGCGACCCTCGCCACCGACCTTGGACTGGGAACCCTAGACATGGGTCCCAAATGGACGGGGGATTCCGGCAGCCCCGGACAGGCGGGAGACTCCGGCAGCGCTGGAGTGAAGGACGCCTCCGGCAGCTCCGGAGTGAAGGGCGATTCTGGCATTGCCTGGCTGACTGACAGCTCTGGCAGCTCCTGGCTGGCTGGCGGCTCTTGCAGCTCCTGGCTGGCGGCTCTGGCAGCTCCTGGCTGGCTGGCGGCTCTGGCAGCTCCTGGCTGGCTGGCGGCTCTGAAAGCTACTGGCTGGCTGGCGGCTCTGGCAGGTCCTGGCTGACTGACGGCTCTGGCAGGTCCTGGCTTACTGACGGCTCTGGCAGCTCCTGGCTGGCTGGCGGCTCTGGCAGCTCCTGGCTGGCTGGCGGCTCTGAAAGCTACTGGCTGGCTGGCGGCTCTGGCAGGTCCTGGCTGACTGACGGCTCTGGCAGGTCCTGGCTTACTGACGGCTCTGGCAGCTCCTGGCTGACTGACGGCTCTGGCAGCTCCTGGCTGACTGACGGCTCTTGCAGCTCCTGGCTGACTGACGGCTCTGGCAGCTCCTGGCTGACTGACGGCTCAGGACAGACTGGCGGCTCTGACGGCTCAGGACAGAATGGCGGCTCTAGCAGCTCAGGACAGACGGGAGACTCTAGCAGCTCGGGACAGACGGGAGACTCTAGCAGCTCGGGACAGACGGGAGACTCTAGCAGCTCGGGACAGACGGGAGACTCTAGCAGCTCGGGACAGACGGGAGACTCTAGCAGCTCGGGACAGACGGGAGACTCTAGCAGCTCGGGACAGACGGGAGACTCTAGCAGCTCGGGACAGACGGGAGACTCTAGCAACTCGGGACAGACGGGAGACTCTAGCAGCTCGGGACAGACGGGAGACTCTAGCAGCTCGGGACAGACGGGAGACTCTAGCAGCTCGGGACAGACGGGAGACTCTAGCAGCTCGGGACAGACAGGAGACTCTAGCAGCTCGGGACAGACGGGAGACTCTAGCAGCTCAGGACAGACGGGAGACTCTAGCAGCTCAGGACAGACGGGAGACTCTAGCAGCTCTGGACAGACAGGAGACTCTGGCAGCGCTGGAGAGGAGGAAAGCTCTGGCAGCGCTGGACAGGCGGGAGACCCTGTAGGCAGAAGACGGAGAGACAGCCTGGTGCGGGGGGCTGCCACCGGAGGGCTGGTGCATGGAGGTGGCACTGGATAGACCGGACCGTGCAGGCGCACTGGAGCTCTTGATCACCGAGCATGCCCAACCTTACGTGGTTGAATGCTCCCCGTAACCCGACCAGTGCGGCGAGGTGGAATAGGCTGCACTGGGCTGTGCTGGTGAACTGGGGACACCATGCGTAAGGCTGGTGCCATGTACGCGGCCCAAGGAGACGCACTGGAGACCAGATGCGTAGAGCCGGCTTTATGGCACCTGGCTCGATGCCCACTCTAGCCTGGCCGATACGAGGAGCTGGAATGTACCGCACTGGGACACTGTGCGCTCCACAGCACAACACGGTGCCTGCCCGGTCTCTCTCGCTCTCCGGTAAGCACAGGAAGTTGACGCAGGTCTCCTGCCTCCTCATATAGCGCCTCTCTGCCTTCACTGCCTCCAGCTCTGCTTTGGGGCGGCGATATTCCCCTGGCTGTGCCCAGGGTCCTCTCCCGTCTAGAATCTCCTCCCAAGTCCATGAGTCCTGTGTCTTCGGGCCGCTGTTGCTGCTGCCCATTACCACGCCGCTTGGTCCTCTGTTGGTGGGTGTTTCTGTAACGGCAGATTTCCTCCTCTTCGTCTGAAGTCTGAAGAGGAGTAAGGATCGGACCAAGATGCGGCGTGGTAAGTGTTTATGACAAATTTTAAAAAGAAAAGCTTGAACACTATGAAATACAAAACAATAAACAATAACATGAAATAAACCAAACCAAAACAGTCCCGTGTGGCACAAACACTGACACAGGAAACAAACACCCACAAACCAACAGTGAAACCCAGGCTACCTAAGTATGATTCTCAATCAGAGACAACTAATGACACCTGCCTCTGATTGAGAACCATACTAGGCCGAAACAGAAACCAAACATAGAAACACAAATCATAGGCTGCCCACCCCAACTCACGCCCTGACCATACTAAATAAAGACAAAACAAAGGAAATAAAGGTCAGAACGTGACATTACACAAACTTCAGAGTGTTTTCTTTCAAATGGTACCAAGAATATGCCGCTTCTGTGCCAGAGCTACAGGCAGTTAGATTTGGGTATGTCTTCAGGCGGAAATTGAAAAAAGTAGGGGGGTAGCTCTAAGAGGTGTTAACTCATGCCTCCACACCAGGGTTCTCCAGGTACCTGTTGCTACATTGAACCAGTAGAGGTTCCTCCAAGAACCCTCAACTAACCAAAGGTGCAAATATGAACCACTGACTAGCAATGGTTCCTTGAGGATCTCCAGGGTTCCTCGCGTCAACACTAATTCTAAGAGCGTACAAGCATCCTACTCCACTCTGCAATTTTCCAGAAAACACACAATGCATCGCACATAGTCATTATGAGGCAATGAGTATAACAAGGTACCAGCAACACCCTGTATGTTTAAATGAACAACACAACAGCACTTAAAATAGACAGTGAGCAGTCTAACGAACGCATGATGTTGTTTACCATTTAACGCATGATGCATCGCTAATGAGTGGGGCCTTGGATACAGATTTGTTCTCTTGCCGGTTAGAAACAGGCACGCAAAAGGAAAATGACAGTGATTAGTGCATGCGTTTTGAAAACAAAGCAGCCAAATGTGCGGTAAACAAAAAAACGACAACTAAATATTTGATAGTTGATAGCCATTTAGCTGCGTCTCGGATGCCTCTGACTCTCTGAACTATGTTTCCATTAACTTCAACCTTAGCCCCGAGGGGGAATTGTTGCTGGGTTGACGATGACAATAACTAGCAACATATGCACAACATTATGAATTCGTAACCTTAGGCTACTTAGGCTACGTAACCTTAGGAAAGAGCGGAAGGGTGAGAGCGGAAGGGATGGGAGAGTGGGAAAGATGGATAATATAGAGGCGGGCAAGAGAGGGGATGGGAGTGAGGGATAAGCAAGGACAAGGTATGGGAGAGGTACGGCGGAGAGGGACAGGTAGGATCATGGGACAGGTAGGATCGAAGAGAGGGATGGAATCCTCCTCACTTACACAGAGATACAGTAAATAACAGAAAAAGGGGTTTGGGGGGACAGTTCTGGGCATGAAAATATTAACCCTTACTGCAAACATGTAGACCTACAGTAGCTCCAGTATACTGTAGATGTGAGTGTAGTTCTAGGGGTCTGGAAGCTGTTCAGTCAGTTCAAAGCCCCTGTGATTGTTCTCAGTCCTATTGTTAGCCCTCCTTACCTCCACGAAAGTACCAGAGGGAGGGGGAAAGAAAGAGAGAAAGAGAGGAGGGGTGAGACAGGGTGAGAAGAAAAGTGGAATGACAGAGAGAGAGAGTAAAAACGAAAGAGAGAGAAAAAAAATGAGTATTTGATGAGGAGAGATGCTGAGGAAGTGGAGCAGTAGAGATATTTTGCTGCTACCACTGTGTGAATCATTAATTTTCCTTTAGATTTAATAGTCTCAGTAACAAGTAGCTTGTTGCCCTGTGTGCAAATATGAGCTCTCTGTCAGAGGCCTTTACTGTTCCAAGTACACTGTGTGACAGGGATATCCCTAATAAATGAATAGCACTAAGGCACACGAGCCCACACATGCACACATTCACACACACATTGATAGACATAAACAGACACATACTGTACACGCACACATACATGCGAGTATGCATGTATGCACACACATGCACACGCATGCACGCAAGCACACACACACACCTCCGCACTTGAACGTCTGAGGGCATCACATTTTCAGGAGCTCAGTAGGAAGTGCTCACACTCCCCTGAATATGTGTGAAGATTGAAGTTCCCTATCAGACAAAGCAGTTGAAAACTACACAGGCAAGGCATCCCAAATGATGCAATATGCATCAAAAAGGATATACATTTTTAATCCGAGGAAAAAAAGTCAAAAGTGCTTTTGAGGACTATTCTACTTATTTTTGGCACGGTTCAAATCTCCTCAAATCATTCTCGAATTTTGCACTGCATTTCTATCTCTCTCTCTCTTTATGTATCCATACGTACAGTATCTCTCTCTCTCTCTGTGTCTGACACGTAGCTCTCTTTCGCTCTCTCTATGTATCCCTAAGTATCTCTCTCTCTCTCTCTATGTGTCTTATACATTAACTACATGACCAAAAGTATGTGGACACCTGCTCGTCGATCATCTCATTCCAAAACCATAGGCGTTAATATGGAGTTGGTCCCCCCTTTGCTGCTATAATAGCTTCCACTCTTCTGGGAAGGCTAGATGTTTGGGACTTGCTTCCATTCAGCCACAAGAGCATTTGTGAAGTCAGGCACTGATATTGGCCGACTAGGCCTTGGTCGCAGTTGCCATTCAAATTCATCCCAAAGGTGTTCGATGGGGTTGAGGTCAGTGCTCTGTGCAGGCCAGTCAAGTTCTTGGCCACCGATCTCGACAAACCCTTTCTGTATGGACCTCGCTTTGTGCAAGGGGGCATTGTCATGCTGAAACAGGAAATGGCATTCCCCAAACTGTTCCACAAAGTTGGAAGCACGGAATCGCCTAAAATGTAATTGTATGCTGTAGCATTAAGATTCTCCTTCACTAGAACTAAGGGGCCTTGCCCGAACCTTGAAAAACAGCCCCAAACCATTCTTCCTCCTCCATCAAATATTACAGTTGGCACTATGCATTGGAGCAGGTAGCATTCTCCTGGCATCCGCCGAAACGGCGATGGAAACCCATTTCATGAAGCTCTCAACAAACGGTACCTGTGCTGACTTTGCTTCCAGAGGCAGTTTGGAACTCGGTAGTTAGTGTTGCAACCGAGGACAGATGCTTTTTATGCGCTACGAGCTTCAGCACTTGGCGTTCCTGTTCTGTGAGCTTGTGTGGCCTACCACTTTGTGGCTGGGAAGTTATAGCTCCTAGACATTCCAAATTCACTTACAGTTGACCGGGGCAGCTCTAGCAGGGCAGAAATTTGATGAACTGACTTGTTAGAAAGATGGCATCCTATGACGGTGCCACATTGAAAGTCACTGAGCTCTTCAGGAAGGCCATTCTACTGCCAATGTTTGTCTATGGAGAATGCATGGCTGTGTGCTCAATTTTATACACCTGTCAGCAACGGGGGTGGTTGAAATAGCTAAATCCACTCATTTGAAGGGGTGTCCACATACTTTTGTATATATAGTGTTTTTCTCTTCTATCTCTATCTCTCATTCTCTCAATTTTTCAATTCAATTCATTCCAATTTGCATTATTAGCATGACATAACAATGTGCATATTGCCAAAGTGTACTTTGGACATTAAGTGATTTATTTACAATATTAACATAATAAAAAATAAAAAAATAAAAATAATAATCAAGATTGTCAACGGGACAATCAGTAACAACAATATTCAAGGACAATCATTAACAACAATATTCAAGGGTAAAAATAACCATACAATGGACAAAAACAATAGCATATAGGACATGTGCAGATATGTCTGTCATACACTGTCCCTCACCTTATTGCAGGCAGCAATTTAAAGCACTGCCAACCTACAGCTCTCTGCGGCTTCCCCCAACAGGACAGGTTTGGGGAAGCATCAGAGAGGTCTTTGAAACATTGAATAAAGGTTTCAAACAGTTTGCCATGGTGTACTGTTGATTTAGGGTCAGATAGCAGTCCATTTTGCTTTGTTCTCGTGCTTGTGTTTTCCAACAGGTAATGTAGTTTTGTTTTGACTGTGTTGTAATTTAGTTTATTTTGATTGATTGGATATCCTGGTCCTGAGGCTTCAGCGTGTTAGTAAAACAGGTTTGTGAACTCAGCCCCAATACCAGCTGGATGAGGGGACTCTTTTCTTTGCTCAGCTCTTGGCATGCAGGGCTTGATAATGATATGAGAGGGGATACATGTATTTTAGATGTTTCCAAAACTTAATTACTATTTTTGTAGTTTGTATTATTAGTGGATATTGGCCTAAATCTTCCCTGCATGTATTGTTTGTAGTTTTTCTCTGGACATGTAGGAGAATCTTACAGAACTCAATTGGGTGTTTGTCCCATTGGGTAAAATATTGTTTTGCAAGTGGACCTCACTGCAATTGGTTCAATGAGACATTCAATTCGTTTTAGCCAGGTATTTCAATTTGAATGATTTATTTAATGGCTTATAATGCCCTGTGTGCTTTCTCAGTTCATTCCCTGCCTCACTGAGTGTCCAGTTGAGCACATTTTTTACATAAGTCATTTGATTTATTAGGATCCCCATTAGCCGACGGCAATGGCGACAGCTAGTCTTACTGGGGTCCGACACATAATGAAAAAGACATTACAGACAGAAGACAATTTACATACATTTAAAAACATTAACACGTAGTGTGTGTGTGTGTGTGCATCTATCAGTTACACATAAATGTCAGTACATACACACACCAAGTAGGTCACATGGGGAGAGAAGTTGTGCAGTGAGCAGAGTTGGGGAGTAAACGATTACATGTAATCTGTTACATGTAATGTAATGGATTACAAAAACATGTTAACTGTAATCCGTTACATAACCAGCAAAAATATTGTAATCAGATTACAGATACTTTTGAAAAACTAGATGATTACCTCGAGGACTACTTCTAAATTCAGAAAGGATGTTTGCGTGACACTCCTCTGTTTTCTCAATGAAGTTCAAATTAGCATTGAAAAAAGGCGCAAGTTTAAGTTTGTTCCACCTGAGCGAGTCTGACCACAAGTCAGAGAACACTATGATGATACATCAAATGTGTTTGATGGATCACGGGAAAAGAGCAAGAATAGGCTTTCGTGGGCTACAGTCCAAGCTATGTCTTCCAATGGTGCGACTGCTGTTGGCATTCAAAGATTATCCAACTTGAATAAACGCTTAGAGGTAAGGATGACAGCAGTGGTGTGGTCTACGGCTATACTGATATCACTTATTATTGACATCTACATAGTGCGTTGATGTGAATTGCACTACTGCTCTCTCATTTAGGTATTTGCCCCTTACGGATTGTAGTTGCTGGGGAGGCTGTCAAAGGTTTCCTAACTGTTATAATTTCTATTTGGCCCTGTTTATCAAAAGGTTTCGGCTCAGGTTATGGATGTGTCACTGCAACTTTAAAGGCCCTAAATTATATCACCTTTGCCCTTGATTCTAAGCAATGTTGTGCTGCTATTTTTATTGACTTGGCCAAAGCTTTTGATACAGTAGACCATTCCATTCTTGTGGGCCGGCTAAGGAGCATTGGCCTGCATGGCTGTCGTCCCAGAAGGAATCCTCTTCTAAAGATGATGCACAAGAAAGCCCGCAAACAGTTTGCTGAAGACAAGCAGACTAACGACATGGATTACTGGAACCATGTCCTGTGGTCTGATGAGACCAAGATAAACTTATTTGGTTCAGATGGTGTCAAGCGTGTGTGGCGGTAACCAGGTGAGGAGTACAAAGACAAAGTACAAAGTGTGTCTTGCCTACAGTCAAGCATGCTGATGGGAGTGTCATGGTCTGGGGCTGCGTGAGTGCTGCTGGCACTGGGGAGCTACAGTTCATTGTGGGAACCATGAATGCCAACATGTACTGTGACATACTGAAGCAGAGCATGATCCCCTCCCTTCGGAGACTGGGCCTCAGGGCACTATTTCAACATGATAACGACCCAAACACACCTTCAAGACGACCACGACCAAAGGTAATGGACTGGCCAAGCATGTCTCCAGACCTAAACCCTATTGGGCATCTGTGGGGCATCCTCAAACAGAAGGTGGAGGAGTGCAAGGTCTCTAACATCCACCAGCTCTGTGATGTCGTCATGGAGGAGTGGACGAGGACTCCAGTGGCAACCTGTGAAGCTCTGGTGAACTCCATGTCCAAGAGGGTTAAGGCAGTGCTGGAAAATGATGGTGGCCACTCAAAATATTGACACTTTGGGCCCAATTTGGACATTTTCACTTAGGGGTGTACTCACTTTTGTTGCCAGCGGTTTAGACATCAATGGCTGTGTGTTGAGTTATTTTGAGGGGACAGCAAATTTACACTGTTATACAAGCTGTACACTCACCACTTTACATTGTAGCAAAGTGTCATTTCTTCAGTATTGTCACATGAAAAGATATACTCAAATATTTACAAAAATGTGAGGGGTGTACTCACTTTTGTGATATACTGTATATACACCTGTTCTGAAAGGCCCCAGAGTCTGCAACACCACTAATCAAGGGGCACCACAAAGACCACGGAGGTCTCCAAACAGGTCAGGGACAAAGTTGTGGAGAAGTACAGATTGGAGAAGTACAGAAGTACAGGGTTGGGTTATACAAAAATATCTGAAACTTTGAACATTCCACGGAGCACCATTAAATTAATTATAAAAAAATGGAAAGAATATGGCACCACAACAAACCTGCCAAGAGAGGGCCGCCCACCAAAACTCACGGACCAGGCAAGGAGGGAATTAATCAGAGAGGCAACAAAAAGACCACAGATAACCCTGAAGGAGCTGCAAAACTCCACAGCTGAGATTGGAGTAGCTGTTCATAGGACCACTTTAAGCCTTACACTCCACAGACCTGGGCTTTACAGAAGAGTGGGCAGAAAAAAGCTATTGCTTAAAGAAAAAAATAAGCAAACACGTTTGTTGTTTGCCAAAAGGTATGTGGAAGACTCCTCAAACATATGGAAGAAGGTGGGGAAGAAGGTGGGGAGATGAATAGTTATGCACGCTTAAGTTTTCTTTTTTTTTGTCTTATTTCTTGTTTGTTTCACAATAACACATTTTTGGAATCTTTAAAATGTTGTGTAAATGAAATGATACAAACCCCCTAAAAATCTATTTTAATTCCAGGTTGTAAGGCAACAAAATAGGAACAATGACAAGGAGGTGAATACCTTCGCAAGGCACTGTATCTGGTATTCCCTTAATAAGTTTACACACATTATACAGTGCTGACATAGTTGATATCTTTACCATGATTTTTCAGTTTAACATGTCTTATGTTCAATCAGGAGTTAAATTAACCTAACACTCAATGAAGTAAAAGAACAACAGTTAATAACCAGAGTTAAGTGTGTGTCATTTTTACTCTGTGTTACTGTGTTGGGTAAAACACTCAAAACCATGCCCATCATTATCATATTTCCCAGCATGCTCTATTGCAGGTTGATTTTCAGAATTTTTTGTTTCAATATCTGTCTTTTCATTGGTTGATTAATCTTATGTTACATAAAAATAAATAACACATTTTTCTAATCTAATCCAATATGTTAACAGTTGGACTTTTTCCACCTATTACTGAGATATTTGTTCCAGTTCACATGATTTAGGTCGTCCCATTAGAAAATCTGGCAGTCATTTTGAATGCAGGTTCCAGGTTTTAATTGTTGGATATCCTCACTCTGGCTGGATTCCAATAGGAATTATGCATCACTTTGCAGCCAGCGTAATGTGACTTGCAGGCCTGATGTGCCCTGTAAACACAGGATTTCCTAACATCACTGTGTTTGGGTATAACTAGGCCATCAAAAAAAGGGCTTATGATATAAAGAGTTTAATTTTAAAGGCTGATGGAACCATTCATAGAGGGTTCTAGGAAGAACTCTTGGAACTCCCTCTCCCGGATCTGGGAGAATTGTCATCAACTGACACTAATTAGCATAACGCAACAGACAAAAAATATTACTAGAAAATATTAATATTCATGAAATCACAAGTGAAATATATTGAAACACAGCTTAGCCTTTTGTTAATCACCCTGTCATCTCAGATTTTGAAATTATGCTTTACAGCCAAAGCAAGACAAACATTTGTGTAAGTTTATGGATAGCCTTGCATAGCATTATGCCTAGCTAGCAGCAGGCAGCTTGGTCACGAAAATCAGAAAAGCAATCAAATTAAATTGTTTACCTTTGATGAGCTTCGGATGTTTTCACTCACGAGACTCCCAGTTAGACTGCAAATGTTCATTTTGTCCCATAAAGATTATTTTTATAGCCGAAACACCTCCGTTTGTACTTCACGTTTGGTTGAGAAATCCACCGGAAACTGCGGTCACGACACAACAAAAAAAAATCAAAATTAGATCCATAATATCGACAGAAACATGGCAAACGTTGTTTATGATCAATCCTCAAGTTGTTTTTCAAATATCTATTCGATAATATATCAACCGGGACAGGTGGCTTCTTAGTAGGAAAGAGAGAAACAATGGCCGCATTTGTCTTTTACGCACAAAACACTCTGAGAGCCTCCAGCTGACCACTGACGCAATGTTGTCGTTCAGGCTCATTTTTCAAAATAAAAGCCTGAAACGATGTATTGTGACACTAGACACATTAGGGAAGCCATAGAAAAAGGAATCTGGTTGATATCTCATTCAATAGGGACGCATAGGAACGCAGAGCTTTCTAAATAAGAGTCCCTTCCTGATTGGATTTTTCTCAGGCTTTCGCCTGCAATATCAGTTCTGTTATACTCACAGACAATATTTTTACAGTGTTTTCTATCCTAAGCTGTCAATTATATTCACATTCTAGCATCTTGTCCTGATAAAATAGCCTGTTTACTTTGGGAACGTTATTTTTCCAAAAATGAAAATAGTGCCCCCTAGTTTCAACAGGTTTTTAAAGATAAAAGGGTTGTTGGTATAGCCCTTCATATACATTTCTAGGAAGAATCTTTAGTATGAAAAGGTTATTTGTAGAATTCTTCATAGAGGGTTTTATGAGGAACCTTTGGAGGATAATGGGTTCTAGGCATAATCCTTCATGGGTTCTACGTAGAACCATTTACAGGGAGAACTATGGAGAACCCTGCATAGAAGGGTTCTAGGTAAAACCTTCTGCAAAGGGTTCTACCTACCACCAAAAAGGGTTCCCCTATGGGGACAAACCGAATAACCCTGTATGGTTGTATATAGCACCTTTTCTTTAAGAGTGTAAGTATCTCTCTCTCTGTGTCCCTACATATACTGTATCTCACCTTCACTCTCTCTCTCTCTCTCCCTCTCTCCCGCTCTCTCTGTGACTCTCAAGGTGACTCAAGGTGACTCTCAAGAGGAAATTAAACATTAAGAGAGATTTTCAATTCACAGCAGCTAAAAACAGCCGAGATCCCTTGGCTTCTCACAGAGCACATGTGACAAGTGATGTTCCCCATCTCACCTTGTCCCCTTTCAACAAGTTTACTGCCTGCCATTTCTCTCTTCTCTCTCTGTTTCTCTATTTCTCTCTCTCTTTCCCTCTCTGTCTCTCTCTCTCTGAGAGATTGGGTATAAATATAGAGGGGAATAGACAGATGAGGAGGGGTTAGAAAGAGAGAGACGAGGTGGGGATAGAGCAGGGAAAAGAGTGGAAGAAAGAGAAGGGGAATATAGAGGGAGAGAGATAGTGAAAGATGCAGTACAAAATCGGATAATTATTTTCCACAAATGATGGGATTGGGAGAGAGAGGGTAGAGTGAAAGAAAACCACTACATCCATCTTTCACAAGCCTGGTTACACACTACATACATTTTAGAGAAAGATAATAGTAACACATTTTACAGGAACCTTCACAGTATACCATATAGTAAATAAGACAGTCTAGTCAAGAAGAACCACTAATACGTCCAATTTAAAGTAGCTTACCGTCTCAGATAAGGACAATACTACATACATTGTCTATTATGGACGGTAGGTGGCCTAGCATTTAAGAATGTTGGGCCAGTAACTGAAAGGTTGCTGGTTTGAATCCCAGAGCCGACTTCGTGAAAAATCTGCCGATGTCTTGAGCAAGGCACTTAACCTTAATTGCTCTTGTAATTCCCTCTGGATAAGTGTCTGCTAAATGTAAATATCCTTGCTACTTGTTACAGCAGGCTAACAGAAAAATACATATCAAATTGTAATACTACGTTCTAGAGCTATATCACTACACCTCTCTATCTCATACTAAATGTGTGTATTACAAACTGCAGGACCCTAACCTATATTCTTTTTGCAGATTAAATAACCAGACCTCCCGACCTCTCCCACACAGAGCTCAATATTCAGTGTTGGAGAGGAGTTCCACTACATGTCATTTAACTACATTTGCAATAGCTTGTGGGTAGTTTAACACAGCAGGGTCATAGTTGGGTTAGACTAAAGCCCTAAAAGCACTAAATAAGCACTAAATAAACTTCAGTTAGTGATAAACACGGCTGCTACAATCTCGACTAGAACCAAAAAATGTGATCATATCACTCCAGTGCTCTGGCTTCCTGTTAAGGCTATGGCTGATTTAAAGGTTTTACTTCTAACCTACAGTATCAGTCAAAAGTTTGGACACACCTACTCATTCATCGTTTTTTCATTATTTGTACTATTTTCTACATTGTAGTGAACACATAAAAACTATGAAATAACACATACTGTATGGAATCAAAATAAGTGTTAAACAAATCAAAATATATTTTAGATTTTAGATTCTTCAAAGTAGCCACCCTTTGTGGGAGAGATCTTCGTGGGCTATACTCAGCCTTGTCTCAGGGTAGTAAGTTGGTGGTCTGTTGATATCCTTCTAGTGGGGCTGTGGATTGGCAAAGTGGGTGGGGTTATATCCTGCCTGGTTGGCCCTGTCCGAGGGTATCGTCGGCGCCACAGTGTCCCCCGACCCCCCCCACTCTCAGCCTCCAGTATCTATGCTACTCCAGTTTCAACTGTTCTGCCTGCGACAATGGAACGTGCTACCTTGTTCCGGACCTGCTGTTTTTGACTCTGTGTGTGTGTGTGTGTGTGTGTGTGTGTGTGTGTGTGTGTGTGTGTGTGTGTGTGTGTGTGTGTGTGTGTGTGTGTGTGTGTGTGTGTGTGTTTGTGTGAGTGTGTGTGTTGTTGAAAATATTTGTATGTGTTTTTGTTGTTGAGATATTATGTGTGTGTGTGTTGTTGAGAGTGTGTGAGAGCCTCCCCGATTCCCTCTCTAATTAGAACAGAAGCAATAGAGCAGACACAGAGCAGGCGAAGGAGTGGAAGAGAGATGGCAGCGCTCCTTTCACTCATCCTCTCATCTCTGGAATCCTCTACTCCACAGCATCCCCCAATCAAAGAGTCAAACAGCATCGGTGAACACATTGTCTGCTTCCCAAATGTCACCCTATGGGCCCAAGTCAAAAGTAGTGCACTAAATAGGGAATAGGGTGTCATTTGGGCTCAGCCGTCTACACCCCCCTCTCAACACTCTGATAGGCTTGACAGTGGATTAAAACCGACATCAAATATGTTTATGTAAATCATGCATTCACTGAAAGAATGGTGTGGCATGTACTCAACAGAAAACGTTCCAATACTGTCTGAGACAAACAAACCAACATCCACCTAAGCTGGATCAATGAGTAAGCCAGCTAACTGTCCTACATATTCTGAAATAACTGCATCTTTTCAATAAATATTAGCATTACAATTGACATGCTAAAAACCAATATACATACGTAGATGTCCTAATCAACCAGATAATCAAGAGTTATTAGTGGCTGTTTTATCAAAGTTAGCTGGATAACTTAATAATTATCCTTTCTGGAACATCCCACAGCGGTGTAACTAGAAAACAAATCAATCAGGCATTCGGTTTAAAGAATGCTCAAATATCATAGAGCATACTGCAATAAGACAAAACTGAAACATGTGATCTGAGGCTTTGAAAAAATGGGTGGGTTTTATTGTGAAAGCTAAAATATAACTACAACCCACTTGCTCAGCTGACAGAACAAATTATAAGGAAAGGTGTATCCCAACAGTGATACATCGCTTTTACTCCAATCACATTTAATAAAATCACTTTTGCGAGCAACTGTGGACAATATAGGCAACATTTTCCTCTCGCAAAGACACCTGCGCTGTGAGCTAATTGCACAGTAAGTGTTTTTTTTCTCATTTACCTTCAGTCTCATTCTGAATGTCGCAAAATCCTTGTATATCTGCACAAACCCTAACGATATACAAATTGGCTTAATTATTTATTTACTAACTAACTAAATAATCACACAGAATTACATAAACACACAAACAGAATAACTTACACATTGATTACTACATAATGCAATGAAAAGTCCCTAGTAAACTAAACCTGATATGACATCTTGGTAGACAATGGAAAGGGGTGGGGACAGATGAAGAGCTGGAGAGACAGAATGGATTCACTACATACAGTTGAGAACTATGCTCATGGAAATGCAAATATTTTGCACATGAACGGCCACTCATTCGAAAGAGTTGCAATGTACATATTTACCTGTGCATGTCTTTGCTGTCTATCCATTGAAAACTCTCAATCCGTCTGGTGAGTAATTCAACAGGAAGTCTCTGGTTTGTCCACCAGAGATCAAAGTCTTTTGTAGTTGTGGCTCTGCTATAATGGACACGTAAGACGTACCAATGGTCATTTGATAGGGAAATGTTCTTTAGAATGGATATTTCAGAGTACCACCCGGTGGTTCTCGGTCGAGGTTACTAAAGTGCTTAAACAGCTGCAGACTGAATGTTCCTGTGTAGTCTTCATCTTCTTCACAGAAAGTTTCAGAGTTTTTAACCATTTTGTACCTTTCAGTTCACTCCGTTTGTGTACTGGTCTTGTCGAGTCTAACGATTCGTGAAGTCCGGTTCACACCATCCGCCTGCATTGTCTTGTAGAGATTTTCTTCTTCTCTGTTGAAAGTTTCAGAGTTTTTAGACATTCTTTACCTTTCAGCTCATGTTGTCCTTCATATGAAAAACAATTCTCAGATTTAGAAGGCTAACATCACATTAAATCTTCTCACAAGTAGTTTTTTATATTTAATCATATAAGTTCCACAGCATTTGGGTGTGACCCTGACAACTGGGAAATATATTCATTCAGAGATGCAGTTATGTTGTTATACTGTCCTCCATGAGATCCCAAAACACAACTGATCTGACATAATTGTTCTTTAAGTACCCACGGACCATTCCAACTGTTTGGATTACAGAAATATTGTTTCAGTCCGCACTTTTGGATGATGGAGTTTTGGCGGGAAGAATGTCTTTGTTCTCCATAGATTCTCTCCCTCAATACTCCAATGTATGACCATCATAAAACTGTGGAGAGAGAGGGGGGGCGGGGGACCTGACACCTTTGATCCTCACCCAAAAGGGCAAGTCATGACACTATGTACATGACAGGATCAGGTAACCGTTGTTAGTTAAGATGTTTGATTTCATGATCAAGCCCTATTGACTGCATTTGAATAATAACATTAATAATAGTGTGTAATAATATGTAACATAAGGCTCAAATCTCTTGTTTGAGTCCCAAATGGCACCTTATTCCCTACATAGTACAATACTTTTGACCAGAGCTCTATGGGTCTTTGTCAAAAATAAGGCACTACATAGGGAATAGGGTGCCATATGGGACACAACCATGCTGTCATGGAATAGCAGCATGATATTGACACTAAGTGCTATTCAATTATTACATAATTAACCGGCATATTATGCATGATGTTAAAATAGATGATGTTAAGTATTGCTGTAGAAGTCATCTACGTCTTAACCTTGTAACACAAATTTACCCTGCAACGCTAATTAACCCTGTAACACTGGATCTTAATATCAGACGCAAGTATAGACATTACTATATTCTGCATTTCAGCAGAAAAAAAGATGACAGACAAAATAGAGAATCAAATAGCTTGATGGTCCATCATATGAGCTATCATAAAACAAATATTTGCGCTATATCATGCTTAAAATGATTAGTCTCAAGGGTTAAGATGCGGTGTTACAGGGTTAATTAGTGTTGCAGGGTAAATTTTTGTTACAAGGTTAAGATGTAGACGACTTGATCAAGTTTAGACACACACACACACACACACACACACACATTGTTTTTCTCCACTAAAATACATGTTTGAGGCTCTTGGCTTTTGTATTGAAACAGATGTAACTGATGTACCCGATGAATGCATTTCACTACATCAAACAGCAGTATCAAACCTATTCCATTCTACCTGCATGACCAATTAGCGCTTACCTGTGGAATAGAAAATCACTTTCCCTTCTTTCCTGCCTCCCTTCCTTCACTCTCCTTTTCAGGTACACAGCACAGAGAGAGGTTTACTCTGAGCAATAAAAACACAGAGTTTTTGTTGTTGATTTCCCTAAATTATGAATGATAACAGAGCTTCTCTCACAGCTTTGATCGTGTAAACACACGATAAATCGATGGGCTCTTGCTTTAGTGAATGCACTGGGAGGCTGTATGCAGACTGCAAAGAACCCATTTCTCCTGCCAATAGTCAACCAATTAGTCTACTCCCTACACTCAGTAAGATATTGGAGGGTATTGTGCGTAGACAAATGTGGGAGTACATGGAAAATAATGATCTGATTACAGCCAATCAGCATGCTTATCGCAAAAACCATTCCACTACGACTATATTGGTTGACATGACTGACCAGTGGCTCAATGCTATGGATAATGGCAAGTTTGTGGGTGTACTATTTTTAGATTTCAGTGCAGTATTTGATTTAGTGGATCATGAAATTATTTTGACAAAATTAATGCATTATGGTTTTAAGGAGGTAACATTGAATTGGGTACAAGTCATATCTAACTGACAGGAAACAGTCCACCTATATCAATGGTTCATTTTCTTCCCTTTGTGATAAACGGTGGAATACCGCAGGGCAGCTTCCTTGGGCCACTTCTTTATTTAATATATACCAACGATCTTCCCTATGCCCTAGCTGAAACTCAAGCTACTATATTTGCAGATGATTCTACAATGTATGCAGCAAGACAATCGGTTCAACAGGTACAGCAAGCTCTACAAGGAAATTTGGAGAATATCAGGGAGTGGGTTTGCTTAAACAAACTTGTTTTAAACACCAAGAAAACAAAAGTTATGTTGGTCTGTTCCACTAGGAAATGGCCAAAACAGCATGGGATACAATTAAGTATGGGAGGAGTACAAATTGAAGAAGTGGCAGAAACCAAACTATTGGGAGTGCAGCTAGACAACTGCTTCGTCTAAAATAACTAATCTATGTAAAAAAAAAAGAAATATGAAAACAGCATGCATAATCAGAAGGATAGCTAAATATTTACCAGGAAAAATTATTCAGCAAATAACACAAGCATTAACTGAGGGTCAGGTGGACTACTGTTCTGTGGTCTGGGGAAATGCATCATCAAGTGAAGTTAGGAGGCTGCAGAATGCAAAGAACAAAGCAGCAAGGATTGGTTTAAGGTGGAGATATGGGTCTTCTGTTGCAGTCATGCGCAATATTCTTGGTTGGTCATCAATCGACAAGATAATTGAAAAAAAGTGTTTTTTTAATTTCATAATATACATAATTTAAAACGGCCAAGTTCTATTCACAACTGTATTCAGTTGGAAAGAGACAGACATTCCGTAAATACTAGGAATAGATTGTCCACCATCTATGCGTTATCCAGACAGAAAAGAGAAATAGGCAAAATAAAATTTCGATTTAGAGAAATAAAAATGGAATAAATGAACTGAGCAAACCGGAAACCTTTCAATATATATATTCAAACATTATTTTAGAACGATTTTTAATATAATACATAGAAATGTTGTGGGACTATAGTAGATGAAGAATCAATATTTTTTAGATTGAGTATTTATTGGGTCATTATGTTAGTATATTAAGTATGTTTGTGATAGTGTGTTATATGTGAAAATGTGTTCCTATTATAAATTGTATTTTAATGTTTAACTGCACCTCAGATTGCAGCCCAAATAAATGATACATAGAGTTCAAGTAACAGACACATCTCAACATCAACTCTTCAGAGGAGCCTGCGTGAATAAGGCCTTCATGGTTTAATTGCTTCGAAGAAACCGTTACAAAAGGACACCAATAAGAAGAAGACACATGCTTGTGCCAAGAAACACGAGCAATGGACATTAGACCGGTGAAAATCTGTCCTTTGGTTTGATGAGTCAAAATTTGCGATTTTTGGTTCCAGCCACTGTGTCTTTGTCAGAGAAGGTGAACGGATGACCTCCGCATGTTTGGTGCCATCTGTGAAGCATGGAGGAGGAGGAGGTGTGATGGTGTGGATGTGCTTTGCTGGTGACACTGCCAGTGATTTACATAGAATTCAAGGCACACTTAGCCAGCATGGCTTCCACAGAATTTTGCAGCAACACGCCATCCCATCTAGCTTGTGCTTAGGACTATTGTTTTTTTTTCAACAGAACAATGAACCAAAACACACATCCAGGCTGTGTAAGGGCTATTTGACCAAGGAGAGGGATGGAGTGCAGTATCAGATGACCTGGCCTCCAAAATCACCCGAACTTAACCCAATTGAGATGTTTTGGGATGAGTTGGACTGCCGAGTGAAGGAAAAGCAGCCAACAAGTGCTCGGCATATGTGGGAACTTCTTCAAGACTGTTGGAAAGGCATTCCTCATGAAGCTGGTTGAGAGAATGCCAAGAGTGTGCAAAGCTGTCATCCAGGCAAAGGGTGATTACTTTGAAGAATCTCATATATAAAATCTATTTTGATTTGTATAACACTTTTTGGTTACTATGTGATTCCATATGCGTTATTTCATTGTTTTGATGTCTTCACTATTATTCTACAATGTAGAAAATAGTAAAAATAAAGAAAAACGCTTGAACGAGTAGGTGTGTCCAAACTTTATACTGGTACTGTAGGGCTTGATTGATGTCATTGCATGCCTCATCCATGGCCCGAAGGAGGGTTTGTACAATCACGGAGATGGCAATCATACATCATGGCAATCATAAATCACCCACACACACATGCTATTTCGCACACACGATCTTAAAGATCACTTATGATCGAAAAGAGTCAGAAGTATTGGCAATGTGGTGAACCATGATTTAACGACACCATACCTTGTTGTAATGACACAATTATTCTTGGTTCATGTGGAGCATTAAATTACACCTACACCAGTCAGCATGAAAGGTCATTGGCAGGTCAACAGTAAAATATGGGGCCTTTAGTAGTTGAACTGTTGGGATTAGACTGGGCATGGGCATAGGCATCTGAAATCAATCCCCGGTCAGAAGAACTGACAATAGGAATCGGTGGTGCCTGCCTGTGTGTGTGTGCCTGCGTATGTGTATACGTATGTGAGCCTGCGCACTCGCATTTGTGTGTGTGTGTTCGTTCGGGCAAAGCCAAGGGTAGTGGATGGCTAAGTGGAGATGACTGATGTCCCTAATTGCTCTCTCATTACTCAGCCTGTGGAACAAGAAAATTATTCCCTCAAATTGTCTGAGTAGTTAACAGTTTGGAGAAGAGGCCAGAGAGAAAGCCAAGGGTGCCTCCCAAATGGAACCCTATTCCCTATTCCCTATATAGTGCTCTACACTGGCACTACATAGAGAATAGGTTGCCATTTGGGACAAGATGTTCTTGGAACCCTTGTGGTGTGTTCAGCTATGTCCCGCTCTAGCTCAAAAGCGTTACAATATCTGAGGAGAGGACAGAGGAATAGGAATAAGGTGGACAGGACACAGGGAAACAATACATCAGATAGTGCAGGACTATTTAGGACAGAGTGGCAGGACACAGAGGTAGGGTACCAGGTGTCTAGTGCTGGGGGAGTGCCTTTTTCAACTTGAGAATATACAGAGCTGGTAAAATTATTTCTGGAAAAATGTATTTAATTACAATAAAAATTCCATGAAAAAACAATAGAATGACAAACCAAAGAAGTATGTTTAGCAGCCTAGAGGTAGGTAAATGGTGGTTTCTTCCCAGTCTTCTCTCTGTTGGCGGCGAGAATGATGAAGAACTGTAGGCTACGTGTGCAATCCCATAGGAGACTTGGCCACTTAAGCTAATCAGAAAATTGAAAATAAATCCTTAGATCTGTGTCATCATTAGCCTGCACATTTAGCAGAGGAAAAGCATTTTTACAGCTGGCTAGCTGTCATAGACATAATGGCGACAGAAAACAAATACTGTGGGGAGAACAAGTATTTGATACACTGAGATTTTGCAGGTTTTACAACATACAAAGCATGTAGAGGTCTGTCATTTTTATCATAGATACACTTCAACTGTGAAAGACGGAATCTAAAACAAAAATCCAGAAAATCACATTGTATGATTTTTAAGTAATTAATTAGCATTTTATTGCATGACATAAGTATTTGATCACCTACCAACCAGTAAGAATTCCGTCTCTCACAGATCTGTTAGTTTTTCTGTAAGAAACCCTCCTGTTCTCCACTCATTATCTGTATTAACTGCACCTGTTTGAACTTGTTACCTGTATAAAAGACACCTGTCCACACACAAAATCAAACATACTCCAACCTCTCCACAATGGCCAAGACCAGAGGGCTGTGTAAGGACATCAGAGATAAAATTGTAGACCTGCACAAGGCTGGGATGGGCTACAGGACAATAGGCAAGCAGCTTGGTGAGAAGGCAACAACTGTTGGCGCAATTATTAGAAAATGGAAGAAGTTCAAGATGACGGTCAATCACCCTCGGTCTGGGGCTCCATGCAATATCTCACCTTGTGGGGCATCAATGATCATGAGGCAGGTAAGGGATCAGCCCAGAACTACACGGCAGGACCTGGTCAATGACCTGAAGAGAGCTGGGACCACAGTCTCAAAGAAAAACATTAGTAACACACTAAGCTGTCATGGATTAAAATCCTGCTGCGCACGCAAGGTCCCCCTGCTCAAGCCAGCGCATGTCCAGGCCCGTCTGAAGTTTGCCAATGACCATCTGGATGATCCAGAGGAGGAATGGGAGAAGGTCATGTGGTCTCATGAGACAAAAATAGGGCTTTTTGGTCTAAACTCCACTCGCCGTGTTTGGAGGAAGAAGAAGGATGAGTACAACCCCAAGAACACCATCCCAACCGTGAAGCCTGAAGGTGGAAAGATCATTCTTTGGGGATGCTTTTCTGCAAAGGGGACAGGACGACTGCACCGTATTGAGGGGAAGATGGATCGGGCCATGTATCGTGCGATCTTGGCCTCCTTCCCTCAGTAAGAGCATTGAAGATGGGTCGTGGCTGAGTCTTCCAGCATGACATCGATCCGAAACACACAGCCAGGGCAATTAAGGAGTGGCTCCGTAAGAAGCATCTCAAGGTTCTGGAGTGGCTTAGCCAGTCTCCAGACCTGAACCCAATAGAACATTTTTGGAGGGAGTCCGTATTGCCCAGCGACAGCCCCGGAACCTGAAGGATCTGGAGAAGGCCTGTATGGAGGAGTGGGCCAAAATCCCGGCTGCAGTGTGCGCATACCTGGTCAAAAACTACAGGAAATGTCGTTATCCGTGACGTGGCTGATTTTCTTTTTGTAGTCCGTGAGTTTCTGTAGACCCTGTCAAATACGTCTCATGACTGAGCCGTTGAATTGCGACTCCACCTTGTCCCTGTACCGGAAATTAGCTTGTTTGATTGCCTTGCGGAGGGAATAACTACACTGTTTATATTCAGACAAATTTCCAGACCTCTTTCTATGGTTAAACCACCTCTTTCGGTGGTTCATGCTTTCAGTTTTCACAGTGGGTACATCATCTCCACTTCTTTATAAACTCACTCACCGAGTCAGCGTATAGGTCGATGTTGTTCTCTGAGGCTGACCTGAACATTTTCCAGTCCGCGTGATCAAAACAATCTTGAAGCATGGCTTCCGATTGGTCAGACCAGCGTGGACTGGTTCTTATCACTGTTATATCCTGTTTGAGTTTCTGCCTATAAGACGGATGGTGCAAGATGGCGTCATGGTCGGATTTGCCAAAGGGAGGGCGGGCGAGAGCTTTGTACACATCACGGAAGTTAGAGTAGTAGTGGTCGAGAGTATTACCCCAGTGCAATATATACATATATACCATTCAAAAGTTTGGGGTCACTTAGAAATGTCCTTGTTTTTGAAAAAGAAGAAAGAATTGTCCATTACATTTGATCAGAAATACAGTATAGACATTGTTAATGATGTAAATAACTATTGTAGCTGGAAACAGTGGCACGTTGTGTTAGCTAATCCAAGTTGATAATTTTAAAAGGCTAATTGATCATTAGAAAACCCTTTTGCAATTATTTTATTACAGCTGACAACTGTTGTTCTGATTAAATAAGAAATTAAACTTCCCTTCAATAGACTGGTTGAGTATCTGGAGCGCCAGCATTTGTGGGTTCGATTACAGGCTCAAAATGACCAGAAACATATAACTTTCTTCTGAAATTCATCAGTCTATTCTTGTTCTGAGAAATGAAGGCTATTCCATGCAAGAAATTGCCAAGAAACTGAAGATCTCCTACAATGCTGTGTACTACGCCATTCACAGAACAGCGCAAACTGGCTCTAACCAGAATAGAAAGAGGAGTGGGAGGCTCCGGTGCACAACTGAGCAAGAGGACAAGTACACTAGTGTGTCAAGTTTGAGAAATAGATGCCTCAAAAGTCCTCAACTGCAGCTTCATTAAGATGATTCAATTAATCCTGTTACAGTTAACTCATTAGCAATATTGGGGCACCACGTAAAAAGTTTATTTAACGAGTTACCGTTTTCCGAATGAACTCTTAAAGATATAAAGGTCTCTTATATTTCAGTAATCAATCAGTCATTAATTAATTGTTACTTTTTATCAGTCTCAATCTGAATGTCGCAAAATCCTTCTATCTGTACAAACCCTAGCATAAATGATGAATCAGCGATATACAAATTGGTTTACTTATTTATTTACTAAATAACTAAATAATGACACAGAATTACATAAACACACAAACAGAATAGCTTACACGTTGATTACTGCATAATGCAATGGAAGTCCCTACTGGACTAAACCCAATATGATGGCTTGGTAGACAATGGAAAGGGGTGGGGAAGGATAAAAAGTGGGAAAGACAGAATGGACCCACTGCATACACTACCGTTCAAAAGTTTGGGTCAGAAAAGTCCTTGTTTTTTAAAAGAAAAACAAAAAAAATGTCCATTATAATAACATCAAATTGATCAGAAATACGGTGTAGACATTGTTCATGTTGTAAATGACTATTGTAGCTGGAAATGGCAGATTTTTTTATGGAATATCCACATTGTACTTACATCGGCCATTATCAGCAACCATCACTCCTGTGTTCCAATGGCACGTTGTGTTAGCTAATCCAAGTTTATCATTTTAAAAGGCTAATTGATTATTAGAAAAACATTTTGCAATTATGTTAGCATAGCTGAAAACTGTTGTTCTGATTAAAGAAGCAATACAACTGGACTTCTTTAGACCAGTTGAGTATCTGGAGCATCAGCATTTGCGGGTTTGATTACAAATAACTTTCTTCTGAAATTCATCAGTCTATTCTTATTCTGAGAAATGAAGGCTATTCCATGCGAGAAATTACCAAGAAACTGAAGATCTCGTACAACGCTGTGTACTACTCCCTTCACAGAACAGCGCAAACTGGCTCTAACCAGAATAGAGGGAGGAGTGGGAGTCCCCGGTGCACAACTGAGCAAGAGGACAAGTAAATTAGAGTGTCTAGTTTGAGAAACAGAAGCCTCACAAGTCCTCAACTGGCAGCTTCATTTAATAGTACCTGTAAAACACCAGTCTCAACCTCAAAAGTGAAGAGGCGACTCCGGGATGCTGGCCTTCTAGGCCGAGTTGCAAAGAAAAAGCCATATCTCAGACTGGCCAATAAAAAGAAAAGATTAAGATGGGCAAAATAACACAGACACTGGACAGAGGAACTCTGTCCTATTTAACCAAGTCCTATTTAAGCACTCGGGGAAAAGTGGCGTTCCCCCCTTTTGTCATCATTTCTGTGCTCATGTGGGCGTGGTTAAGACTTCATATGACAAACAATTCTCTCGTTTAGAAGGCTAATATCACATTACATTTTCTCACAAATAGTTTCATATAAATTCCACAACATCTAGATGTGAATCTAGTCCGTGGGAAATATACACACTCAGAGATACAGTTATGTTGTTCTACTGTCCTTAGTTACATCACCCTTCCAACTGTTTGGAATACAGAAATATTGTTTCATTATTAAACCTTTTGATGTTACCGTACCGTTACCGTTACCTCTTTCTCTGTTAACAAAGGGATTTAACTTCCTTTTCTAAAAGAGTGGGAGAAAGAGTTTTCCTTCAGGTATTTAAGACAGTCATAAAACTGTGGTGGGAGAGAGGGAGGGGGGAGGCACCTATGATCCTCACCCAAAAGGGCAAGTCATTACACCCCGCATATTGACTCGGTACTGGTGCTCCATGTATATAGCCTCATTATTGTTAAGTCATCTTTTTGTGTTACTTTAAGATTCAGTTAGATTTTTTTATTTTGTGAATATTTTCTTAACTCAATTTCTTGAACTGCATTGTTGGATAAGGGCTTATAAGTAAGCATTTTGGTGCATATTTCAAATAAAATTTGATTTGATTTGAACTCTGTCGCAGACTTCCTAATTTCATAGAGGTGTCTAACACAACAGACTGTCCAGACCGAACCGCTGCCAGTACAAACTAATATGTCACTAATATTGAAATGTGAACACAAAGGTGTCAGTTGTTCTTCTCTGATGCACAAACATTTCAGGGGACTCGTCTGAAGATAACCCAGTAGCAGGTTGAAAAATGGCACAAAGTGAATATGAGCTAAAAAGTTCCATGAATAACATGACCAAACTTGGGTCAAATCTTCGGACATTTTCTGTTACTTGACCAGTCAGCAGCTGGTATGCCAGTTAAATAATTGCTGAAATTTTGCTTGATTATAGATTGTTCAAGGTTAATATCACTAGTGGGTAGGTGCTCAATATATATAATCAGCATCATATAGCACGATGGTAACACATTCACCTTTTGATTAGACGGCTGGAGTTCAAATCGCAGACAGCATCATGATTCATGTAATCTCATTCTAACCAATAATGGGGCATGCTCATTATAAATACATTGTGATTTAGATTCGGTATCATACTACTTTTCTTATGATTTTGTTTGCACAGCGTACAGGCTGGCAGTTTATCGGCAGTTCACGAGGTGTAAGGAGTGTCATCCCTGCATGTGTCGTTTCTTCCATTAGGCACACATACCCAGAAGCAAGAGGCATTAACATATGGTTTGAATTAGAATAAAACCAGTTCATTTAGTAAATCTAGCCAGCTATAATGTTTTTCAAGGCATAGACCTAATGCAAACGCCTTATGTAAAAATTGTTTTAGTTAGCTTGTCCACTATAACAACAGGTTGATGCATAACCGGATAAACTTGCAATGAAGATAACACTACTTTCAACGTGCACTAACCGTGTCCCTGTCGCTACAGAAGTAACTTCAACTAGCTTAGGCTGCCATCTATTGGAAAGGAATGGTAACTACACTGGGCAGCTAGTTGGCAAAAGAGACTTTAATAATATATGCCATTTGGCAGATGCCTTTTTTCAAAGCGAACTGGGTGCATGGTAGTGGAAACAATTACAGGGCTATTAAGGTGTTTTTACAAGTTCCAATGAAACAAGAAGAGGATTCACATTTGTATTTGTTAGGGATCCCCATTAGCTGCTGCCAAGGCAACATTCATTTTTCCTGGGGTCCAAACATTTTAAATCACTTACAATACAAATAAAACAAAAAATAAAACACTACATCATATAGCATTATTACACCACTACATATCTACAATACAAAATGTTTAATACCACCATACAACAATATCACAATGTACACATTTGCATGTGTCTGTACCTTTGTGTGTGTCTCTTCACAGTCCCCGTTGTTCCATAAGGTGTATTTTTACAAGTATATTCAAATCTGATTCTACTGCTTGCATCAGTTACCTTATGTGGAATAGAGTTCAATAAAGGTATCGCTCTATGTTGTATTGTGCGAGGTTGATAGTCTATTCTGGGCTCTAGGGCCTGTACGACCTGCCTTAATAGTATTGTTAAGAAGGCAGAGCAGTGCTTATGGAACGACTTCTTCGCATTTTAGCTACTGTTGTATCAATGTGTTTTGAACATGACAGTTTACAATCCAGGGTTACTCCAAGAAGTTTAGTCACCTCAACTTACTCATTTACCACATTATTCATTACGAGATGTAGTTAGGGTTTAGTGTATGATTTGTCCCAAATACAATGCTTTAGTTTGGGAAATATTTAGGACTAACTTATTCCTTGCTACCCGTTCCGAAAATAACTGCAGCTCTTTGTTAAGTGTTTCAGTCATTTAAGTTGCTGATGTGTGTTGTGTTGTCTTCTGCATACATAGACTGACGGGCTTTACTCAAAGCCAGTGGCATGTCGTTAGTAAAGATTTAAAAAGTAAGGGGCCTAAATAGCTAGTCTGGGCAATTATTGATTCTACCTGTATTGTGTTTGAGAGCCTTCCATTAAACAACACCCTCTTTGTTCTGTTAGAGAAGTAACTCTTTATCCACATTATAGCAGGGGCTGTAAAGCCATAACACATAAATTTTTCCAGCAGCAGACTATGATCAATAATGTCAAAAGCTAAACTGAAGTCTAACAAGATGGCCCCCACAATCATTTTATTAGCAATTTCTCTCAGCCAATCACCAGTAATTTGTGTAAGTGCTGTGCTTGATGAGTGTCCTTCCCTATAAGCGTGCTGAAAGTCTGTTGTCAATTTGTCTACTGTGAAATAGCATTATATCTGGTCGAACCCAATTTTTTCCAGAAGTTTACTAAGGGTTGGTAACAGGCTGGTAACAGGGTGATTGGTCGACTATTTGAGACAGTGAAGCGTCCCTCCTGGCCTGAGGGCACACACTTTCAAGTAGGCTTAAATTGAAAATGTGGCATATAGGACTGGCAATATCATCCGCTATTACCCCCGTTGGCTTGTCATTGTTGATAAACAAAAACATATTTTTTTTACCTCTCCCACACTGACTTTACAGAATTCAAAAGTATAATTCTTGTCTTTCATAATTTGGTCAGTTATACAGTTGAAGTCGGAAGTTTAAATACACCTTAGCCAAATACATTTAAACTCATTTTTTCACAATTCCTGACATTTAAACCTAGTAACCTTTTTAATCTTAGTAACCAATTAGTATTTGGTAGCATTGCCTTTAAATTGTTTCCCTTGGGTCAAACGTTTCGGGTAGCCTTCCACAAGCTTCCCACAATATGTTGGGTGAATGTTGGCCCATTCCCCCTGACAGAGCTGGTGTAACCTGGGTCAGATTTGTAAGCCTCCTTGCTCGCACATGCTTTTTCAGTTCTGCCCACAAATTTTTCTATAGGTTTGAGGTCAGGGCTTTGTGATGGCCACTCCAATACCTTGACTTTGTTGTCCTTAAGCCATTTTACCACAACTTTGGGAGTATGCTTGGGGTCATTGTCAATTTGGAAGACCCATTTGCGACCAAGCTTGAACTTCTTGACTGATGTCGTGAGATGTTGCTTCAATATATCCACATCATTTTCCGACCTCATGATGCCATGTATTTTGTGAAGTGCACCAGTCCCTCCTGCAGCAAAGCACCCCCACAACATGATGCTGCCACCTCGTGCTTCACGGTTGGGATGGTGTTCTTTGGCTTGCAAGCCTCCCCTTTTCCTCCAAACATAACAATGGTCATTATGGCCACAAAGTTATATTTTTGTTTCATCAGACCAAAGGACATTTCTCCAAAAAGTACAATCTTTGTCTCCATGTGCAGTTGCAAACTGTAGTCTGTCTTTTTTTATGGCGGTTTTCGAGCATTGGCTTCTTCCTTGCTGAGCGGCCTTTCATGTTATGTGGATATAGATACTTTTGTACCTGTTTCCTCCAGCATCTTCACAAGGTCCTTTGCTGTTGTTCTGGAATTGATTTGCACTTTTTGCACCAAATTGTGTTCATCTCTAGGAGACAGAACGCATCTCCTTCCTGAGCGGTATGACAGGTGCGTGGTCACATGGTGTTTATACTTGCGTAATATTGTTGTAAAGACCCCGAGATCTTTAGTGATGGTCCCAGTGGACCTCTTCTCCAGCACATAACACTGCACCCAGGGGTCAGCTTGGCATGCTGAACTAACCTCAGTGGTGCAAAAAGTACCCAATTGTCATACTTAAGTAAAAGTATAGATACCTTAATAGAAAGTTACTCAAGTAAAAGTGGAATTCACCCAGTAAAATACTACTTGGGTAAAAGTTTAAAAGTATTTGGTTCTAAATGTACTTAAGTATCAAATGTAATGTCAAATTCCTTATATTAAGCAAAGCCGATCTTGTTATAAACACTTATGGATCGCCAGGGGCACACTCCAACACTCATCATTTATAAAAGATGCATTTGTATTTAGTAAGTCCACCAGATCAGAGGCAGTAGGGATGACCAGGGATGTTCTCTAGATAAGTGCGTGAATTGGACCATTTTCCTAGCTTGTTAATCATTCAAAATGTAACAAGTACTTCTGGGTGTCATGGAAAATGTAGGGAGTAAAAAGTACATAATTTTATTTAGGAATGTATTGAAGTAAAAGTAAAAGTTAAGCAAAATATAAATGTAAAGTAAAGTACAGATACTTCAAAAAACGACTTATGTGGTACTTTAAAGTATTTTTACTTAAGTACTTTACACCACTGACTAACTGTTATTTCCTGTTGGTAGAAAACAATTAAGGCATCTATTAGGCTATAGTCAGATTCAAGAATCACTGCATATTTTTTTATTTAACCTTTATTTAACTAGGGAAGCCTAAACAAACTGGATGACGCTGGGCCAATTGTGCACCGCCCTATGGGACTCCCAATCCCAGACAGATGTGATGCAGCCTGGATTCAAACCAGGGACTTCAGTGACACCTTTTGCACTGAGATGCAGTGCCTTAGACTGCTGCGCCATTCGGGTGCATATACAGTATATTGTCCTTTCTTTATCCAAAATGGCCTCAGGGATGACAGATTGTGTCTTGTAATAAACAATAGCCTTAGAAATAACATGGATTTGCATGCACCTCCTCTGCCTCCTCCTGCACAGTCTCCTCCGCGATGACAACCTTTTCAGGGATGAAGATTTCATCCTTGAAACCAACAAACGTTGTGTTAAGACAACTGAACCCAAATATATCTGTTGGCATTAACAAGCAACCTGTCTTGTACACTTTGTCAACACACACATACACATACAGTAAATACAGGGACATTAATTTTTAGGCAAACATTAGCTATGTCAATGTCAGTCTAGCTAAATTAGTCTAGCTAAACATTCCAAAAACAAAATGTCAACAAAATGTATTAGGGCACTTGACTATCTGAGGTGGAAGCAGAGAAACTGTGTGGATTTTTTTTATTGCCAATTCATACAGCCTGGCGCTATACAGTTCATGTTTGAATTCCTATCTCCGTTGTCCACACCTAACCTCACTCTCTTTGATTCACCCTCCGAGCGAAAACTTAATACCACAGACAATTTTCTGATTTCTGCCAGTGACGTACTGGCGTCAGTCGTTACTATGGCAATTTAAAATGGCACTGACTATAGCTCAAATAAACCTAGTTGACGATCAAAATACTAAATATAAATTTGTTTAGGATTAGTGGATTGGATACATCTCTTTGCTTAGATTTACTTCCTAAAGTGTTTCCATTCCCCTTTAAAAGATCAATAGCTCCAAATTCCAATTACTTAAAAACCTCAAACCAACTAGACATTTTTGAAATTCATATACAAATATTGCAATTATTTAATGGGACAACTAAAATATGTGCAACATGAAAATATTGTCCCATTTACATTGTGTTATTTATTGACGGTCCCTAACTATCCCCAGACATAGGCTATCCAAAGCCAAACCCCATTTGCCACAGTTGCTAAGCTAATTGGCAAAATTACTTGGATAACTCTTCCCACCTGAGACATTAACATCAAAACACAACGAAACCTACTCACATTTGAATTCAGTCATGGCTGCTAGCATTCCTTAATGAACCAAATCTAAAACGAGGCCAAATCAGGATGTGTTGTGGCCCTTTAAAACGGCAATTCATAGCGGTGAAACTGTCACTTGGACTATTCTAGTTTCAAAGTTAAAAAGGCATCTCTCCTGTCAAAAGTCATACAGTAGCCCTGTCCTGAGTTCAGATTTTTTTTCTCTCACTCTCTCTCTGTTCAAATGCAGTTTAGCGATAGAGGCTAAAAATAACCATTTTATTGTTTGGATAGTTTTTTAACAGAAGCATGTTTTTTAACAGAAGGAGAGTTTTAGTTTTTTCCTCGCTCCGCCGTTGTTGGGACAGAGAGATAAAGATGTTTTTTAAGTGCCACTTCTTTCCCTTGGAGACATCGGCGAGTGGAGAAAGGAGGGAGGGGAACCAAATTAGATCAGTGAAATAGAGAATAGCGCCAAATGAATCCTGCCCCATGCACAATTTAGAATCAGTCTTTTAATATGATGAAACATTTTCAGCAGCAGAACGTTATTCTAATAGATAATTAAAGTGGCATCATACTTTCACTTAATCACAATGTCTCTCTCACTAGGCAGTGTCTCTCCCACTAGGAGTTTGATCCACACGGGGAAGGAGTATTCTCCTGGAGGTTCTTGCTTAGGTATCTACTCTGTCACTCTAATTGCTCACTGTTTCTGTGTCTCTGTTTCTGTCTCATGCTCTCTCTCTCTCTCACTCCCTCTGTCTCTCCATTCTCACTTTCAGGCACTTTTGCGCTCTTATGAAAAAGTGCCCACTGCGGATCGGTGGATTTCGTTATTTTTTATGAATTCCTTTGTCATTTTATTTAGAAAATGTAAATGTGACGAATTGCACATCAAACTAGCTAATTTCCTAATTTCTTGAATCTCAGAAAATTGTTGTTGTCATTTAGCAGATTATCCAGAGCGGCTTGCAGTTAGTTAATCAGTCATCAACAATCATTGCTGGTCGTCTCTTAGTAGGCCTAGGAATCACTGGCACTACCATGTGTAATGAGTGAATGTGTTCCTTCTGCAGAAAATAAATATAACTATAAATGTTGAGATTTGGGTACACGGGCAGTTGGTATGTTATGAATCTCTAGAGCTCTAGTTATGAATTACGAAAGTCTATGTTCTTTTTTCATATTTTATTTGGGAGGGAAGGGGGGATTTTGAACAGCTGCCCCCTGAAAGGTATGTGCACGGCTCTGCTCTCTCTGTGTCTCTCCATTCTCACACTCTCTCTCTTTATCTCCCTCTTTCTCGCTTTCCATTCTCTCTCTCTCGCTCTCTCTCTCTCTCCATTCTCAAACACTCTCTCTCTCTCCCTCTCTATTTCTTTCTCTCTCTCTCCCCATTGTAAATGTGAGTTGTTGTCCCTCCCTTGAGCTCTGTATCCTTATACCAAGGTACAGATGGGTACAGCTCAGTAATGACATATGACACACTCACACACACTCTCTCTCTCTGCTTCCATCGTTCTCTCTCACACTAACACCTGCTTCACATTCACACACACCTGCTCACAATGGATCATGTGCACACTCCCACACTCTCTCCTGCAGCTAATAGTGTGCCAAGTGGAACATGGAAAAAAATATGAGATGAATGACTGACCCAGTGCCCCACTGGATACGCTCCCACGTCTCCTCCCAGCCTTTTCCACATATAGCTGTCTCACAGGGGAAAACTTGGGCTCACCTCTGGGGTTTGGAGAGGGGCTAGGGCACAAGTCTGTATCTATTTTTGCTTATGCCGTGGTTGTGTTTTGGGTGTATCTTGATCTCAGACGCCAGACCATACCGGAGGAAACTTACACAGTACTCTGCTCAGTCCAGTATTTGGCATCTCTCCGATGGTTGTTAGGTTTCTTACACTGGAACAGGGCTGGGGAGAAGGGCCTGGGAGAGCAGATCATGGCACAAGGCATGAGCAGGGCTGTGGAAAGATGCTGGGGCTGATATGAGCAGGAACTGGGAATTTTCCTACCAGGATTTCTGGAAAAGAGCTTATCTGCGATTGTCAGTTCCTTTTTGCTGTTTGTGTAGGATGTGGATGTGCAGCTATTTTGGTGCTATCAGGCATGTGACGCCTCGCGCAGTCACTGCCACTTTTCTTTAATTGCTCTTAATATTGAAGCGCTCAAGCAGATCACATTAAAAGAGTGCCCCTGACTGCTGTTTAGGCTTCTGGCATGTTCCATTATATCCTTCTCATTTCCTCAGTTGTCCTTCAAACTGCTCTGAATGTCAGGCGCTCGCAGCGTCTGGAATTTGTATCAATTCTAAGTGTGGTTCAGCATGTCACAGTTTATCAGGGGCTGATAGGTGGATGTGATGAGAGAGAGATGAGGGCAGAGAGGCTGAGACTAGAACACGCAGAGATACAGGACACTGTTGGAATCAGACAGTATGGAAAATAGTATGTAAGAGATACTATGGAGGTATAATAGATGTGGAAACTGTGAAGAGAGACTGGAGAAAATACTAGGAGAAACCTTGGAGATACTGATATTAAAGCGGAAAACTATGTAAATGTTTGAGGAACGTTTTTTGAAAGAGACTGGGAGAGACTGTACAGCAATGATGGAGTAGATGTGGAGAGAGGAGAGATGGTGGAGAGAAACTAAAGGGAACAAAAATGTGTGTAAAAGTAACATATTATGCACAGTAGATACAGTGGGGAGAACAAGTATTTGACAACCTGCAAAATCGGCAGTGTTTCCTACTTACAAAGCATGTAGAGGTCTGTATTTTTTTATCATAGGTACACTTCAACTGTGAGGGACGGAATCTAAAATAAAAATCCAGAAAATCACATTGTATGATTTTTAAGTAATTAATTTGCGTTTTATTGCATGACATAAGTATTTGATACATCAGAAAATCAGAACTTAATATTTGGTAAAGAAACCTTTGTTTGTAATTACAGAGGTCATACATTTCCTGTAGTTCTTGACCAGGTTTGCACACAATGCAGCAGGGATTTTGGCCCACTCCTCCATAGAGACCTTCTCCAGATCCTTTAGGTTTCGGTGCTGTTGCTGGGCAATACGGACATTCAGCTCCCTCCAAAGATTTTATATTGGGTTCAGGTCTGGAGACTGGCTAAGCCACTCCAGGACCTTGAGATGCTTCTTACGGAACCACTCCTTAGTTGCCCTGGCTGTGTGTTTCAGATCGTTGTCATGCTGGAAGACCCAGCCACGACCGATCTTCAATACTCTTACTGAGGGAAGGAGGTTGTTGGCCAAGATCTCGCGGTACATGGCCCCATCCATCCTCCCCTCAAAACTGTGCAGTCGTCCTGTCCCCTTTAAAGAAAAGCATCCCCAAAGAATGATGTTTCCATCTACATGCTTCACGGTTGGGATGGTGTTCTTGGGGTTGTACTCATCCTTCTTCTTCCTCCAAACACGGAGAATGGAGTTTAGACCAAAAAGCTATATTTTTGTCTCATCAGACCACATGACCTTCTCCCATTCCTCCTCTGGATCATCCAGATGGTCATTGGCAAACTTCAGACGGGCCTGGACATGCGCTGGCTTGAGCAGGGGGACCTTGCGTGAGCTGCAGGATTTTAATCCATGACGGCGTAATGTGTTACTAATGGTTTTCTTTGAGACTGTGGTCCCATCTCTCTTCAGGTCATTGACCAGGTCCTGCCGTGTAGTTCTGGGCTGATCCCTCACCTTCCTCATGATCATTGATGCCCCACGAGGTGAGATCTTGCATGGAGCCCCAGACCGAGGGTGATTAACAGTTGTCTTGAACCTCTTCCATTTTCTAATAATTGCACCAACAGTTGTTGCCTTCTCACCAAGCTGCCTGACAATTGTCCTGTAGCCCATCCCAGCCTTGTGCAGGTCTAGAATTGTATCCCTGATGTCCTTACACAGCTCTCTGGTCTTGGCCATTGTGGAGAGGTTGGAGTCTGTTTGATTTTGTGTGTGGACAGATGTATTTTATACAGGTAACGAGTTCAAACAGGTGCAGGTAATACAGGTAATGAGTGGAGGACAGGAGGGGATCTTAAAGAAAAACGAACAGGTCTGTGAGAGACGGAATTCTTACTGGTTGGTAGGTGATCAAATACTTATGTCATGCAATAAAATGCAAATTAATTACTTAAAAATCATACAATGTGATTTTCTGGATTTTTGTTTTAGATTCCGTCTCTCGCAGTTGAAGTGTACCTATGATAAAAATGACAGACCTCTACATGATTAGTAAGTAGGAAAACTTGCAAAATCGGCAGTGTATCAAATACTTGTTCTCCCCACTGTATATTATAAAATATAATGGTTAAAATACCTTGAAGATTAAACTGAGGAATAAACTATTTAGATACCTGGAGCAGAAAATGCATATGGAATGAATTAGTGTTTGGAGAGGGAATGTGAGGAGATAAATGTGGAGACTGGAATGAAAAGATATGTGAATTAAGCAGTGTTGTGGACTTTGAACATCCAATTGTGTTAGTTTTTATATTTTTTAAAAAGTGTGATTTTTGAGAGTGAAACTATAAAATCTGGGAAAATAAAACCGATAAAATGGAATTTGGCTAAAAAAACGATTCCGAATTTGGCATAAAATACAACAGTTTGTATAAGTATATATATATATATATATATATATATATATATATATATATATATATATATATATAAGTATATAATTGTATACTGTACATTTACTTGGTTTACCACAATATCTTCACCCTAGCACCTGTTTTCAAAAGCAGATAAATCTAACCCTGCTCTCCATCTAGACTTAAACCACGCTCACTCCACACCCCAGGTCCCCTGGAAAAGTGGATGTACCAGCTCGGAACTGATGATGATATGAATTACGAGGCCTGGAATTTTCCAGGGAGTGCTTTTTGGGGGCGTAAATAGCAGCTGGCAGAGTGCAGGTTCGCCGTCAATCGTACCATTAGCACTTAGCACCCAAGTTAGGACTTTCGTCTGACTGACTGATATGAGACGACTGAATATCTGTCACCATCTTATCTGGAACGAGTCTAAAACTGGCACATTTTGACAGCAGGAGATGTTCCTTCTAGTAGCGTGTGATCTTTTTGGATACCTCGTAACAGTGCTAAGCGGTGTCAATTTGTCTTGTGTCATGTTGTGCTAAATTGCTTATTTGTGGCTGTAAATGATACCGGGTTGATTACTTAACAATGATGGCTGTCTTGGGAATGAGTGTGCACTTGAGATGCGGCGTGTGGGTGTATTTAATTTCCTACAGAAGTGTGTGTCATAATGAAAATGTGAAATGTGCGTAAGACATCATTATGTCACTGCCTTATTTAGTGTGTGTCCTACTTACCTCAGACGTCAAATTTGACTGATTCTGGCAGGAATGCCTAATTATGACTTCAGGCTCGTGAAAATGAATACTTCAATGACACAAGATCCCGGAAAATGTTACATTTAGGCAACTTGCTTCTCTCCTCTCGCCTCCACTCATTCTCTCATCTCATTGCTGCTCTCAGCTCAGGTGGAACCATAGAGGGCCAGCCTTAATTAGGGGAAGAGGTTCAGTGTGAATCAGGATGTACACTCACCACCCCGAGAAGGTCCCTCTCTAGTGTAGGTTTGGAAAGGGATCCCCCTTTCAAGAAACCAGAGTACCCTTAGTTAGGCCAACCATCTACTGCTGCTTCCCTATAAAATGCCCAGGACACACACACACACACATTCACAGACACACACACACACATACACGTATCCACACAACATAGAAGATAAAAAAGAACATGATTCATTCAACTCTCCTCTCTTCCCATTGGCTTTGTCCTCCTCACCTCTCCTCCTCAATTTCTTCCCCCTTTCCCTCCCCCTCTCATTCTCTCTCATCTCTCTATTGATCCATTCTGCTGGACTACTGAGTGTGTGTGTCTGTGTGTGTAAATGCTAATTCTAAATATACTGTATGTGCCTAATGAGGGTGGGGGCTTTGAGGGAGCACTCAGGTCTAAATCCTCTAATAGTTATGATATGTACCTGTTAGAGAATTTAGACCTGAGTGCTTTCTCTAAGACCCAGCCCTCATTAGGCACCTACAGTATATTTCGAATGAGCATTTACACACACACACACACACACACACACACACACACACACACACACACACACACACACACACACACACACACACACACACACACACAGTCAACATATGCTCGGGCTGGCAAGCTCCTCACTTGAGAGAAATAACAATGGGAAATAATGATGCATTCTTACACCGTTCTCGGCTCAATCAGACCATTTTTGAATCAAAGCATCATCTTGTGATGTTTTTGCAAAAAGGTAGGCTTCAACCAATTGACATCAATTATGTCAATTGGCCATGCTCCCAGCAGGCTTTGCAGTGCAAATGGAAAGAGATGAGCGTCAACCAATTGATGCTTATGTCAGTAAATGTGCAGTCAATGGGAAAAGATGAGTGTCAGCCTGTTGATGCTTTTGTCAATGCATTGCGTGCTTAGTCCCCTCCTGTACTCCTTGTTGACCCACGACTGCAACACCATCATTAAGTTTGCTGATGACACAACGGTGGTAGGCCTGATCAGCAATGACAACGAGACAGCCTATAGGGAGGAGATCACAGACATGTCATTGTGGTGCCAGGTCAATAACCTCTCCCTCAACGTCAGCAAGACAAAGGAGCTGATCGTGGATTACAGGAAATGGAGGGCTGAGCACACCTCCATTCACATCGGCGGGGCTGTAGTAGAGCGGATCGAGAGTCTCAATTGCCACGGTTTCCACATCACTAAGGATCTATCATGGTCCAAACACACCAACACAGTCGTGAAGATTGCAAGACATCACCTCTTCCCCCTCAGGAGTCTGAAAAGTTTTGGCAAATGCCCTTAGATTCTCAAAAAGTTAGACAGCTGCACCATTGAGAGCATCTTGACTGACTGCATCACCGCTTGGTATGTCAACTGCTTGGCATCTGACTATAAGGTTCTACCGAGGTTAGTGAGTAGGGTCCAATGCATCACTGGGGCCAAGCTCGCTTCCATCCAGGACCTCTATGCCAGGCGATATTAGGGGAAGGCCCTAAAAATTGTTAAAGACTCCAGCCACCCAAGCCATAGACTGTTCTCTCTGCTACAGCACGGCAAGTGTTACCGATGCACCAAGTCTGGAACCAGCAGGACCCTGAACAGCTTCTACACTCAAGCTATAACACTGCTAAATAGTTCATTGAATAGCTTCACAAACTATCTGCATTGACCCTTTTTTGCACTCACTTTGTTTGATTAATCACACATGCTGCTACTTATGGAAGAGTAGTACAGTAAGGCCAAGTGGGAAAAAAAGAAGAAAAAAACTGTGACGGAAGGTGGGACTTGGACTATTATTTTTTTACACAATGGTACATAACAAAGTGGCATTAATTAATAATAATTTAAATATTTCGAGAATAACTTAGAAATTATATTTTGTGAATAATGTGTCAATATTTTCAGAATGTGGCAATGTTTTGAGAATAAAGTGGCAATTTTCTGAGAATAAATTGGTAATATTTCAAGAATAATGTGGCAAACTTCCAAGAATAAATTCTAAATTTAATTTGGAGAAAAAAGTCTATTTTGAGATTAACATAGGGATTTGGTTAAGTGCATGTCTCCCTGGCTCTCATTTGCTGTGCATGCCATCGTTGAAATACCTGCAAGTAGATTAAATGGTGAAACTATACTTTAGAATTGGCTTTAGTAACAAGGAAATCCTTTCTCTTTTAGCAGATAATAAGCATATTATTATAAGTATTAGGACCTGGAAAAAGGCAGTGCCACAGATTATTATCAGAAGGAGGAACAGTGGTTACATGCATAGGAAGAGACAGGTGGGTTGTGTGTGTGGGCAGTAAAAAGTAGGGGCAAAACAAACAAATGGTCAACAATCTGATCGAATATACTCATTCAAACAGGCGTCACTGCACACTTACGGTTATTATTCTAATGGTCAAATAACTTGCACGCTCACACAAACACAAACCAAATTCCCCCCACCCCGGCAATTTCAAACTATATGTAACAGTGTAACTTTAGACCGTCCCCTCGCCCATACCCGGGCGCGAACCAGGGACCCTCTGCACACATCAACAACAGTCACCCACGAAGCATCATTACCCATCGCTCCACAAAAGCCACTGCCCTAGCAGAGCAAGGGGAACAACTACTTCAAGGTCTCAGAGCAAGTGACGTCACCGATTGAAACGCCACTAGCGCGCACCACTAACTAGCTAGCCATTTCACATCCGTTACACTCACCCCCCTTTTGACCTCCTCCTTTTCCGCAGCAACCAGTGATCCGGGTCAACAGCATCAATGTAACAGTATAACTTTATACCGTCCCCTCGCCTATACCCGGGCACGAACCAGGGACCCTCTGCACACATCAACAACAGTCACCCACGAAGCATCGTTACCCATCGCTCCACAAAAGCCGCGGCCCTTGCAGAGCAAGGGGAACAACTACTTCAAAGTCTCAGAGCAAGTGACGTCACCGATTGAAACGCCACTAGCGCGCACCGCTAACTAGCTAGCCATTTCACATCCATTACATATAGTCTCATACATTCATGTAACGGCCATGGTGCTTTATGAGCACAAACACTAAACTTTTTTGTCACTGTCACTGAACGCAAAGAGTCCCTGTCAGTCTGTTCTCCTAATTCGCTACATCTTTCTTCTGCGTAGCCTAGATGAACACCTTGCAAAGAATATGTGCTTAATGGCAACTATTAACTACCTTATCGATGGTGTTTTATTAACAGTAGTATTTCTTCCTTATGGCAACTATTCTTCTAACGAACATAGGCTAGTAGGCTACGTGAACACACCCAACAAAAAACGTTATTCTCAAAAGTATTAGACACTTTATTCACTAAATGTAATTTACATTTTATTCTCGAAAATACCACTTTATTAATGAAATGAAATTTTGACTTTATTCTCGAAATATTGCCACTTTATTATTTATTGCCACTAGGTAGCCTAGTGGTTAGAGTGTTGGGCCAGTAACTGAAAGTTTGCTGGATCGAATCCCTAAGCTGACAAAGTAAAAACATGTTGTTCTGCCCCTGGACAAGGCAGTTAACCCACTGTTCCCTGGTAGGCAGTCATTGTAAATAAGAATTTGTTCTTAAATAAAGGTTCAATTAAAAAACCCATCTCACAATAGAATAAAAATAACTTTCTTCAAGTGCAGTTGCAAAAACCATGAAGTGCTTTGATGAAACTGGCTCTCATGAGGATCGCCACAGGAAAGGAAGACCCAGCTGCAGAGGCTAAGTTTATTAGAGTTACCAGCCTCAGAAATTGCAGCCCAAATTAATGCTTCACAGAGGTCAAGTAACAGACACATTTCAACATCAACTTTCGAAATTCTGCAAAGAAACCACTACTAAAGGACACCAATAGTAAGAAGAGACTTGCTTGGGCCAAGCAACACAAGCAATGGACATTAGAGAGCTGTCCTTTGGTCGGATGAGTCCAATTTGTTTTATTTTTGGTTCCAACCGCCGTGTCTTTGTGAGACGCAGAGTAGGTGAATGGATGATCTCTGCATTTGTGGTTCCCACCGTGAAGCATAGAGGTGACCCTTAATTTAGAATTCAAGGCTCACAGCATTCTGCAGCGATACCCCATCACATCTGGATTGCGCTTAGTGGAACTATCATTTGTTTTTCAACAGGACAATGACCCAACACACCTCCAGGCTGTGAAAGGGCTATTTGACCAAGCAGGAGAGTGATGAAGTGCTGCATCAGACGACCTGGCATCCGCAATCACCCGACCTCAACCCAATTGAGATGGTTTGGGATGAGTTGGACCGCAGAGTAAGGAAAAGCAGCCAACAAGTTCTCAGCATATCTGGGAACTCCTTCAAGACTGTTGGAAAAGCATTCCAGGTGAAGCTGGTTGAGAGAATGCCAAGAGTGTGCAATGTTGGGATTAGTGCAAAGTTTGACTACTTTGAAGAATCTCAAATATAAAATATATTAAGATTTGTTTAACACTTTTTTGGTTAATACATGATTCCAAATGTGTTATTTCATAGTTTGAATGTCTTCACTATTAATCTACAATGTAGAAAACAGTAAAAATAAAGAAAAACCATTGAATGAGTAGGTGTGTTCAAACTTTTGACTGGTACTGTATGTTTCAAATTTGTTTTGATGTAAAATGGACCATTATCATGCACCTGTCTCGAAACAGGGGCAGGGGAAAAAATACATGTCATCTATGCACTGAAATAGCATATAGAGTATCCTTTCCCGTGGTTCATTTTCATGCCAGGCAGGTAGGCTACACTCCTGTTGTAAGGATAAGCTTAATATTAGGAAAGTTGAGAAATAAATATAGGCCTAGCCTATAGAAAGCTGATTGGATCCTCCTCTTTTTTATAGAGGTCATCCCTTTTCTTGCGCAATTGCAAAACCTATATAGATGTTGCGCAACATGGGCTCTCATGAAGTGTTTGAGTAGATTTGGATTACATTTGCTTTGATGTCAGAGTGACTAGAGAGACAATAGAGTGCTGAGTACCAGGCAGTTAGCAAGTTTGGTAAACTACTAATGACCATCAGCAGCATCAACACTTGGAGAAAACGTCACCAAAGGGTGACTGAGTTCATGACCACCGCTGTGGCGGTAATACAATCACCACAACAGCCATACTCACTAGTCATTATCCTGTCTGTGGAGGTAGGAGAGCTAGAGATGAGGGGGAAGGGGAGACGGTAAATGAGGGGGAAAGAATGGAGGGGGGAGGGAGAGAGAGAGAGAAAGGAATGAGGAGTGAGAGAGGAGGGAGAAAGAGTGACAAGATGAAGGGAGTGGGAAAGAGAAGGAAGGGAGAAAGAGAGAAAGGAGGGAGAAGGACGGTGTCAAGTACCATAGGCATCCTTATTGGGATGCTAATCTCTCCCCATTGAATGCAATGCATTCACTTAGGCATCTAGACTCTAGGCATCAATAGTATGAGCAAAATTTTACCCCATTGAATGCAACCCTGTGATGCTCATCTTTTCCCATTGAATGCAATATATTGACATAAGCATGCTTTGGTTGACACCCGTCTTTTCCCATTGACGGCAAAAATATTGACATAAACATCAAGGATCTGACACTTCTTTTCCCATTGAATATATAATGTATTGAAATAAGCTACAATTGGTTGAAGCTCACCTTTTCCTATTGACCAAAAAAGCATCAATCCTGGGACTGTAACGTAGATGACAGGGAGCCAGGAAGCAAGTGCAGTTTGTGAGTCTATTGATGAACATTGAACAATACAAAACAAGAAAGTGTCTAAACATGGAAACAAACAATATTGCCTGACAACAGAGCACTATATAAAGGGGGAAGTAGTCAGTGAGGTGATGAAGTCCAGATGTGCCTAAGGATTCGACCCCCGTGACGTCAAGAGTTCAGGGGGGATCTGACGGCATAGGCGGGACTACCCTCAATGTCCAGGGGAGGCTGAGGGTTGTCATGGGGGACGGCATCAGCCAGGGGACCAGGAACCACCGGCCTGAGGAGGGAAACGTGAAAAGAAGGTGAGATCTCGTAGTCATTGGGAAGCTGTAATCGGTAAGTTTTAACTTTGAACTTTGAATGGCTCCACTAACCGATTGCTCAGTTGCTCAGGCAGAGCGGGAGGTTCCTGGTGGATAGCCGGACGTGATCACCAGGATGGAAAATGGGTGCCTTACTGTGGTGGCGGTCCGCCTGCTCCTTTTGGCACCAGACGGCGCATTGGAGTCCTAAATCTTCTCTGCCTGCCGGAACCACTCATCCACTGCAGGGACTTCGGTCTGGCTCGGGGTCCACAGATCCAGGGTACCCCAGGATGCACTGGAAGAGAGACAACCAGGTGGATAAGAGTTCTGGGGGTACTCATCTCAGGGAAGAAACCAGGCCCACTCCCTCTGCCGGTCCTGACAGTGACTCCTCAGGAACTTCTCCAGCTCCTGATTGGTCCTCGCCACTTGCCTGTTGGACTGAGGCCAGTACCCGGATGTGAGACTGAACGTGAGCCCCAGCTTCTCCATGAAGTCTCTCCATTCATGTGACGTGAATTGGGGACCACGGTCGGAGACAAGATCCCCCGGATGGCCATAGCACCTGGAGATCAGTAAGGAGACCAGAGAGAGGGATAAAAAATAAGGATTTGTAGAATCTGTCAACAACAACCATCACAGTGGTGAAACCATCAGACAGGGGAAGATCAGTGACAAAATCTATCGACAGATTGGTCCAAGGCCACTGAGGCATGGGGAGGGGAAGGAGTTTTCCAGTTGGTGCGTTCCAGGAAAACTTGGTTTGGGCACATGCGAGCAGGACTTGACGTAGCGGGAGACATCCTGAGCAACGAGTCAGGAGGGCGGTATGACGGGACCACTCATGACAAGAACCTCTCCCGAATCGTGGAGTTGGGACAGGTTATCGGCTTTGATGGTCTTTGAACCTGGGCGGTATGACAAGGTGAAGTTGAATCTAGTAAAGAAAAGGGCCCACCTTGCTTGGCACGGGTTCAGCCGCCTCTCTCTCCAAATGTACTCCAAGTTCCAATGGTCGGTGAGGATGAGAAACAGGTCCTTGGCACCCTCCAGCCAGTGTCTCCACTCCTCTAATGCCCCCTACACCACCGGGAACTCCCGATCACCGATGTCATAGTTCCTCTCTGCAGGGGAGTTTTATAGGATAGTATGCACATGGATACAGTTTTTGTGAATTTCTTGACATTGTGAAAGGATGAAATTCCACAATTTGCAATCACAGCAGCAAGATTTGTGACCTGTTGCCACAAGAAAAGGGCAACCAGTGAAGAACAAACACCATTGTAAATACAACCTATATTTCTGTAGCAGCATTTTAAATTCTGTTTTTTACATTGGATTAAATTAGAGACTCAAAGCTACAAAATGGTATATCATACACTACAATGGGAAAGTAATTCTGCTTTGAAAGTTGATCAACTTCTAAACACTCTTTTAAGAAAACCGCTTTTCAATGTTTTGGTACTACTATTGGAGAGCCCATCTTTGTCTATACCCATTCAGCATTGTTCACACTCTCTTAAGCCTTAGCCCCACTCATCTCTTTAAGGGTTGATCCATGCGTTCTGTACCAACTTGCCAGCTACTTCCAGACATCTAAGAGAGAGAAAACAGCTCACTGAACAGTACTCGCCCTAGCAGAGCTGGTTAGGCTGTTACAGTATGTTATCCAGAGCGTTGGTGACTGTGCTGTCAGATTGTCAGTACGTAAATTCAGAGCGTTTCGCGTTCAGAGCGAACACTGGATGCTCTGGCCAATAAGTAGGGTTGTTCCGAAAGCTCTGACCTCACAACAACAGTCAAGCACCCAAGCTAACATTGGCTAGCTATTTCCAGACACATAATGAGAGAACACCTGACTCTGACCATTTCACACCCCCTAGCAGAGCTGGTTAGGCAGTTTACAGGTTGTCCAGAGTTTTGGTGACTGTTACAGTGCTGCTGGCAACAATTTAATTACACTTTGTTGTCGATGTTTACAGACACAGGACATTTTCAAAGGGTGTTGAGCACAAAAATTCATCACTTATTCTGCGCTCTGGCACACTAAGACGAGAGTGTTTTGTTCAGAAATGTAACTAGCTTGGTAAACAATGAATCCCAACGGATGATGTAACTTTAGTTAGCGAGCCAGCCAGCTAATGTTAGCTAGCTAGTTCACTAACTTGAAATTAAAATACTTTGTCAAAATTAGAGTGGATTATTTTGTTAAGACATTTAGCTAGATAGCTAAACACTGGACCATAATCACAACTCATTACATTACTACCCTGCATGAATCTGCATGTAGCGAACCAACCAGGTTCTATGGCTATAATTAGTCAAGCAAATGTGTGTGAGATATGAAGAATAAGATCATACACAACGTTAGCTAGCGAACCAGCCACTTCCTGTCAAAATTAGAAACGTGTAATAATAGAAAATGTAGCTAGCTAGACTATCTTACCAGTTTACATTATGGTTGGACGTGCCTCCTGTCTGATGCCATGCATGGTGCCCTTGACGATGGAATCCAGACGGGTGTTTTCTCCATCTCCTTAGCTATCATACTCAAATTCCACTGATTTCAAAACTCGGTCCTCCAGGAAGTGGAGAGCATACACATAACGTTAGCTAGAGGGCCAGCCAGCTAACATTAGCTAGCTAACATTACACTTTAACTTTACATTAGGTTTATGCAGTTTTACTATGTAATACATTTTTAAAAAAGCAACGTTTGATACGATTACCTAGGCATACTGACCAACTCCAATAAAGAGACGTGTGCTATATGGTAGACCAATCAAATCTCATCTCTTGACAAATCCAGCCCACTCATTATCTCAGCCAATCATGGCTACCAGGAAGGTTGCTCACTTTGTTTGTGGTTAAACCAACTAGGCTCATACTTGAACAATTGTTTTCGTATTTACAGATGGCATACAAGTTTGATATTAAGGCACATGTTCGAGAAGGCATTTCTGCCAAAAAACGGATTTTGATATAAAAAAAATGTTTTACGTTCAAACCTCTCTCATGTGAAGTCGTGACTTGCGACATACACCTAGTTTCCTGAATCGGGTCACATATGTTGAAGAGGGTGGGGCTTAACCTGCATCCCTGTCTCACCCCTAGCCCTGTGGAAAGTAATGTTTTTTTTTTTCAATTTTAACCGCACTCTAGTTGTTTGTGTAAAGGGATTTTATAATGTCTTATGTTTTTCCCCCAACACCACTTTCCTACAATTTGTATAGCAGGTCCTCGTGTCAAATTAAGTTGAAAGCTTTTTTGAAATCAACAAAGCATGAGAAGACTTTGCCTTTGTTTTGATTTGTTTATCAATTAAGGTGTGTAGGGTGATTATGTGGTCTGTTGTACAGTAATTAGGTAAAAAGCCAAGTTAACATTTGCTCAGTACATTGTTTTCGCTGAGGAAATGCCCGAGTCTGCTGTTAACCTCTCTGATCTCCCCATCCCGGATCCGGTATCAGGAATACAGACTCAAGCTCATTACCATAACGCAACGTTAACTATTCATGAAAATCGCAAATGAAATGAAATAAATATGCCATCTCTCAAGCTTAGCCTTTTGTAAACAACACTGTCATCTCAGATTTTCAAAATATGCTTCTCAACCATAGGAAAACAATCATTTGTGTAAAAGTAGCTAGCTAGCGTAGCATTTAGCGTTAGCATTTAGCGTTAGCATTAGCGTTAGCATCCAGCACGCAACATTTCAACAAAAACATAAAAGCCTTCAAATAAAATAATTTACCTTTGAAGAACTTCTGATGTTTTCAATGAGGATACTCTCAGTTAGATAGCAGATGCTCAGTTTTTCCAAAAAGATTATTTGTGTATTAGAAATAGCTCCGTTTTATACATCACATTTGGCTACCAAAAAAACCCGAAAATTCAGTCCTCAAAACGCGAACTTTTTTCCAAATTAACTCCATAATATCAACTGAAAACATGGCAAACGTTGTTTAGAATCAATCCTCAAGGTGTTTTTCACATATCTCTTCAATGATATATCGTTCGTGGAAGCATGGTTTCTCCCCTCAATCAAATGGAAAAATACTTGCACATGGCTTTGCGCACCAGTTTCGACGCAGGACACCAGGCGGACACTTGGAAAATGTAGTCTCTTATGGTCAATCTTTCAATGATATGCCTACAAATACGTCACAATGCTGCCGACATCTTGGGGAAACGGCAGAAGGTCTAAGCTTATTCCTGTCGCATTCACAGCCATATAAGGAGACATTAGAAAACAGAGCTTCAGAAATTCTGCTCATTTCCTGTTTGACGTATCATCTTGGTTTCGCCTGTAGAATGAGTTCTGGGGCACTTACAGACAAAATCTTTGCAGATTCTGAAACTTCAGAGTGTTTTCTTTCCAAAACTGTCAAGAATATGCATAGTCGAGCATCTTTTCGTGACAAAATATCGCGCTTAAAACGGGAACGTTTTTTATCCAAAAATGAAATAGCGCCCCTAGAGATGCAACTGGTTAATGATAATGCAGAGGATTTTCCCAAGGTTGCTGTTGATGCATATCCCACAGTAGTTATTGGGGTCAAATTTGTCTCCACTTTTGTGGATTGGGGTGATCAGTCCTTGGTTCCAAATATTGGGGAAGTTGCCAGAGCTGAGGATGATGTTAAAGAGTTTAGCCATTTGGAATTTGTGGTCTGTATATGTAATAATTTAATTTAGGATACCATCAACACCACAGGCCTTTTTGGGTTGGAGGGTTTGTATTTTGTCCTGTAGTTCATTCAATGTAATTGGAGAATTCAGTGGGTCTGGTAGTCTTTAATAGTTGACTCTATGATTTGTATTTGCTCATGTACATGTTTTTGCTGTTTGTTCTTTGTTATAGAGCCAAAAGATTGGAGAAGTGGTTTATCCATACATCACCATTTTGGATAGATAACTCTTTGTGTTGTTGTTTGTTTAGAGTTTTACAATTTTCCCAGAAGTGGTTAGATTCTATGGATTCTTCAATTACATTGAGCTGATTTCTGATGTGCTGTTCCTTCTTTTTCTGTAGTGTATTTCCGTATTGTTTTAGTGACTCACCATAGTGAAGCTGTAGGCTCAGGTTTTCTGGGCCTCTGTTTTTGATTGGATAGGATTCTCAATTTCTTTCTTAGGTTTGTGCATTCTTCATCAAACCATTTGCCATTGTTGTTAATTTTATTAAGTTGTCTGCTTGACATTTTTTGATTTGATAGGGAAGTTGAGAGGTCAAATATACTGTTTAGGTTTTCTACAGCCACCTTCACTGTTACAGTGAAAAATGTTGTCCAAGAAAATTGTCTAGAAGGGATTGAATTTGTTTTTACCTAATTGTTTTTTGGTAGATTTCCACACTCCTCTCCTTCCATCTATAGCATTTCTTAATATTATTCAGTTCCTTTGGCTTTGATGCCTCTTGATTGAGTAAAGCTCCTTTCAAGTAGAGTGTGATTTTGCTGTGATCTGATAGTTTTGTCAGTGGAATGACTGTGAACGCTCTAAGAGACTCTGGGTTGAGGTCAGTGATGAAGTATTCAACAGTACTACTGCCAAGAGATTAGCTATGTGTACCTAGCCAGCGTCCGACAGAGCTGCAGGAGTTTTTGTTGGTTATGTTGTTGTAGTTGTGTCAAAGGTGCAAAAAACTCTGTTCTTTTATTGTTCCTTTTAATACATATTGTTCAAGTAAATACATTTTATGATGTCATACTTTACCCCCAACACTGCTTTGGAGGGTTTTGTAATTTAATCAATGGAATAAAAATCATTCTTAAAATGAACAAAACATGCAAATACTTTTCCTCTGCCTTTCTGATGAACATACAGTTGTATTAGTGTGTGTAATGTGTGTATCTGGTCTGTTCTGTGTTTGGGTAGAGAGTCCATTAGTTTTTTTTGCTGACAGTGTATGTTGTGCGAGGAAGGTCTGTATTCGGTCATTGAGAATACATCAGAACAGTTTCCCAACATTAGTGAACATCAGAACAGCGATAATTCACCTTTTTTCTTTAATGAGTCTGACGCAAAGAATATGCGGGCCCAAATCCCTATCATTTGCATGAAGAAAACATGGAGAAAAAGGGGTCAGAGTTCAGGCTACCTTCTAAGAATTCATAGGTGAGTGAATAAACCGCTTCTACCATCCGTTCTATTGGCCAACATGCAATCATTGGAAAACAAAACTGATGATAAACGATCAAGGGAACGACATTTATTGGATATTTCAAACTTTTTTAACAAATCAAAAACTGAAAAATTGGGCGTGCAAAATTATTCAGCCCCTTTACTTTCAGTGCAGCAAACTCTCTCCAGAAGTTCAGTGAGGATCTCTGAATGATCCAATGTTGACCTAAATGACTAATGATGATAAATACAATCCACGTGTGTGTAATCAAGTCTCCGTATAAATGCACCTGCACTGTGATAGTCTCAGAGGTCCGTTAAAAGCGCAGAGAGCATCATGAAGAACAAGGAACACACCAGGCAGGTCCGAGATACTGTTGTGAAGAAGTTTAAAGCCGGATTTGGATACAAAAAGATTTCCCAAGCTTTAAACATCCCAAGGAGCACTGTGCAAGCGATAATATTGAAATGGAAGGAGTATCAGACCACTGCAAATCTACCAAGACCTGGCCGTCCCTCTAAACTTTCAGCTCATACAAGGAGAAGACTGATCAGAGATGCAGCCAAGAGGCCCATGATCACTCTGGATGAACTGCAGAGATCTACAGCTGAGGTGGGAGACTCTGTCCATTGAACTGCCCAATACAAAGGCTGGAGAAGGGAATGAAGAACTCCACTCATTCCTACCCCTGACACAATTAGTTGAATCTTTCACAAGAAACAAGATAGCAGACGGATGCTGCTAGGTCCAGACCTCCCACAGCAGGCAGTGCCACATCAGATCCAGAGAGAGGGAAAGGAGCCGAACTCGACGATGAAGCCGCTGCTGGAGTCAGCGAAGTTTGTGGTCATCCCCACCGTCACAGACAAAGGCAATCCCAGCGAGGAAGGCGCAGGTAGATCTGGCACCAGTGCAGCTATTCATTATGCAAATCTGCTCCGTTCCTCTCTGTCACTCCCATCTGCTTATTAGCATGCTGCTGCCTTCGGTTTCCACGACTTGTGACATGGGACCAGCGGAGGTTGGAACAATCTTCTGTCTACTTCATTACAATTTGGTGGAAGAGAAGCAGATGGAGACGACTTCCTTGGCAGGCAAGTTCCAGGTAGCACAGGCCATTCGGATAGGGACAGATGACAAGGCTGGGAAACATCCATCAGGCCCGAGCAGCATCCAGCCATAGGAATTGAGAAGAAAAAAGTTACAATTTGCATTTCACATTTCGATTGTGGTAATTGTTCTTAACATAACATGCAAGTCAAAGATGCAATGATGTGTGTCCTTTCCGCACACTTTGAAGATGTTAGAATAACTGTCCACATTTACTTTTCCTCATCCAATAAGACAAGTAACAAACAGCAAAATCAGTAGCCAATGATTAGGCGAAGTGTGTGTTTCAAGTTTGGGGAAGCAAATAAATGTTTTTATAGCCTACTAAACAAAATGTAATGAGTAGATTGGATTGTACAACCAAGATGGCGTAGCAGTCAGATGTCTTTGTCTTTGTCTTTGTATATGTATTTTATTCCTCGTGTGTATATTTCGTATATATATATTTTTTATTTTTAACCTCAGTTTCAACATACTCTCCTGCATCCCGCCTCACCCAATGTGGTATGGATCTGCTATTTTCTATACTTTAGAACCAGAACTGGCCTACCTGAAAAGAAAATCATAATTTAGGCTAATAATATAACTCAATCACTGTTCACATAAAAAGTGTGTATAGTGTCGTGGCCTGGGCTATAGGCTATATCAGATATATTTATTATTTCTTTGCAAGAGAAAAATGCATTTTATGCAATTTTACTAACCTTTATATGACTGGAGACATTAGCAGGATCTTTTTTAATATGACAAATTACACAGTAGTTTACTCTGCTGACACGGACAAACAATCAATAAAAACAATGTTTTTCCATTTAATAGGCCTACGAGAACGGAAGACACAAGTAGAATATGACGTCCATCTGAACTGGAGGATGAAATTATTGTCCAAAAACAAACTGTGGCACTGATCCAAAGATGATAAAGAGTGAATATGTGCAGTGCGCACTCACTGGGGATATGGACGATGCTCTCTGCTGGTGCCAATAAGATAGGCTATAGGCCTACTGTTGTTCGTTCAACTAAAAGACAGACTAGTCTTTTCATTGTCTCCTCATTAGAGCATTAGCCATTTGCTTCCCTAGCTATGTTTTCCCATGATTGAATTTTTAAATATTGTGATATACCTAAAATGTGGCAAAGTTTTGTTTGATAAAATCAATTTTTATATTCAAATGTAGAAACTGGGTTCTTCAGTTTGAAACCCTGTGTGTACGTGTGTGCCCGGACGTTGCTAGGCCTATTTTAGGGGGGCTTTAGTGGTAAGTTAGAACAGAGAGAGAGAGAGAGAGAGTATTCACTACTATAGACTGGTCATAATCAAAGCTTTGTTAACCAATATGTTTTTATGTGAGGCTGCCTGTAAGTTACAGTGTAACAGATGTTGCGAGCTAGCTAACGGTAACGTTAACGGTGTCTTTTAAATTCAACATAAGTTATGTGGCAATGATATCTAATTAACGTTGTGTTTCATGTAGTTTTGCTCTCTGTGCCCGGCTATAAATGAGACAGATGACGTAACATCATGCATATATCTTTTCATACTCAATTACTTTCATTCAGTAGGCCATTGAAAAATAATTATCAGTAGGTCATGTGTAGAAAAGGTGACATAGTGTTGATCACAATGTCATTGTATTATCCTCAATTTCTCAACTGTAGGCTAGCTAACGACTAATGTTAGATGGATGGATATACAGACATTCTTCAAGAGAGGCAGTGCCAGCAGCTCTTTCGAAGTCCAATCCAGTGAGTAATTAAATTTTTACCTGTTCAAATAAACAAATTAAAACTTAAACTGATTAATCAGCTATTAAGCCTTGAGTTATTTTAAATATTAGTTTACTAACAATACATGTCGAAAGACAGCCGACAAGAATGAGGGAAAGAGGCTGGAGGCTGACAGGGCTGAGGGAGCATGTCTGATGAAGGTTAGTGATAAAAAAGCGAGTAGATGTTTAAGCTTATGACAGCATATGACAGCATATGTCTTACTTTTGTTAGACATAAATAAATGATTTTCATTATATCTTAAAGGGCCATGCAGAAAGAGAGGCTTCTGTGCAAGGCAGAGATCAACATGTGAGCTGTATAAGTGAGAGAGAGCAAGCATGCCCAGAGAAATAGGGACATGAAAAAGATCCAGAGCGAGAGGAACAGCAAACCGATCCAGAGAGGGAGGGACAACAAACAGATCCAGAGAAAGAAAGTAACCAAGCCGCTGCAGCAACTCCTTCCAGAAATGAGAGCGATTTAGGTGACAAAGACACTGGGCCCAGACAAGTGAAGCTGATTAGCTACCCACACTAAAGTTTTGGTACACAGAAAAGGTCATTTCAGCACTGCTGGTTTGAGAAATACAATTGGGTAGACTCTGTCCACAAAAATATAGCTTTCTGCTTTCCATGTAGAGTTTTTAGCAAAAACTCATGTAGAGTTTTGATTGTGCATAACAGAAGAACCATATCTCCACCTGAAAACAATCCTTGCTGTGAACACCAAGGAACTTGAAGCTCTCAACCTGCTCCACTACAGCCCCGCCGATGAGAATGGGGGCCTGCTCGGTCCTCCTTTTCCTGTAGTCCACAATCATCTGTCTTGATCACGTTGAGGGAGAGGTTGTTATCCTGGCACCACACGGCCAGGTCTCTGATCTCCTCCCTAAAGGTTGTCTCATCATTGTCGGTGATCAGGCCTACCACTGTTGTCATCTGCAAACTTAATGATAGTGTTGGAGTCGTGCCTAGCAATGCAGTCATGAATGAACAGGGAGAACAGGAGAGGATTGAGCACGCACCCCTGAGGGGCCCCTGTGTTGAGGATCAGCGTGGCAGATGTGTTGTTACCTACCCTTACAACCTGGGGGCACCCGTCAGGAAGTCCAGGATCCAGTTGCAGAGGGAGGTGTTTAGTCCCAGGGTCCTTAGCTTAGTGAGGAGCTTTGGTGTGGTACGCTGAGCTGTAGTCAATGAATAGCCTTCTCACATAGGTGTTCCCTTTCTCCAGGTGGGAAAGGGCAGTGTGGAGTGCAATGGAGATTGCATCATCTGTGGATCTGTTGGGACAGTATGCAAATTGGAGTGGGTCTAGGGTTTCTGGAATAACGGTGTTAATGTGAGCCATGACCATTCTTTCAAAGCACTTCATGGCTACAGACGTGAGTAGTCATTTATGCAGGTTATCTTAGTGTTCTTGGGCACAGGTGGTCTGCTTGAAACATATTGGTATTACAGACTCAGTGAGGGACAGGTTGAAAATGTCAGTGAAGACACTTGCCAGTTGGTCAGCGCATGCTCGGAGTGCACGTCCTGGTAATCCATATAGCCCTGTGGCCTTGTGAATGTTGACCTGTTTAAGCTTACCCCCTCCTTTTTCGAACATTCTGTTAAAAATCGCGCAACATTTCAGCGTCCTGCTACTCATGCCAGGAATATAGTATATGCATATGATTAGTATGTGTGGATAGAAAACACTCTGAAGTTTCTAAAACTGGTTAAATCACGGCTGTGACTATAACAGAGCGTGTGTTTCATCGAAAAGCGCAAGAAAAACTGGTCACTGAAAGCTTGAAAATAATATCCATGCGCCACTTGCATGTATTGTTTAAAGGACACCAAATTAAATATGGCCACGGATGCAATTCCTACAGCTTCCACACGATGTCGCCATTGTCGTCATTTTCCTTTCTTGGGAAAACAAAGGAGAGGGATTCCATTTCTTCCGGTCTCCGACAGGATGTTTTGGAGGAGAGTTTTCCGACCATGATTTCAAGACGTGGAGCTATTGAATACACATCGCCCCTTTATCATTTTGATAGATTATAAACGTTTACTAATACCTAAAGTTGGATTACAAAAGTATTTCGAAGTGTTTTGTGAAAGTTTATCGTCGACTTTTTTAATTAAAAAAAATGACGCAGCGTTTTGAAACAATGTTTTTTTCTGAATTACACAGTTTCCATAGATGGCTATTTTGGGTATATATGGACCGATTTAATCGAAAAAAAGACCCAATAGTGATGTTTATGGGGCATATAGGAGTGCCAAGAAAGAAGCTCGTCAAAGGTAATGAATGTTTTATATTTTATTTCTGCTATTTGTGTAGCGCCGGCTACGCTAATTATTTTGTTTACGTCGCCTTCAGGCATTTTGGGGTGTTGCATGCTATCAGATAATAGCTTCTCATACTTTCGCCGAAAAGCATTTAAAAAATCTGACTTGTTGGCTAGATTCACAACGAGTGTAGCTTTAATTCAATAACCTGCATGTGTATTTTAATGAACGTTTGAGTTTTAACGAGTACATTTAGCATTTAGCGTAGCGCATTTGCATTTCCAGGTGCCTACTTGAGACGTCTGCGTCTCAAGTAGGATCAAGAGGTTAAAGGTCTTACTCATATCGTCTACGGAGAGCCTGATCATACAGTCGTCCGGGAACAGTTGTTGCTCTCATGCATGCTTCAGTGTTGCTTGCCTCGAAGCGAGCATAGAAGTAATTTAGTTTGAACCTCTTACTTCTACCCCCTCCTTTTTCGAAAATTCTGTTAAAAATCGCGCAACTTTTCAGCGTCCTGCTACTCATGCCAGGAATATAGTATATGCATATGATTAGTATGTGTGGATAGAAAACACTCTGAAGTTTATAAAACTGGTTAAATCACGGCTGTGACTATAACAGATTGTGTGTTTCATTGAAAAACGCAAGAAAAACTGCTCTCTGAAAGCTAAAAATAATTTCCATAAGTCACTTCCACGAGTTGTTAAAAGAGAACAGAATTTAATATCGACCTGCCTGCAATTCATACAAATTCCACACGATGTCGCCATTGTCGTCATTTTCAATTGAATTAATTGTTGGAAAATCCATCTATCTGGCATCCATTTTCCCAGTCTTCACCCGGATGTAGTTGATGAAGACATTAGCAGCCATTGATTTGCAAGCGAAGACCTATTGAAAATACATCGCCCTGTAATCATTTTGATAGATTATAAACGTTTACTAATACCTAAAGTTGGATTACAAAAGGATTTCGAAGTGTTTTGTGAAAGTTTATCGTCGACTTTTTTAATTTAAAAAAATTACGCAGCGTTTAAAAACGATGTTTTTTTCTGAATGACACAGCTTCCATAGAAAGCTATTTTGGGTATATATGGACCGATTTAAACGAAAAAAAGACCCAATAGTGATGTTTATGGGGCATATAGGAGTGCCAAGAAAGAAGCTCGTCAAAGGTAATGAATGTTTTATATTTTATTTCTGCGTTTTGGGTAGCGCCGGCTACCGCAAAATCTGTTGTTTACGTGTCGTGCTGGCATTTTGGGGGGTGCATGCTATCAGATAATAGCTTCTCATGCTTTCGCCGAAAAGCATTTTAAAAATCTGACTTGCTGGCTAGGTTCACAACGAGTGTAGCTTTAATTCAATACCCTGCTTGTGAATTTTGATCAAAGATTGAGTTGTAACGAGTACATTTAGCATTTAGCGTAGCGCATTTGCATTTCCAGGGGCATACTTGAGACGTCTGCGTCTCAAGTATGGTCAAGAAGTTAAATTGGCTCGTGTTACTGGGTAGCTCGCTGCTGTTCTTCCCTTTGTAGTCTGTAATAGTTTGCAAGCCCTGCCTCATCCAACAAGCGTCAGAGCCTGTGTAGTATGATTCAATCTTAGTCCTGTATTGATGCTTTGCCTGTTTGATGGTTCAAGGAGGGTATGGTGGGATTTCCTATACGCTTGAAAGCCGCAGCTCTACTCTTAGGCACAGTACGGAGGTTGCCTGTAATGTGTTGCATCTGGTTGGGGTATGTACATACAGTCACATACAGTGACTGAGGTGGTAAACTACTCAATGTCATCGGATGAATCCCAGAACTTATTCCAGTCTGTGCTAGCAAAACATTCCTGTATCTTAGCATCTGCGTCATCTAACCACTTCTTTGTTAACCGAGTCACTGGTGCTCCCTGCTTTAGTTTTTGCTTGTAAGCAGGAGTCAGGAGGATATAATTATGGTCAGATTTGCCAAATGGAAGTCGAGGGAGTGCTTTGTACATGTCTCTGTGTGTGGAGTAAAGGTCGTCTAGAGTTTTTTTTTAATTTGGTTGCACATTTAACATGCTGGTAGAAATTAGGTTAAATGGATTTAAGTTTCCCTGCATTAAAGTCCCCGGCCACTAGGAGCACTGCCTCTTGATTAGGGTATTCCTGTTTGCTAATGGCCGTATTCAGCTCATTGAGTGCGGTCTTAGTGCCAGCATCGGTTTGTGGTGGTAAATAGACAGATCCAAAGAATATAGATGAAAACTCTTGGTAAATAGTGTGGTCTAAAGCTTATCATCATATACTTTGCCTCTGGCGAGCAAAACCTTGAAACTTGGTTACTATTAGATTTTGTGCACCAGCTGTTGTTTACAAATATAGGTAGTAGCCTAGAATAAGGAAACACTCTAAGTAAAAATACACTATCTATAGTCCTTGGCCTATGTCCTAATCTGACTTTGGTGCAGGTCATGTTGTGCTTCACATTGCCGTCACTGGTAAACACACACTGTGTCAAATCAAATAAAAATGTATTTGTCACATTCACAGGATACAGAAGGTGTAAACAGTACAGTGAAATGGTTACTTGCATAGTAGCAATATCAAAACACAAAGTGTCCAGATAAAAATATTGTCCATATATATTTTATAATTATTAGAATATGCTTACCCAGACACACTTGCCTAATTTGGGTCATGTGAAATAAATTATATAACCACTCCCCAGCCACATCTAGCTATGTGAATGCATCCCTATTGACATGTAATCACCCCCAGACACACCTGGCTAACTTGATGTATCATGTAATCATCTGGCAAAGTGCAGTATTTTGTTTAGACATGTAGCCAGCTAGCTAGCTAAAAAATGAACCATAATCAAAACCCATAGCTAGAGTACAAATGGATTGTGATAGCTATCCACTCTGCATGAAAGTCTGTAGTTTGAATCTTCAGGTAGCTAAAGCTAACCAATTAGGTTCAATATTATCTAGCTAGCTAACATTAGGCTATACCTAGTAATGCAAAATGATTGACAGTCCTTTTTCAATCACTTTTAATACCTCACCTTGTGAGGATAATGGCACTGAGCCTTTTTCTCAAATGTTTTTTGAGTTGAGAAGACATTGTGAGGGATCTTAGAAAATTCCTCCATACAAAATCATTCCAGATCCTTGGTCTCCTTCTTATTTCGATACCAAACCAAATGCATAAGCAGAAAATATCCCCATACCTACTGTAAAATATTTGCTAAAAACCTGGTTTCCTCTGCCAGGAGGTTGAAACTTGGCCGCAAGTAGGTCTTCCAGCAAGACAATAACACCAAGCACAAAACAACATCTACAAAGAAAGGGTTATTGAAAAGGGGAGTCCAGAAGTGAAGGATATCAAGGATCTGGATGAATTCTGTATGGATGAATGGTCGAACATCCACGCATTGTGTTTTCCAACTCATAAAAAATAATACTATTACTTGTTAAACCAAATCTATTTTTCTGAGCAATTCTATTAGTATATAATAATACAATGTAAAAACATTTTTGCGTACAATATAGCTCATTTTTGCTCATATTGTGTGCTACTGTGTGTGTGTGTGTGTGTGTGTGTGTGTGTGTGTGTGTGGACACACCAGCCCCTCTCTCCACCTCCACCGCTGATTGCAATAGGTTTTCCACTCCAACTTTCAATCTGGGGATTGGATTGAAAAGAAATGATCAAGCCGGACCTGGCCCTTCCCAGCATGTGGCATCACTTTTTCCCAGACCCTTTGGAGCAAATATTACCATCGCCAGCCCAAACAATCAGACAACCATAATTCATTAAAGCAAAAAACTGTCAGTCTTCTCTGCCTCAGTTAACCAAAGGGAACAATGATTCTGTTAGATAAAGGTAGATTTCCACTAACCTCAGCGCCTTAAAAGCTAGCACACACATAGACATCTACAAACACACATACATGCACATATATGCCTTCCCAGAGCCCAAGCAGATCTCGGCAGTGGAGCACAAAATTATTTTTAGCCACCTACTCCCCTATTTCTGACCTACATCACAAGCAGAGAGCGAGCGAGAGAGAGAGCGAGCGAGAGAGAGAGCGAGCGAGAGAGAGAGCGAGCGAGAGAGAGAACGAGAGAGAGAGAGCGCGAGAGAGAGAGAGAGAGAGAGACGGACAAACAGACAGAGAGAGAGAGAGACGGACAAACAGACAGAGAGACAGAGACGGAGCGAGAAAGACGGAGAGAGGTAGCGAGAAAGACGGAGAGAGGTAGCGAGAAAGACGGAGAGAGGTAGGGAGAAATACGGAGAGAGACAGATTGAGAGAGAGAAATGGACAGAGAGAGAGAGAGAGAGACAGGCAGGCAAACAGAGAGGGGGGATAAAGTGAGAGAGACAGAGACAAAGACAAAGTGAGAGAGACAGAGAAAAAGACAAAGTGAGACCGAGATAGAGGGACAAAGTGAGACAGACAGCGAGAGATAGACAGACAGAGAGAAACAGACAGAGAGAGGGATGGACAGAGAGGGACGGATGGAGGGGGACAGATGGGGACGGACGGAAAGGGATGGACGGAGAGGTATGCCAGCAGCATACCACCCTGCTGGCTTGCTTCAAACAAAAAAAAAATGTCACATGTTAAGCAGATGTTAATGCGAGTGTATCAAAATGCTTGTGTTTCTAGTCCCGACAATGCAGTAGTAACCAACGAGTAATCTAACCTAACAATTCCACAACTGCTACCTTATACACACAAGTGTAAACAGATAAAGAATATGTACATAAAGATATATGAATGGGTGATGGTACAGAACGGCATAGGCAAGATGCAGTAGATGGTATCGAGTACAGTATATACATATGAGATGAGTAATGTCGGGTATGTAAACATAAAAGTGCCATAGTTTAAAGTGGCTATTGATACATTTTTTACATCATTTCCCATTATTAAAGTGGCTGGAGTTGAGTCAGAATGTTGGCAGCAGTCACTCAATGTTAGTGGTGGCTGTTTAACAGTCTGATGGCCTTGAGATAGAAGATGTTTTTCAGTCTCTCGGTCCCTGCTTTGATGCACCTGTACTGACCTCGCCTTCTCGATGATAGCGGGGTGAACAGGCAGTGGCTCGGGTGGTTGTTCTCCTTGATGATCTTTATGGCCTTCCTGTGACATCGGGTGGTGTAGGTGTCCTGGAGGGAAGGTAGTTTGCCCCCGGTGATGCGTTGTGTAGACCTCACTACCCTCTGGAGAGCCCTACGGTTGTGGGCGGAGCAGTTGCCGTACCAGACGGTGATACAGCCCTACAGGATACTCTCGATTGTGCATCTGTAAAAGTTTGTGAGTGCTTTTGGTGACAAGCCAAATTTCTTCAACCTGAGGTTGAAGAGGCGCTGCTGCACCTTCTTCACAACGATGTCTGTGTGGGTGGACCAATCCAGTTTGTCTGTGATGTGTACGCCGAGGAACTTAAAACTTAAAACTATCCACTACTGTCCCGTCGATGTGGATTGGGGGGGTGCTCCCTCTGCTGCTTCCTGACGTCCACGATCACCTCCTTTGTTTTGTTGACGTTGAGTGTGAGGTTATTTTCCTGACACCACACTCCGAGGGCCCTCACCTCCTCCCTGTAGGCCGTCTCGTCGTTGTTGGTAATCAAGCCTACCACTGTAGTGTCGTCTGCAAACTTGATGATTGAGTTGGAGGCGTGCATGGCCACACAGTCGTGGGTGAACAGGGAGTACAGGAGAGGGCTCAGAACGCACCCTTGTGGGGCCCCAGTGTTGAGGATCAGCGGGGTGGAGATGTCGTTACCTACTCTCATCACCTGGGGGCGGCCCGTCAGGAAGTCCAGTACCCAGTTGCACAGGGCGGGGTCGAGACCCAGGGTCTCGAGCTTGATGACGAGTCTGGAGGGTACTATGGTGTTAAATGCTGAGCTGTAGTCGATGAACAGCATTCTCATGTAGGTATTACTCTTTACCAGATGGGTTAGGGCAGTGTGGTTTTGATTGCGTCGTCTGTGGACCTATTGGGGTGGTAAGCAAATTGAAGTGGGTCTACGGTGTCAGGTAGGGTGGAGGTGATATGGTCCTTGACTAGTCTCTAAAAGCACTTCATGATGACGGAAGTGAGTGCTACGGTGCGGTAGTCGTTTAGCTGAGTTACCTTAGCTTTCTTGGGAACAGCATGAGGGGACAGCAAACTGGGATAAGGATTGATTGAATATGTCCGTAAACACAGCAGCCAGCTGGTCTGTGCATGCTCTGAGGACGCGGCTGGGGATGCCGTCTGGGCCTGCAGCCTGGGCCTGCAGCCTTGCGAGGGTTAACACGTTTAAATGTTTTACTCACGTCGACTGCAGTGAAGGAGAGTCCGCAGGTTTTGGTAGCGGGCCATGTCAGTGGCACTGTATTGTCCTCAAAGCAAGCAAAGAAGTTATTTAGTCTGGGAGAAAGACATCTTGGTCCGCAAAGGGACTGGTTTTCTTTTTGTAATCCGCGATTGACTGTAGACCTTGCCACATACCTCTTGTGTCTGAGCCGTTGAATTGCGAATCTACTTTGTCTCTATACTGACACTTAGCTTGTTTGATTGCCTTGCGGAGGGAATAGCTACACTGTTTGTATTCGGTCATGTTTCCGGTTACCTTGCCCTCGTTAAAAGCAGTGGTTTGCGCTTCCAGTTTTGCGAGAATATTGCCATCAATCCACGGTTTCTGGTTTGGGAAAGTTATAACCTCTCTAGGGTAGGGGGCAGCATTCGGAATTTTGGATGAAAAACATTTCCAAATTAAACGGCCTGCTACTCGGGCACAGAAGATATGATATGCATATAACTGGTAGATTTGGATAGAAAACACTCTAATGTTTCCAAAACAGTTAAAATAGCGTCTGTGAGTATAACAGAACTGATTTAGCAGGCGAAAACCTGAGAAAAATCCATTCAGGAAGTCGTTTTTTGTGGTTTTTATAGTTTCTATTCAATGCCATTACAGTATCCATTGACTTAGGACTCCATTTGCAGTTCCTATGCCTTCCACTAGATGTCAACAGTCTTTAGAAATCATTTCAGGCTTGTATTCTTATAAATGAGGGAGTAAGACCAGTCTGAACGAGTGGACCCTAACGTGACACAGAGTTTTTTCAGGCGCATGTGCATTTCTTGTTTACCTTTTATATTGATGACGTTATTGTCCGGTTGAAATATTATAGATCATTTAGGCTAAAAAACAACCTGAGGATTGAATATAAACATCGTTTGATATGTTTCTATGAACTTTACAGATGCAATTTAGATTTTTTATCTGATTGTTTTGACTGAGTTTGAGCCTGTGGATTACTGAAGAAAACGTGCCAACAAAACTGAGGTTTTTGGATATTAACCTCTCTAGGGTACGCTAGTGTCCCATCTGGCCAACATCCAGCGAGGTTGCAGAGCGCCAAATTCAATTACAGAAATGCTCATTATAAAAATTCAGAAAACAAAACATATTTTACATAGGTTTAATGATTAACTTCTTGTTAAACCAACCAGAGTGTCATATTTATAAAATGCTTTTCGGCGAAAGCATACCTAGCCCAGAACATTCCTAGCTCAGAACATAGCCCAGTTGACAAATCATTACAAACAGTAACTAGAAAAGCATAAGCGTTACAAAACTCAGAAATAGAGATAAAATTAATTTAATTATTTGATCTTCATATGGTGGCAATCAGAAGACATTCATTTACTCAATAAATGTTCCTTTGGTCGATGAAGTCTCTTAATAGTTTCTTTGTGTACGACATCGCCAATGCACGTTCTAATGAACTCGCTCACCGAATCAGCGTATTCGTCAATGTTCTTGTTGGACACAATGCGAAACATATCCCAATCCACGTAATCGAAGGAGTCTTGAAGCGTGGAATCAGATTGGTCGGACCAGCGTTGAACAGACCTGAGCGCGGGAGCTTCCTGTTTTAGTTTCTGTCTGTAGGCTGGAAGCAACAAAATGGAGTTGTGGTCAGCTTTTCCGAAAGGAGGGCGGAAGTTAGAATAACAATGATCCAGTGTTTTACCAGCCCTGGTAGCACAATCGATATGCTGATAGAATTTAGGGAGTCTTGTTTTCAGATTAGCCTTGTTAAAATCAGTCAAATGAAGTTCGTTCAGGGCCATCGATGTGTCTGCTTGGGGGGAATATATACGGCTGTGATTATAATCGAAGATAATTCTCTTGGTAGATAATGCGGTCGACATTTGATTGTGCGGAATTCTAAATCAGAAGGACTTGAGTTCCTGTATGTTGTTATGATCACACCACGTCTCGTTAATCATAAGGCATACCCCCCCGCCCCTCTTCTTACCAGAAAGATGCTTGTTTCTGTTGGCGCGATGCGTGAAGAAACCATCTGGCTCTACCGACTCCGATAGCGTCTCTCGAGTGAGCCATGTTTCCGTGAAACAGTGAAACAAAGAACGTTACAGTCTCTGATGTCTCTCTGGAATGCTACCCTTGCTCTGATTTCATCAACCTTGTTGTCAAGAGACTGGACATTGGCGAGTAGTATGCTAGGGAGTGGTGAGCGATGTGCCCGTCTCCGGAACCTGACCAGAAGACCGCTTTGTTTGCCTCTTTTACTGCGACCTTGTTTAGGCTCGCCGGCTGGGATCCGATCCATTGTTTTGGTGGTGGGCAAAACACAGGATCCGTTTCGGGAAAGTCGTATTCCTGGCCGTAATGATGGTGAGTTGACTTTGCTCTTATATTCAGTAGTTCCTCCCGACTGTATGTAATGAAATGTAAGAAATAACACGTAAAAAAATGTAATACTGCATAGCTTCCTAGGAACGCGAAGCGAGGCGGCCATCTCTGTCGGCGCTGGAAGCTTCTGAAGCTTAACAGGGTTGGTCCTGGTCAGTCCCTGGATGGGAGACCAGATGCTGCTGGAAGTGGTGTTGGATGGCCAGTAGGAGGCACTCTTTCCCCTGGTCTAAAAAATATCCTAATGCTCCAGGGCAGTGATTGGGTACACTGCCCTGTGTAGGGTGCTGTCTTTCGGATGGGACGTTAAACGGGTGTCCTGACTCTCTGAGGTCATTAAAGTTCTCATGGCACTTATTGTAAGAGCAGGGGTGTTAACCCCAGTGTCCTGGCTAAATTCCCCATCTGGCCCTCATACCATCACGGTCACCTAATAATCCCCAGTTTACAATTGTCTCATTCATCCCCCTCCTCTCCCCTGTAACTATTCCCCAGGTCATTGCTGTAAATGAGAATGTGTTCTCAGTTAACTTACCTGGTAAAATAATGGATATTTAAAAAAGAGGGACGGACAGACGGAGAGGGACGGATAGAGAGAGAGAGAGAGAGGGACGGACAGCGAGGGAGGGACAAAGTGAGAGGGACAGAGAGACACGCCTACATTATTTCTGACCTCCATCACAAGCAGAGGCATCAGAGAGAGAGAGCCCTGCACTCTTCAATATTTACATCAACGAAGTGGCCACTGTTCTAGAAAAATCCTCAGCCCCTGGTGTTAGTCTCCACAATTCAGAGGTTAAATGCCTACTCTTCGCAGATGACCTATGCCTGCTGTCACCCACAGCACATGGCCTACAGCAGAGCCTGGACCTGCTAGAGCAGTACTGCCAGACCTGGGTCCTGGGAGTAAACCCCAGAAAGACAAAAATAATGATTTTCCAGAGAAGATACAGATCTCAGGGAAATATATAAAATATATAAATATATATATAAGTTCTCAATTGGTACAAAATATATAGAGTACTGCACACACTATGTTTAAAAATAAGCTCACCTGGACACCTTGATGAGGCAGTGAATGAACTGAGAGAGAAAGCACGCAGGGCATTCTACAATAGTAAAAAACAAATTAAAATTGAAATACCTATTAAAATTTGGCTAAAACTAATTGCATGTGTCATTGAACCAATTGTACTTTATGGCAGCGAGGTGTGCCTCAGGGCCAGAACATCCAATCAATCAGAATAAACCAAATTACAACACAGTCAAAACAAAACTACATTGCTTTTTGGGAAACACAATTACAAGCAGAAAGCAAAATGTAGTGCTATCAGGCCATAAATCGACAGTACACCGTTGCTAAATATTTGACCACGGTTACTGATCAAAATCTAAGAAAAACCTTGAAAAGTACAGGGTCAGTGAGCACAGCCTTGCCATTGAGAAGGGTAGACAAAGGAAAACCTGGCTCCCTGTAGAGGAAAGGCTGTGCAACCACTACACAACAGCAGAACCTGAGAAAGAGCTGCATTTCCTGACAAAATGTAAAAAATATAAAACAATTAGGGTCATTTCCCCAAATGTGAAACCTTTATTCTAGGCTTCAAAGACCTCTCTGATGAGATTAGGCTACCCATCCTGTTGGGAGAGGACGCAGAGAGCTGTGGGTTGGCAAAGCACTACATTGCTGCCTACCATAAAATGAGGGACAGTGTCTGACAGACCAATCAACCTGCACATGTCCTCTACTATATGCTTATTGCTGTTGTTCAATGTATGGTTATTGTTGTTACTGTTGTCATGCCAATAAAGCAAATTAAATTGAATTGAATTGACAAAGTGAGAGGGACAGAAACAAAGACTGTGAGAGAGAGACAGAGACAAGGCGAGAGAGGGAGATTGACAAAGTGGAAGAGACAAAGTGAGAGGCACAAAGTGAGAGGGACAAAGACAAAGACAAAATGAGAGACAGAGACATGGTGGGAGAGGGAGACAGATACAAGGCGAGAGAGGGAGATTGACAAAGTGTGTGAGAGAGAGAGACAAAGTGAGAGAGAGAGAGAGAGAGAGAGAGAGAGAAAGTGAGAGATAGAGAGACAGAGAGAGAGAGAGAGACAGAGAGAGAGAGACAGAGAGAGAAACAGTCAGACAGACAGACAGACAGACAGACAGACAGACAGACAGACAGACAGACAGACAGACAGACAGACAGAAAGTGAGAGAGAAAGAGAGATCGACAAAGTGACGGGAGACAAAGTGAGAGGCACAAAAGTGGGAGGGACAAAGACAAAATGAGAGACAGAGACAAGGTGAGAGAGGGAGATTGACAAAGTGAGATAGTCAAAGTGAGAAAGAGAGATTGACAAAGAGAGAGAGGGGGGGACAAAGTGAGAGGAACAGAGACAAAGACAAAGTGAGAGACAGAGACAAGGTGAGAGAGGGTGTTTGACAAAGTGAGAGAGACAAAGTGAGAGAGGGAGAGAGAGACCGAGACAAAGTGAAACACCCAGGACAAATGTAAGAGTTTTAAAGAGATCCCCTTTTGATTTGAAATTAAACCTGACAAAACAGAGAGGTGAGGGGTGAATTAGAATAGTCCCAGGAAGCAAAATTAAGTTTAAAATACATATTTTTCCAGACGTTCTGAATGAATGTTGAAAAGAAGTCTTGAGTAGAGTACATTTTAGTAAAGTAGGGTGCAATACTGTACATTATATACATTTTTAAACCTATTCATACTGTACATCTTACCCACAGACTCATTATGCACTACTTGAAACCTCTAGGCATCTTGAGGTAAGTTAATTGCATACATAAATTCATACTTTGAGAGGAAATCGTAGCAGTGAGAGACCCAACCTCAAATATATTATTTAGATTGGGGGATAAGATATGGAAATACACCTAGGAGCAGATCCCTTAAGTGTAGGAATTATACCGAGTCCCTTAAGTAGTGGGAAAGCTGTCATCCTGGAGGAGACAGCTCTAGTGCTCATAAACTGCTATATGACACACACATACACACACAGCTGTATGACTCTCCTCCTCCCGTGTATGTCCAATTTCATTTCGTCACTAGTCATCCAGCTCCTCTGATAGCTCCCTTAACTCAATCTGTGTTTTAATGCTTATAAAGATTACTTTGTACGTACATTAACAGAGGGAAAATGATGTGCATAGCCTGGTTGTAATCTACAATGATACAGTATTACCCGGATATTGTTGTCTAAAACCTTCCCGGGCTTGGTGTGTGCCTTTCATCCCACCCCCCCTCTTTCTCCACCCCCTTTTCTCTCTCTCCCTCTGCCTCTTTTCCTATTTCTGTAAAAATGGGACCGAATGCTTGGCACTCACCATTGAGGAGATGGATTGGGGTTAAGGCCCTGCGATACACTAGCATCCTGTCTAGGGGTGTACTTGTACATCAAGCTGCCTCAGGCTACAGAAACAAGAGATCCTGCTCTCATTAACCATTTTGGCTCGCACAAGCCAAGGTTTGTGCAAGGCTACTTACTTAATACAGCATTGTACCATTTCTGACTTCTGTATAGGGCCCCCATACAGTACAGATTGTACAATGCAGCCCACCTTTAGCTTAAACATTGGTACATAGTGCCTTAAGACAGTATTGATACTATTTGACTTATTCCACATTTTGTTATGTTAGACTGCATTCAAAATTGATTAAATAGATTTTTTCTCTCACCGTTCTACACACAATACCCCATAGTGACAAAGTGAAAATATGTTTTTAGAAATGTTTGCTAATTTATTGATAATGAAATACAGAAATATTTATTTTTACATAAGTATTCACATCACTGAGTCAATACTTTGTAGAAGCACCTTTGCCAGTGATTACAGCTGTGAGTCTTTCTGGGTAATTCTCTAAGAGTTTTCCACACCTGGATTGTGCAACATTTGACCATTATTCTTTTCAAAATTGTCCTGCTGAGAGGTGAATTCCTCACCCAGCGTCTGGTGGAAAGCAGACTGAACCAGATTTTCTCTAGGATTTTGCCTGTGCTTAGATCAATTATGTTTTTCTTTTCATTAAAAAATAAAAACAGTACTTATCAATTACAAGCATACCCATAACATGATACAGCCACCTCTATGCTTGAAAATATGGAAAATGGTACTCTGCAATGTGTTGTACTTTATATTCCTCAAACATAACACTTTGTATTCAGGAAAAAAAGTTAATTTCTTTGCCACATTTTTTGCAATATTACTTTAAGTTTGATGAATGTTTTGGAATATTTTTATTCTGTACATGCTTCCTTATTTTCACTTTGTCAGGTAACATTGTGGAGTAACTACAATGTTGTTGTTCCATCCTCCGTTTTCTCCAACCATTCAAATCTGTAAATCTAGATGTGCAGATGATGATGTGCAAATAGAGATACTGAGGTGCAAAAGAGCAAGAGGTAAGTAAGTAATAAGTAATAAGTAATAAGTAATAATATGGGGATGAGGTAGTTGCGTGTGCTATTTACAGATTGGCTGTGTACAGGTACAGTAATTGGTAAACTGCTCTGACAGCTGATGCTTAAAGGTAGAGAGGGAGATATAAGACTCCAGCTTCAGAGATCTTTGCAATTTGTTCTAGTCATTGGCATCAGAAAACTGAAAGGAAGTGTTGGCTTTGGGGATGACCAGTGCAATATACCTGCTGGAGCGCGTGCTATGGGTGGGTGTTGCTATGGTGACCAGTGAGCTGAGATAAGGCAGGGCTTTCCCTAGCGAAGACTTATAGATGATCTGGAGCCAGTGGGTTTGGCGACAGATATGTTGTGAGGGCCAGCCAACGAGAGCATACAGGTCACAGTGGTAGGTAGTATATGGGGCTTTGGTGATAAAACGGATGGCACTGTGATACATCCAGTTTGCTGAGTAGAGTGTTGGGGACTATTTTGTAAATTACATTGCCGAAGTCAAGGATCGGTAGGATAGGCAGTTTTACGAGGGTATGTTTGGCGGCATGAGTGAAGGAGGCTTTGTTGAGAAATAGGAAGCCGATTCTAGATTTAATTCGGTGATCTGTTTATTAACTTGGCTTTCAAAGATTTTAGAAAGGCAGGGCAGGATGGATATAGGTATATAACAGTTTGGGTGGAGGATGACCGCAGCAGCTTTCCAATCTTTGGGGATCTCAAAATATACGAAAAAGAGGTTGAATAGGCTAGTAATAGGGGTTGCCTTAGTTTTCATAACTGACTGAGTATATTGGTTGGAGTTGCACTCCCCCCTTCCCTTTTGCCCTCAGAACAGCCTCAATTCGTCAGGCCATGGACTCTACAACGTGTCAAAAGCATTTCAGAGGGATGCTGGCCCATGTTGACTCCAATGCTTCCCACAGTTGTGTCAAGTTGGATGGGTATCCTTTGGGTGGTGGACCATTCTTTATACACACATTAAACTTTTGAGCATGAAAAACTCAGCAGCTTTGCAGTTCTTGATGCAAACCGGTGCGCCTCGCACCTACTACCATACCCCGTTCAAAGGCACTTAAGTATTTTGTCTTGCCTATTCATCTCCTGAATGGCACACATCCATGTCTCAATTGTCTCAAGGCTTTAAAATAATTATTGATCCTTTCTCCTCCCTTTCATCTACAGTGATTGAAGTGTATTTAACAAGTGACATCAATAAGCGATCATAGCTTTCACCTGAATTCACCTGCTCAGTCTGTCGTCCCTTTTTTAAAATTTTTACCTAAAATGACATATCCAAATCTAACTGCCTGTAGCTCAGACCCTGAAGCAAGGATATGCATATTCTTGGTACCTTTTGTAAAAAAAAACATGTTGAACTTTGTGGAAATGTGAAAGGGATGTAGGAGAAAAAAACAGAATAGATCTGTAAAAGATAATACAAAGAAAAAACTGTTATTTTCAATTTTTTTGAACCATCATCTTTAAAATGTAAGAGAAATGCCATAATGTATTATTCCCGTCCCAGGTGCAATTGAGATTTTGTGCAAAGTCCAGTGAACCATGGCATTTCTGTTCAAAATGTCGTATCAAGGCAGGTCAAATGTGCCTAATATGTTTATTAATAACTTTTCATATTCAAAATTATGCACTCTCCTCAAACAATAGCATGGTATTCTTTCATTGTAATAGCTACTGTAAATTGGAAAGTGCAGTTAGATTAACAATAATTTAATCTTTCTGCCAGTATCAGATATGTCTATATCCTGGGAAATGTTCTTGTTACTTACAACTTCATGCTAATCGCATTAGCCTACATTAGCTCAACCATCCCATGGAAGGGACACCGATCCCGAATCAGTTTTAAGGTTTTGTACACAGTGTATATCCTGATTGCCTAGTCACTTTTACCCCTACCCACATCTACTGTAAATTACGTAAATTATCTCAACTACCTCGTACCCCTGCAAATTGACTCAGTACTCCTTGTATATAGCGTTCTTTTTTTATTGTGTTATTATTTCCATTTTTATTCAGAAAATATTTGTCTTCCTTTTTAACTCTTCATTGTTGGGAATGGGCTTGTATGTAAGCCTTTGACTGTAAAGTCTACACCTGTTGTATTCAGTGCATGTGACCAATACAATTTGTTGGTGCTAAATTCAATATTATTCATGACACTTGATACTTTCCCATTATAGGATGACTGTAAACTCCTTCAGATATTGATGACTCCAATAATAATAATTTTATATAGACTAGTGCCTTTCCACGTGCTCAGAGTGTTTATAAATAATCACTCTCTAACCTCGAGGCTACCTGCCGCCTTTTACATTGTATGAAGGTAAAATAAACCCAACTGGGTAATGCCACAGCACCCTTTATAGTGCACTACTTTTGATAATGGCCCATAGGGCTCTGGTCTAAAGTAGTGCACTATAAAGGGAAGAGGGTGTCATTTGGGACGCTGCCGCTTTCTCTCCCAGGGATGAAATTCCACTTATTTTTTTAACGTTTTTTGGTATTTTTATTGAACAGTCATAGAGGGATAGTGTGGACAGCGCTTCATTTCGGCCATAAGGCTCTGTGTGTTTCCTCAGATATTGACAACTCCTGTGCCGGAGTCTGGTAAAGTGGTACTATAGTGCTGCAGGCTCCAAACCACACATACCCACTGGTGACAGAGTTCTATATTCCTCCTTGGCCCCTACTCTCTGTCCCCCTCTCTACCCTCCAACGGTCACTACCCATTAAATAATATATATACAAATATTTTATTGACAATTACTCTGTGTGGGTTCTTCTCTCTCAGATATTGATGAGTGTGCTGTCCAGAGGCACTACTGCCAGGCTAACACAGCATGTGTGAATGTCCCCGGCAGCCATCGCTGTGACTGTCTACCTGCCTTCATCAGAGTGGATGACTACTCCTGCACAGGTAGGTCAAATATGCATACACAAAAACTTTGAACATGTGGGTAGGCCAACACACAAACACTTCAAGTTTTTCCATACCACCTCGTACCTAACTTCCTGAGAATGATTGATCATTTTGAGATCTCAAGGTTGGCAAGTATTGTGTCTTGGTAAACAGAGTGCACTCACTTCTCACGGGTTGTCAGTTTGTTTAATCTGAGTTTTGTACAAAACTACAGATCAGGGGCAGTACAATGTTTCTCAGAGGAGTGCTGATTTAGGATCAGTTTAGACTTTTAGATTACAAGGATTAAGATGGACCCGGGGGGCTGAACCTACATCAACATTCTGAGAAGCTTGATACATAGAGGTTTATAGTTTTACTCAGTGCTGGCTGAGAGAAGCAACACATTGCAGCTCATGGTGACTTGAGCATCCTTCTCTCTCTGCCTCTCAGAAAACCATAAGTGATTGTGAGAGCCATTTGACCCCAGGTAGATCTGTGTACTCTGGAGCCACACACACTCTCCTTCAGCTGGAGAGGGGTCCGGACGCAGCTCCACACTGTAGTTAAACTATGGCTGTCAGGTCAAGAGATTTCAAGAAACCGTTTTACAAAGGTGGGAAAGACACAAGAGGAAGGGTGCGGGGGATTTTATCACAAGGCTGCTGAGTGTTGGAGATACAATGCTTGTATCAGATAAACTAGCAAATTAAGTTTAAGACACAATCCTGAATTTGAAAAACAACTAAATGGAGGCCGGCCCCCACACCACTTTGTTTGCTGTACATCTGAGGAGTGGGGCTGGAGAAATGTAATCTCTATAAATGAGATCGACCGAGCTATGGATGCAAGGATTGACAGTCTGTGAGGTGAAACCATATCACAGATTGGGCCTTTTGAAGGATGGAAATGTGTACACCTCTACTGTCTGTTGACATTGGCTGGGGCTCTCAATCTGATTCAAACAAGCCAAGCTTGTGTTTACTTCCGATACTCTCTGATTTAGTGAAATCAAACACATTCCTCCTGGTATGCAATGCCTCCAATTAGGTTTTGTTGTGGTGGATTATTCTGTCTGCATGCCAAATGGCACCCTATTCCCTACGGTATGTAGTGCACTACTTTAGACTATGGACCAAAGGGCTCTGGTCAAAAGTAGTGCACTAGAGAATAAGGTAACCATTTGGGATACAGACTATGCAGATAGTGGTGTGCAGATTATCAACAGAATAGCTAATCAGCAACAGTGTTTTCGAGGCTGTAATAACACAAAGACCAACTGATTACCACCATTTATTTGTCTTATTGGAAAATCACTCGTATTTTGGGAAATTCACATGTCCAAATGGCACCACCTCCTCTGTCATTTCCTACATTCAGCATGTCAGAATGTAAGCCAATTCTGCTAGGGAAAGGAGGAATGTGGATGTGTAAGTTATTTGTTTCAGGGTATGGGGAATTTGACCTCGGAGAGAGTTACTTTTAATTTCCTGTCCATTAAGTTTGTTAAACCACATGAACAGAAAATTACAAGTTACTCTCTCCGAGGTCAAATTCAATCTACTCTGAAACAAATAGCTTCCCCAGTATGTTATCAACTTATGCTAGGGACAGGAGGAATGATATGCTGGATGTAGGAAATGACAGAGGAGGTGGGGCCATTTGGACATGTGAATTTCCCAAAATACGAGTGATCAGTATTCTCCTTGTATGAGCTGAAAGTTTAGAGGGACGGCCAGGTCTTGGTAGATTTGCAGGGGTCTGATACTCCTTCCATTTCAATATTATTATTGCACAGTGCTCCTTGGGATGTTTAAAGCTTGGGAAATCTTTTTGTATCCAAATCCGGCTTTAAACTTCTTCACAAGAGTATCTCGGACCTGCCTGGTGTGTTCCTTGTTCTTCATGATGCTCTCTGCGCTTTTGACGGACCTCTGAGACTATCACAATGCAGGTGCATTTATACGGAGACTTGATTACACACAGGTGGATTGTATTTATCATCATTAGTCATTTAGGTCAACATTGGATCATTCAGAGATCCTCACTGAACTTCTGGAGAGAGTTTGCTGCACTGAAAGTAAAGGGGCTGAATAATTTTGCACGCCCAATTTTTCAGTTTTTGATTTGTTAAAAAAGTTTGAAATATCCAATAAATGTCGTTCCACTTCATGATTGTGTCCCACTTGTTGTTGATTCTTCACAAAAAAATACAGTTTTATATCTTTATGTTTGAAGCCTGAAATGTGGCAAAAGGTCGCAAAGTTCAAGGGGGCCGAATACTTTCGCAAGGCACTGTATATCCCCCCCCAAGCAGACACATCGATGGCTCTGAATGAACTTTATCCGGAGGCTGCATTCATTGTAGCTGGGGATTTTAACAAGGCTAATCTGAAAACAAGACTCCCTAGATTTTATCAGCATATCGATTGCGCAACCAGGGGTGGAAAGACCTTGGATCATTGTTACTCTAACTTCCGCAACGCATATAAGGCCCTGCCCCGCCCCCCTTTCGGAAAAGCTGACCACGACTCCATTTTGTTGATCCCTGCCTACAGACAGAAACTAAAACAAGAGGCTCCCTCGCTGAGGTCTGTCCAACGCTGGTCCGACCAAGCTGACTCCACACTCCAAGACTGCTTCATCACGTGGACTGGGACATGTTTCGTATTGCGTCAGACAACAACATTGACGAATACGCTGATTCAGTGTGCGAGTTCATTAGAACGTGCGTTGAAGATGTCGTTCCCATAGCAACGATTAAAACATTCCCTAACCAGAAACCGTGGATTGATGGCAGCATTCGCGTGAAACTGAAAGTGCGAACCAATGCTTTTAATCAGGGCAAGGTGTCTGGTAACATGACCGAATACAAACAGTGCAGCTATTCCCTCCGCAAGGCTATCAAACAAGCTAAGCGTCAGTACAGAGACAAAGTAGAATCTCAATTCAACGGCTCAGACACAAGAGGCATGTGGCAGGGTCTACAGTCAATCACGGACTACAGGAAGAAATCCAGCCCAGTCACGGACCAGGATGTCCTGCTCCCAGGCAGACTAAATCACTTTTTTGCCCGCTTTGAGGACAATACAGTGCCACTGACACGGCCTGCAATGAAAACATGCGGTCTCTCCTTCACTGCAGCCGAGGTGAGTAAGACATTTAAACGTGTTAACCCTCGCAAGGCTGCAGGCCCAGACGGCATCCCCAGCCGCGCCCTCAGAGCATGCGCAGACCAGCTGGCCGGTGTGTTTACGGACATATTCAATCAATCCCTATACCAGTCTGCTGTTCCCACATGCTTCAAGAGGGCCACCATTGTTCCTGTTCCCAAGAAAGCTAAGGTAACTGAGCTAAACGACTACCGCCCCGTAGCACTCACTTCCGTCATCATGAAGTGCTTTGAGAGACTAGTCAAGGACCATATCACCTCCACCCTACCTGACACCCTAGACCCACTCCAATTTGCTTACCGCCCAAATAGGTCCACAGACAATGTAATCTCAACCACACTGCACACTGCCCTAACCCATCTGGACAAGAGGAATACCTATGTGAGAATGCTGTTCATTGACTACAGCTCGGCATTCAACACCATAGTACCCTCCAAGCTCGTCATCAAGCTCGAGACCCTGGGTCTCGACCCCGCCCTGTGCAACTGGGTACTGGACTTCCTGACGGGCCGCCCCCAGGTGGTGAGGGTAGGCAACAACATCTCCTCCCCACTGATCCTCAACACTGGGGCCCCACAAGGGTGCGTTCTGAGCCCTCTCCTGTACTCCCTGTTCACCCACGACTGCGTGGCCACGCACGCCTCCAAATCAATCATCAAGTTTGCGGACGACACAACAGTGGTAGGCTTGATTACCAACAACGACGAGACGGCCTACAGGGAGGAGGTGAGGGACCACGGAGTATGGTGTCAGGAAAATAACCTCACACTCAACGTCAACAAAACTAAGGAGATGATTGTGGACTTCAGGAAACAGCAGAGGGAACACCCCCCTATCCACATCGATGGAACAGTAGTGGAGAGGGTAGCAAGTTTTAAGTTCCTCGGCATACACATCACAGACAAACTGAATTGGTCCACTCACACAGACAGCATTGTGAAGAAGGCGCAGCAGCGCCTCTTCAACCTCAGGAGGCTGAAGAAATTTGGCTTGTCACCAAAAGCACTCACAAACTTCTACAGATGCACAATCGAGAGCATCCTGGCGGGCTGTATCACCGCCTGGTACGGCAACTGCTCCGCCCTCAACCGTAAGGCTCTCCAGAGGGTAGTGAGGTCTGCACAACGCATCACCGGGGGCAAACTACCTGCCCTCCAGGACACCTACACCACCCGATGTCACAGGAAGGCCATAAAGATCATCAAGGATATCAACCACCCGAGCCACTGCCTGTTCACCCCGCTATCATCCAGAAGGCGAGGTCAGTACAGGTGCATCAAAGCTGGGACCGAGAGACTGAAAAACAGCTTCTATCTCAAGGCCATCAGACTGTTAAACAGCCACCACTAACATTGAGTGGCTGCTGAAAACACACTGACACTGACTCAACTCCAGCCACTTTAATAATGGGAATTGATGGGAAATGATGTAAATATATCAGTAGCCACTTTAAACAATGCTATCTTATATAATGTTACTTACCCTACATTATTCATCCCATATGCATACGTATATACTGTACTCTATATCATAGACTGTATCCTTATGTAATACATGTATCACTAGCCACTTTAACTATGCCACTTTGTTTACATACTCATCTCATATGTATATACTGTACTCGATACCATCTACTGTATCTTGCCTATGCTGCTCTGTACCATCACTCATTCATATATCCTTATGTACATATTCTTTATCCCCTTACACTGTGTACAAGACAGTAGTTTTGGAATTGTTAGTTAGATTACTTGTTGGTTATTTCTGCATTGTCGGAACTAGAAGCACAAGCATTTCGCTACACTCGCATTAACATCTGCTAACCATGTGTATGTGACAAATAAAATTTGATTTGATTTGATTTGAAGTATGGTAAAATGAAGGCCAGACTATCTATGGTAGCTGTGCATATAATGTATTTTGTCCCAAAGTGGCTGCATGATTCTGAGAGCCTCTGGTGAAGTTAAGTCTTTCAAGTTTCAAGTTTGTACTATTGGTTATCAATGACAATGTGGGATAAGTAGATGCTGTTTTACACAGGGTCAATGAAAATCTGTTTTATTCCCCAGAGCTCTGTCCCCACACACACAAAGGACTTTCACAGTTTTACTTACCCTCTAACTTAGGTTCAAAGTTGAAAGCCAGTAAAGTAACGCTAGCTAAATTGATCAATCACTATGCAAGCATGAGGTAGTCCTGCCAAATAGCTTGGCTAAATTAACCCAGATGGAGAAAAGTCAAATCTAGCTATGGTAGTTAACTTAGCTAACCTTAGCTAACAAGTGAAACAGTGTCAAAGACAGTCCAGACTTATTTGGCTAAGGTAGCTAGATAGCTCACTTTAAACTAGCGTCGCAGGCATGGTTGTGAGGCTGAAGTTAGCTAGCTAGTTACCACAGCCAGAGATATTAGCACAGAAAATGGCTAGCTATCGTATCTTCACATTTCCATAACATCATCATCCCTTAAAAACTTAAAGAGAAGACTGGGGGTCATCCTGTCCCATTCTGATTTGCTTCTAATAGTACCAAAAATTTGAATAGGTCATGGTAGAAATAGTTTTAGATACTTAGCACCGTTGTCCTGGAATTCTCTCCTGAACATTTTAAAATGTGATGATCTAGTTTCGTTGGTGGTCGATGTATATTGATCGATGTATATATCATAGAAGAGTGTATTTGTTTTTAGGCCAGCTGTTTCTCAGGTCTCTCTTGGAAAAGAGATATTATCTCAATGAGAAAAAACCTGTATAAATAAAAGTAAAATAAAAAAATAAAAATTATAAACATCGTTTGACATGTTTCGATGAACTTTACCCGTACTATTAGGATGTATCCGTCTGCATGTTTTGACCGCCTTTGAGCGAGTGGATTACTGAAGAAAACGCTCCAACAAAACTGAGTTTTGGGGACATAGAGGGACTTTATCGAACAAAACAACCATTTATTGTGTAGCTGGGACCCTTTGGATTGCCAACAGAGGAAGATCTTCAAAGGTAAGTGATTTATTTTATCACTAGTTCTGCCTCTTCTTGGTTGGAAAATGTTTGTATGCTGTTGTATGCGGGGCGCTGTCCTCAGATAATATCATGGTATGCTTTCGCCGTAAGGCCTTTTTGAAATCTGAATTTGAATTTGGTGCTCTGCAATTTCACCGGATGTTGTCGGGGTGGGACGCTAGTGTCCCAATGAGCCCAAAGAAGTTAAATAATCTATCTAGTTAGCTGCCTACTGAAGTTGTCCGATAAGTGTCTAATTTAATAATAAATTAAACTTCCTAAAAATGTTAACGTTTTATTAGCTAAATGATGCCAACAGTGGTTCATCATTTAAAAGTAAGCACGGACCATTCCAACGGTTTGGATAACTGAAATATTGTTTCATTATCCAAGCTTGGATTTCACAGTACTACAAAATCTCTCTGTTGTAAACAAAGATATTTTTCACTTCCATTTCTGCAGAGTGGGAGAGAGAGAGTTCCTGCAGGTATATGTATATGACCATCATAAAATGGACAACCTCACCACCCTCTCCCCCTCTGCAGGAGAGAAAAGGCGCTTTATAGCGGAAGCACTGTAACCTGATCCTTCAGATCTTCGTAAGAGAGTCATTTCAACAATACTGTAGTTAAACTACACATTTGCACCATCTCCGTTGGTTAATCCACTTCATTTTCAGAGACCGCAAGGCAAAGCAACATACAAATTGAAAAAAATCAAAGGCATGCAACATACTACACTTACCGGAGCCTAGTCCGGCAGATGAGAAGCAGCATTATGGATTGCCTCATGTTGAATTTAATGAATTTCAACCGGAACGCCTACAGTTTACCACGGTTGATTTGTACACAGCTTAAGATCAAGTGTGTGGCGAAGTTTGAATCGTTAACTGCATTCAATATATCTTTTGGCTGTGTTTGTGTTACAACCTGTCATGGATAACCAGAAGTAGGCGAGTAAATGAGATGCTGTTTTTTTGCAGCGATGAGCGACTACAGATCATGTTTGATCATACACTGCCTGTGGTGCAAACCCACTCCCTATTATGTGAGGCTGAATGCTCAAACCAGCCCATCGGTACAGCAGCTCAGATATAAAGTACACTGTTGAATGAAAATATGACGTTGACCCTACAGGAGGGATGCACGTGCACACTCGGCATGCAAACACAGACACAAGCAAACACATATGACACAAACATGCATTCATGATACAAATACACTCTCACACAACCAAGTAGTCTATACGCTCACAGACAGACAGACAGACACTACCACACAGTCTGATCCTGCTGCATCTTTCCCTCAGAACATGACGAGTGTGCAAGTGGGCAGAGCTCCTGTGACGACAATGCCATCTGCACCAACACTATCAGAGGCCACCTGTGCACCTGTAAGCCTGGCTACGTAGGGAATGGCTCAATCTGCACAGGTAAGACCTCATCCTCCATGCCTCTCTACCTCTTATACCTCTCTCAAACCCTCTTGAGCTCCATCGGTACTCTTACCCCATACTCTGGACATCCACAGCCCCCTCCCTTTTTCCTCTTCTCTCTCATCTGCAGAGGAAACATATTCACCTCCTTGCCCCTTTCGAACCCTCTACACCAGGGGTGTCAAACTCATTTTGCCCAGCAGGCCGGATTCAGTCTTCGACCGAGGTTCGGAGGGCCACACTTAAAATGTATTATATTTCCTCACCATCAAAATGTGCAAGAAAATCTTTTGGAATTTCAATGCTCCCTGATTGTCTAACTTTTGTTTTATATATACAGCACCCGTCAAAAGTTTGGACATACCTACTCATTCAAGGGTTTTTCTTTATTTTTTACTATTTTCTACATTGTGGGACTAATTTTACTGTGGATATAGATACTTTTGTACCTGTTTTCTCCAGAATCTTCACAAGGTCCTTTGCTGTTGTGGGATTGATGGGATTGATGGGATGGGGATTGATTTGCACTTTTCGCGCCAAAGTACGTTCACCTCTAGGAGACAGAACGTGTCTCCTTCCTGAGTGGTATGACGGCTGTGTGGTCCCATACTAATGTTTGTTCAGATGAACATGGTACCTCCAGGCTTTTGGAAATTGCTCCCAATGATTAACCAGACTTGTTGGGGTCTACAATGTGGTCTTGACTGATTTATTTTGACTTTCCCATGATGTCAAGCAAAGAGGCACTGAGTTTGAAGGTAGGCCTTGAAATACATAAACATAAACAAACACCTCCAATTGACTCAAGTTATGTCAATTAGCCTATCAGAAGCTTCTAAAGCCATGGCATCATTTTCTGGAATTTTCCAAGAAGTTTAATATTAAAAGGAACAGTCAACTTAGTGTATGTATACTTCTGACCAACCGGAATTGTGATAGGGTGAATTATAACTGAAATAAGCTGTTTGTAAACAATTGTTGGAAAAATTAATTGTGTCATGTACAAAGTAGATGTCCTAACCGAATTGCTAAAACTGTAGTTCGTTAACAAGAAATATGTGGAGTAGTTGAAAAACAAGTTTTAATGGCTCCAACCTAAGTGTATGTAAACCTTCGACTTCAACTGTTTTGAACTTCTACTTGCTATTTATGGCCTGTAGGCTAATAAACTTACCCTCTGCAGCAAAGCTAACTCTGGGTCTTCTTTTCCTGTGGCGGTCCTCATGAGAGACAGTTTCATCATAGCGCTTTATGGTTTTTGCGTCTGCACTTGAATAAAAACAAAATTCCAGATTGACTGACCTTCATGTCTTAAATTAATGATGGACTGTCATTTCTCTTTGTTTATATGAACTGTTCTTGCCATAATATGGACTTGGTCTTTTACCAAATAGGGCTATCTTCTGTATAGCACTCCTACCTTGTCACAAAAACTGAATGGCTCAAACGCATTAAGAAGGAAAGAAATTACACAAATTAACTTGGCACACCTCTTAGCTGGTTGAGAGAAGAGTGTGCGACGCTGTCATCAAGGCAAAGTGATGCTACTTTGAAGAATCTCAAATCTTAAATATATTTAGATTTGTTTTTGTTGCTTTCTACATGATTCCATATGTGTAATTTCATAGTTTTGATGTCTTCACTACTATTCTACAATGTAGAAAATAGTAACAATTAAGAAAAACCCTTGAATGAGTAAGTGTTTTCAAAACTTTTGACTGGTACTGTATATATATCTACAGTCGTGGCTAAAAGTTTTGAGAATAGCACAAATATTCATTTACACAAAATTTGCTGCTTCAGTGTCTTTAGATATTTTTGTCAAATTTTGCTATGGAATACGGAAGTATAATTACAAGTATTTCATAAGTGGCTTTTATTGACAATTACTTGATGTTGATGCAGAGTCAATATTTTCAGTGTTGACCCTTCTTTTTCAAGACCTCTGCATTCCGCCCTGGCATGCTGTCAATTAACTTCTGGTTCACAACCTGACTGATGGCAGCTCATTCTTGCATAATCAATGCTTGGAGTTTGTCAGAATTTGTGGGGTTTTGTTTGTCCACCCGCCTCTTGAGGATTGACCACAAGTTCTCAATTGGATTAAGGTCTGGGGAGTTTCCATGGAACCAAAATATCGATGTTTTGTTCCCCGAGCCACTTAGTTATCACTTTTGCCTTATGGCAAGGTGCTCCATCATGCTGGATAAGGCATTGTTCATCACCAAACTATTCCTGGATGGTTGGGAGAAGTTGCTCTCGGAGGATGTGTTGGTACCATTCTTTATTCATGGCTGTGTTCTTAGTCAAAATTGTGAGTGAGCCCACTCCCTTGGCTGAGAAGCAACCCCACACATGAATGGTCTCAGGATGCTTTACTGTTGGCATGACTGATGGTAGCGCTCCCCTTGTCTTCTCCAGACAAGCTTTTTCCGGATGCCCCAAACAATCGGAAAGGGGATTCATCAGAGAAAATTACTTTACCCCAGTCCTCAGAAGTCCAAACCCTGTACCTTTTGCAGAATATCAGTCTGTCCCTGATGTTTTTCCTGGAGAGAATTGGCTTCTTTTCTGCCCTTGACACCAGGCCATCTTCCAAAAGTCTTCGCCTCACTGTGCATGCAGATACACTCACACCTGCGTGCTGCCATTCCTGAGCAAGCTCTGTACTGGTGGTGCCCCAATCCTGCAGCTGAATCAACTTTAGGAGACGGTCCTGGCGCTTGCTGGACTTTCTTGGACGCCCTGAAGCCTTCTTCACAACAATTGAACTGCTCTCCTTGAAATTCTTGATGGTCTGATAAATGGTTGATTTAGGTGCAGTCTTACTGGCAGCAATATCCTTGCCTGTGAAGCCCTTTTTGTGCAAAGCAATGATGTGTGTTTCCTTGCAGGTAACCATGGTTGACAGAGGAAGAACAATGATTCCAAGCACCACCCTCCGTTTGAAGCTTCCAGTCTGTTATTCGAACTCAATCAGCCTGACACAGTGATCTCCAACCTTGTCCTCTTCAAAACTCACACCTGTGTTAATGAGAGAATCACTGACATGATGTCAGCTGGTCCTTTTGTGGCAGGGCTGAAATGCAGTGGAAATGTTTTGGGGGGATTCAGTTCATTTGCATGGCAAATAGGGACTTTGCAATTAATTGCAATTCCTCTGATCACTCTTCATAACATTCTGGAGTATATGCAAATTGCCATCATACAAACTGAGGCAGCAGACTGTGGAAATTAATATTTGTGTCATTCTCAAAACTTATGGCCACGACTGTATATTGATGTATAGACATTATGGACAGTATGTGGATAGAATATGTTGTGTATGTACATACACATGGAATACTGGTCACTTTAATAATGTTTTACATACTGTTATATTTCATATGTATATACTGTATTCTAGAGAAGGCCATCCTATTCAACGATTATTGTGCATATAATCTAGAATACAAACTATACATTTAAAATGGGTAAAACAGTATGTAAACATTACTAAAACTTCTTAGGGCTGAGATCCCGCTAGCGGGATCGATATGACAACAGCCAGTGAAAGTGCAGGGCGCCAAATTCAAAACAACAGAAATCCCATAATTAAAATTCCTGAAAAATAGAAGTATTTCACACCATTTTAAAGATACACTTCTTTTTAATCCCACCACAGTGTCCGATTTCAAATAGGCTTTACGGCAAAAGCACCACAAACGATTATGTTAGGTCAGAGCCAAGTCACAGAAAAACACAGCCATTTTTCCAACCAAAGAGAGGAGTCACAAAAATCAGAAATAGAGATAGAATTAATCACTAACCTTTGCTGATCTTCATCAGATGACACTCATAGGACTTCATGTTACACAATACATGTATTTTTTGTTTGATAAAGTTCATATTTATATCACAAAATCTCAGTAAACATTGGCGCGTTATGTTCGGTAGTTCCAAAAACATCCGGTGATTTTGCAGAGAGCCACATCAATTTACAGAAATTCTCATAATACATGTTGATGAAAATACAAGTGTTATGCATGGAACTTTAGATACACTTCTCCTTCATGCAACCACTCTCAGATTTCAAAAAAGCTTTACGGAAAAGGCAAACTATGCAATAATCTGAGTACGGTGCTCAGAGACCAAACAAGCCAAAAAGATATCCGCCATATTGTGCCGTCAACAGAAGTCAGAAATAACATTATAAATATTCACTTACCTTTGATGATCTTCATCAGAATGCACTCCCAGGAATCCCAGTTCCACAATAAATGTTTGTTTTGTTCGATAATGTCCAAATAGCTACTTTTGATAGTGCGTTTTGTAAACAAATCCAACCTCACGAAGCGCGTTCACCAGGAGCAGTCGAAATGTCAAAAAATTCCGTTACAGTCTGTAGAAACATGTCAAACGATGTATAGAATCAATATTTTGGAAGTTTTTAACATAAATCTTCAATAATGTTCCAACAGGAGAATTCCTTTGTCTGTAGAAAAGCAATGGAACGCGAGCTAACTCTCACATGAACGAGCGTCAGGAGCTTGTGGCACTCTGCCAGACCACTGACTCAAAGAGCTTTTATGAGCCCCTCCTTTACAGTAGAAGCCTCAAACAAGTTTCTAAAGACTGTTGACATCTAGTGGAAGCCTTAGGAAGTGCAACATAACCAATATCCCACTGTATCTTCAATAGGGAATGAGTTGAAAAACGACCAACCTCAGATTTCCCACTTCCTGGTTGGATTTTTTTCTCTGTTTTTTTTGCCTGCCATATTAGTTATTTTATACTCACAGACATCATTCAAACAGTTTTAGAAACTTCAGAGTGTTTTCTATCCAAAAATACTAATAATATGCAACCTGGACTGAGTAGCAGGCAGTTTACTCTGGGCACCTCTGGGCACTTTATTCATCAAAGCTACTCAATACTGCCCCCAGCCATTTAAAGTGACCAGTGTCACATTATTAAAGGGACCAGTGTTCCATGTGTATGTACATAGGGCAGCAGCCTCTCAGGTAACGGGCTAGTGACAGTGACTAAGTTCAGAGCTGTGTACTGGGAGGAGGCCGGCTAGTGATAGCTATTTAACAGTCTAATGACCTTGAGATAGAAGCTGTTTTTCAGTCTCTCGGTCCCAGCTTTGATTCACCTATCCTGACCTCGCCTCATCCAATCAAGTTGTAGACACATCTCAAACATTTCAGGGTGGCAGGTAGCCTAGTGGTGAGAGTGTTGGGCCAGTAACTGCAAGGTTGTTGGCTCGAATCCCGGAGCTGACAAGGTAAATATCTGTCATTCTGCCTCTGAACAAGGCAGTTAACCCACTTTTCCCTGGTAGGCTGTCATTGTAAATAAGAATATGTTCTTAACTGACTTGCCTAGTAAAATAAAAGTTAAAAAAATAATAATAATTGTGTCTCATAGCAAAGGTTCTGAATAAGGTAATTCTGTTTTTAAAATGTCTATAAACCTGATTTTGCTTTGTCATTATTGGATATTGTGTGTATGAGAATTTTTTTAATTCAATCAATTTTAATGTAACAAAATGCGGAAACGGGGAAGGGTTCTGTATACTTTCTGAATGCAATGTATGGGTGTTTTTATAAACTGGCGACCATGAGTCTCAGGCAAGGAAAACACCTCTCCTCTCTTCTTCTCATCCTGTTCCATTTTTCTGTATTCTCCTCTCCTAAACTCGGTCTATTAATCTTGTTCTGTCTCCCAGGAAAAGGAACACGTCTTCTCTTCCTCTACTCCCTCACTCTATCACTCTAGTACTGTCTCGCTGTCTGTCCCTCGTGACGACCAGTGTGTAATTAGAGTGTAGAATATAGGGAATTCTCTTTATTTGGGAGTGAGACGTGTGTGTGTGTGTGTGTGTGTGTGTGTGTGTGTGTGTGTGTGTGTGTGTGTAAGTGTGTGCTCGTGTATCACACCTGTCGTCTTGCCACCGCCTCCCCGTGTCCTTCTGTAATAGAGAGGCATTAGGATGGGAGGCAGGTGGAAGGTAGGTCTACGGAGAGATCAATGCAATTTGCAAAGTGCTTTCCAGACTGTTTCTATGCTGGATTGTCTCCAACAACAGACATACAGCAGCCCCAGAAAAAATAAAAAAAGATGCCATCGAACAACTTTACTGCCTCCTCCACATTTTTCACTCTGGAAGTCATGAGTAATATGCAAATGATCCAACTGGGGGAAAATGGTTTGTTGATCAGAGAAAAATGCATAAAACAATGACTTGAATATGAAATGCACTCCAACCAGCTCAGAGAATGAGCGTTCCAACCACACACTAACTGATCAATATCTATGTTCGTATTCACAATAAATCAAGTCAAATATTCTTCAAATGGCCCCGTATTGTATTATTATGTAACTATTGCTACATCTTCCCTAGACTATTCATATTCTATGGAAACAGACTTGTAGGAATTATTCCCCATTTTCACTGTCCCTCCGGAAATTCATTAATGTGTGATGCCCCTATCGTTGGCCAATCGTCTCTCCTCAGTCTGAACATACATCATCACTGTGCTCTTAGAAATTAAGAAATGAGTCACAGATCTGGGCTAGGTCCCAAGTCTGTCCCTGCTAATGCTATCTGTCACCGTGTAGCTGATGTGAAATGGTTATCGGAGTATTAGTAGACATATCCCGCTCTGAGACCTAGAAGTAGTTGTTTCCCTTGCACTGCATGAGCCGCAACATTTGTGGCGTTACTGGTAACACTTCTTGATGGTGACACGTCAATGTGTATTCAGAGTTTCCCTGGTTCAAGACCAGTCAGGGACAGAAGATTTAAGCTGGTAGGAATGTAGCTAGCATAATGTCCCTGCTAATATAAAAGAGGTAAGCATGTAACTAGGGAAAGGGAGTACCTAGTCAGATGCACAATTAAATACATTCAACCAAAATGTGTATTCCGCATTTTACGTCATTGGCACCCAGGGAGAAGTTGTTGGGGGTTAACTGCCTTGCTCAAGGGCAGAACGGCAGATTTATTCCAACCTTGCGAGCTCGGGGATTTGAACCAGCACCCTTTTGGCTACTGGCATGATGCTCTTAACTGCTAGGCTACCTGCTGCCCCTGTTAATGTTAATGCAATAGAAGTAAACTGGTAGTAATGCAGCTAACATAACATCCTTGCTAATAATAACAAAGAGGTAAGCTAGTAGTACTGTAGCTAGCTAAGCCTCGTGCTGTGATCCCACCTTCCCTGTGTCTAACGATGGAGGTGTATGAATAGAGGAGGTAAAGTGGTTAACTAAAAAGAGAATACTCATTCACTTTTGGAGGATAATGGAAGACTATTTCAGAAGGCAGAGGCTGCGTGACCCGATCAAGCCTCTCCATGATGCCTTTTCCCAAACCGTATAACATTCTGCGCATGTACCAACTTAATCCACTGCATGCCAAGTAGTTTATGGGAATATGCATTTAGATCTTCTTGAATTATGCACAGTTTTGTTTCGTAGGAAAATGTTTGAGCAGATGATCTTAACAAACTGTGGCCTGCCTGTGTTTTGTTACAAACAAAGCACATATTTTGCGTAGTGGCGCACGCTGTTGAGAAGCTAGGTTCTATTTCTATGAGTACATCGATCTTGAACAGCTATGAATGTCATAGAGGAGACGTGGACATATTATGGGAGCCAGAGGTGTCATTCTGTATCCATGATTCCATTCAATTTTCTATTGTGCAATACTACATTTCACATTTACCTATAATATATATGCATACTGTATCTCATTCAAATAACATATTTGCACTATATGACATAATTATGTCCCTCCATTTCATCTATAATTTCTAGGATCAGACCAGGACAGCTCTGTACAGATGGAGATGTATGTGGTCCATGAACTGAGTTGGTAAAAAGCATTCAGTTCCATCTCAGTCTTATACTTATCTGCAGCTCTTTACTTACCTTGAATTTGGCTCCCCCTAGTGTTGATCTGGAGTATTTTCCTTTACCTAGAAAATTGACCCGTCATGTGACCTGTTATGAGGAAGTTGTTCATCGTTGCCTCATGTCGAGCTCAGAGTGCTCTGTTTCAGTTGTCTGCTTACAATCTCCATCCATCCTTTACATTGTATGCCTTAGGAAGCTTAGTCGGTGAGTATATATCTTTCCTTTCAGAGCATTATTTGTGGAATTTGGATGTGTATGTTTACTTTGTGGAATAGATGGACAGCACTAGCTTAATTGCTACAGTATGTTAGCCTAGCTTTTGCTTGTTGTTAGTGTGTACAAAATATCAGGTTACGTTCATATCTAGTTAATTATGGCCTTTGTTTCAGTTTCACGCTGTTTCAAATCAATAAATCTTGTGAACATGGAGATCATGCTTTGAGGATTATTGATGTGAAGGCATTTATCTTGCTGTCAAAATATGCAGTAACACATACGGAGGACAGTATAGTGAAATGACAGCTCTCTAGCGGGCAGGACCACAAGTTGGATCAAGCAACAGACACTGCTAACCCATCACAACGCCAAGAGAAGCCAACAAGAATTGCGTCAGAGTACAGACAACCTCCAACACACTGTGGCCGAGGAGGAGGCATCCACCTTCAAGACCAGATCTCGTGCTTCAGCCTCATTCTACCATTCAAGCAGCTCACCTATAGGAGCTGCAGCCCCCATTGCAAGGGCAAAAGGAGAAGCTGCAAAAGTTCACCTCTCCTTTGCGGAGAAAGAAAGGAGAATGAAAATAGAAAAAGCACAATTAGAAGCATCTATGGATGTGCTGAAAGAGGAAAAGGAAGTGGCTGAGGCTCTAGAAGCTGCTGCTGATTTCGGCAGTCAGAAAAGTAGTTGGAGACTCACGCTCGACTCCACCCAACTCGACCCCAAACAGCGAACTAAGGAGTATCTCATAGAGCAAGCTAAATCCTACGACACTCCCAAACCAATGACAGGAGTAGAGCTGTCCTCTGATGATGAGACAATACAGGGATATACCAGGCCAGAGCCCGCACGTAAGACCCTATTGCAATGTCTCAAGCCTGAGATCAGTTCTCCACCTGTTGACACCACTACCGCTGTAGACCGCCACTTCCCTAATCCGGAGTCAAGGCCAGCCCAGCAGTTTCACCTCACCCCTAGCTTACACATTTCCCTTCAAGAAGGCCAGAACAGCAGCGGGACCCAAAGAAGTATGCACAATGACGGAAGTCATCCACCTGCTCCACATTACAAGCGTACATGGGAAGACACCCAAAGTGGGAACCCATACATTTTCAACTTTGTGAGTTACTTTGCTCGTTGCGAGCTCATCACCATGGGTCTACTCCAATTTTATGACCAACCGGAGAGCTACAGGGCTTGGCGGCGTTCCTTTCACAACGCCATCAGAGGCTTAGACTTAACCTACGGTGACAAAATGGATCTTCTAGTTAAGTGGCTTGGAAGAATCTAGTGAAGATATAAAATGAATCCGTCCCATTCATGTAAACCATCCAGAACAAGGTCTGAGGATGGTTTGGGATTATCTTGAGGAATGCTACAGTTCGCCAGAAATGATAGAGTCTCCCCAAGATCTCCAACAAGAATTACCCAAAGCTGAGGGAGTTGGGCGACCTGCTGATGGAGCTTCGATCCGCCAAGGCCGAAGGAGACCTCCCTGAATAGCTCACACCTCCTTCCGATGAAATGTCTCAGTGTACCCAAGTCTGCAGTGGGAACCTCACCGACAGGTCTTGCTCTAAGATCTGCCTCATCAAAATCTACCCAACAGGCTACGAGATAGAGCAGTGAAATTCTATGCCATCCTCGACGAGCAAAGCAACAGATTGGTTCCGACCTTGGAACCAACTTCATTGGGGCCTGCAAGGAACTTTAGTAACCCTTGAAAATCAATGATGACTCCATGGATACCTACCTGGCAGAACAGGGCTGCACCTGGATATTCAACCCACCTCATGCCACTCACATGGGTGGTGCCTGGGAGAGGATGATTGGCATAGCAAGGAAAATCCTGGATTCTATATTCCTCCAACAGGGTCATTCAAGTCATGAAAGTCATGAAACACTCATTACTCTGATGGCAGAAGTGGTTGCCATCATCAATGCCAGACATCTGGTTCCAGTCTCTACAGATCCAGATGGCCCCCTCATACTTACACCTGCTACTCTCACACAGAAAGTGAGTACAGGAGGAGGCTGAGCACGCACCCTTGTGGAGCCCCAGTTTTAAGGATCAGCAGAGTGGAGGTGATGTTTCCTACCTTCACCACCTGGGGGCGGCCTGTCAGGAAGTCCAGGACCCAGTTGCATAGGGCGGGGTTCAGACCCAGGGCCTCAAGCTTAATGATGAGTTTGTAGGTTACTATAGTGTTGAATGCTGAGCTATAGTCAATAAACAGCATTATTTCATAGGTATTCCTCTTGTCCAGATAGGATAGGGCAGAGTGATGGCGATTGCATGGTCTGTGGATCTATTGGGGCGGTAAGCAAATTGAAGTGGGTCTAGGGTGGCAGGTAAAGTAGAGGTGATATGATCCTTGACTGTTCTCTCAAAGCACTTCATGATGACAGAGGTAATTGCTACGGGGCGATAGTCATTAAGTTTAGTTACCTTTGCCATCTCGGGTACAAGAACAATGGTGGCCCTCTTGAAGCATGTGGGGACAGCAGACTGGGATAGGGAGAGATTGAATATGCCTGTAAACACACCAGCCAGCTGGTCTCTGCATAAACACAAATTGCTCCTCCCCCTCATACCCAATGTCACTGAGATGATTGCTGGGTCACATAAAGCTTGGCCTCCACCACAGGAGATAGTTTACTGTTATTGATCCTGAAAGGGTCAAGAGGACACCACATGCATGGAAATTAGAAGCTTAAACTGGTACTGTGTGGCTCAGTTGGTAGAGCATGGTGCTTGCAATGTGAGGGTTGTGGGTATGATTCCCACTGTGAAAAAGTAAAATAAACGCATGCATTCATTACTGTATGTCTCTGGAAACTATAATTTCCTCAAATGAAAATGTTAGACAGAGAGGAGTTTATCACCCTTTCTTTATTTCCATCCTCTTACTGTCTCTATTCCGCCGTCTGTCTATCTCTCCCTTACTCTTTCTTCTTCCTTCTCTCCATTGTCATGTTATCCTCAGAGGAGCAGCAAGTGTACCATTGTTTAAAACCCCAGCACACAACAATAGACGGGCCACTGAAGTTCAATCAGAGCCCAGCTAAAGATTATAGTTCAGTATTGTTACCCGCTTCCCGCTTAATGAACAGATGCACATTGTAAATCCTTTTGTCAGCTGCAAAATGAGCTCCCTAATCTTGTTAATGGTCTTTTTTCTCTTTCTTTAGGACCGGTTTGTTGTACACAAAAGAGGTTTTTAAAAAGAGAGGATTTCAGCAGGGCCTAAACACTGGCTTAGAGAACAATGGGAGATGCCTGCTCTTTTCTCATCCATTTTTGCTAACAATGTGCGACTGTGTTGGAATAGTCTAACCGCGTGCCTTAGTGGTGTGATACTGAGTGTAATGATGTTCGCTGCATTGGGGGAAATGGAGTGAGGGAGGAGGAGGTGGAGTGTCGGAATAGGAGATGATGCTGTTCTCATTTCCCTGCAAGTGCTAGATTCAGCTAATATATTCTTTTTCAAAAAATAATGGCAGGACGATAGGAAAACACTAAGTTGTGCTGTTCAGATCCGCGCTGGAGGCCATATTGATATTTTTTCAACATTTAAGGTCATAGGAGGAAAAAGCATGCATGATTAATTGGAAAATGTAAAATTCAAAAATAAAACGTTTTTGTAGGTGGTACTAATTATCAAAGCAATTATTTTTAGCCTCATCCTGCTGTTGGATTTAGCTGCGGTGGAGCAAAGAAGAAAGTGTCTGCAGTCATCGTCTCAGATCCTATTCCTTACAGAATGGCAGTTGCTTCCCAAATGGGATCGTTTTCCATATATAGTGCACTACTTTGGACCAGGGCCCATCGGGCTTTGGTCAAAAAGTGCACTATATAGGGAATACGGCAATATTTGGGACTCAGTCGGCATCAGAGGAGCTTTGTTTGTGTGTGTTTGCTTTTGTGCATGTGTGTGTGTGATTGCCTGAATATTGAGAGTAAGATGTTGGGGGGGTGCTATGGAATTGTTTTATACTGAACAAAAATATGAACGCAACATGCAACAATTTTTAAGATTTTACTGAGTTATAGGTAATATTAGGAAGTCAATAAATTGAAATAAATGAATTAGGCCCTAATCTATGGATATCACATGACTGGGCAGGGGCACACCCACTGGGGAGCCATGCCCAGCCTATCAGAAATGTTTTTTTCCCCACAAAATGGCCTTATTACAGACAGCAATACTCCTCAGTTTCATCAGCTGTCCGGGTGGCTGGTCAAAGAAAGGCGTCGGAGGGGATGGCTGCCGTTTTATGTGCTCCTAACCAACTGTACTACTTATATTGTTCATTTTTTTTGCATTGCTTTTAACTTATTTTGTACATAATGTTGCTGCTACCATCTCTTATGACGGAAAATAACTTCTCACCTCAAAGGATATACTGCTTTCTCGGGAACATACAGCTGCTGGGGTTTTCGGTACATCGGCAAGATAGAACAGCTACCTCCGGTAAGACAAGGGGTGGCAGTTTGTGTCTATTTGTAAGTAACAGCTGGTGCACAAAATCTAATATTAAGTCTCAAGGTTGTTCTCTCCTGAGGTAGTATCTCATGATGAGCTGTAGATCACACTATTTACCAAGAGAGTTTTCATCACAAACCGATGCTGGCACTAATACGGCACTCAACGAGCCATAAGGAAACAGGAAAATGCTCATCGAGAGGCGGCGCTCCTATTCGCCTGGGACTTTAATGCAGGGAAACTTAAATCTGTTTAACCTTCTACCAGCATGTTAAATGTGCAAGCAAAGGGAGAAAAAACACTATACCACCTTTACTCCACACACAGACACGCATACAAAGCTCTCCCTCGCCCTCCATTTGGAAAATCTGACCATAACTCTATCCTCCTGATTCCTGCTTACTAGCAAAAACTAAACCAGGAAGTACCAGTGACTCGCTCAATAAGGAAATGGTCAGACGACTCAGATGCTAATCTACAGGACTGTTTTGCTAGCAGAGACTGGAATATGTTCTGCGATTCTTCTGATGGCATTGAGGAGTACATTACATCAGTCACTGGCTTCATCAATAAGTGCATCAATGTTGTCGTCTCCACAGTGACTGGATGTACAGTACATGCCCCAAACAGAAGCCATGGATTATAGGCAACTTCTGCACTGAGCTAAATGGTAGAGATGCTGCTTTCAAGGAGTGGGACTCTAACCCGGACGTGGCATGGCTTGCAAACTATTACAAATGGAAGCACAGCCGCAAGCTGCCCAGTTACACGAGCCTACCAGACGAGCTAAATAACTTTTATGCTCTCTTCGAGGCAAGCAACACTGAAGCATGCATGAGAGCATCAGCTGTTCTGGATGACTGTGCGATCATGCTCTCCGTAGCCGATGTGAGTAAGATCTTTAAACAGGTCAACATTCACAAGGCCGCAGGGCCAGACGGAATACCAGGACGTGTACTCCGAGCATGCGCTGACCAACTGGCAAGTGTCTTCACTGTCATTTTCAACCTGTCCCTGACCGAGTCTGTAATACCAGCATGCTTCAAGCAGACCACCATGATCCCTGTTCCCAAGAACACCAAGGTAACCTGCCTAAATGACTACCGACCCATAATACTCACGTCTGTAGCCATGAAGTGCTTTGAATGGCTGGCCGTGGCTCACATCAGCACCATTATCCCAGAAACCCTAGACCCACTCCAATTTGATATGCCACACCTTTCAGATGAATGGATTATCTTGGCAAAGGAGAAATTCTTAATAACAGGGATGTAAACTAATTTGTGCTCACAGTTTTAGATAAATATGCTTTTTGTGCACATGGAACATTTCTGGGATCTTTTATTTCAGCTCATGAAAAATGGGACCACCACTTTTCATTTGGAATTTGATATTTTTTGTTCAGTATAAGAGGGTCATACTATGGATCATTTAACTATTTGAGTTTCATTTTAGTACTCTTTTAGGTATAAAAAATATATATTAAAATAATTATTGTATTTTTTTGCTTTAGGTTCAGTGAGATACATCTGAGATTTCCTTATAAGCGTTCACAGAATGTTCCTTCTATACACACAGTTTAACAGTGCCTACACTGTAATGCGTAGCCTTTAGTTAACAAACATACCCAGGTAAAATCTATACATTTTGATGTTACAGCAAAATACCCATTATAACCATTTTAATGGCATAGGAAAAGAGAATATTTTTTTTTTGCAGTATGCTTCAAGATTAGATCAACATGTCACGAGTCCTTCAGTTTGATACATTGTCCAGAAAACGTGTTTAAATGTCCTTTGCCCTATTAGTGGAATGGTCATGCTGTTTTAAAATTGTAAAAATATTGATGTGTTGATGAAGAATCAATAAATCAAGCAGTAAGCTATACATGCAAAGTAATTAATTAACAATTAACCACCTATGAATAAACAAAGAAAGAGTAATGGATCAACAATAACAGTTTGAAAACAGTGATTGATCATTACGATACACAGGATCAGTCTTTAGAGTCAATGTTCAAACAAGCTGCACTATATAATTGTTTTGTAAATTGTCAAAAATGGGCATAGATGGTTAAACTGTGATCATACATACACTACCAATTGGTAGCTTAATCATTTCAGTAATGTACTCCAATTGTAACGCTGATTAAGTGTGGAAAGAGGTCAGTTTGCTTCATAAGAAGAAGCAGAATGCCATAGGATCAATCAACTTTTCGCCACCAGAGGGAAGACATGAGCTGTCCAAGTGGTAGATGAAAAAAGGGAAGGGGTCTGAATGTTTCCGAATGCACAATAAATTGATCTGAATTATTTGATTAAGAGGGGCACCATTAAGGGTTGGATATAGATTAATTCTTGAATTAACTATATCAGTAGTTAACATTAACCACTATATCATTAATCCTATTTCGACAATAGTTTTAATCAATTTACTATATTCTCACTCTGAACAGACGTCAAGCTCTGGTACTTCAAGAACCAAATTGCTCGCAAATTAACTCAATTCCACAAATAATACATTCAAGGTTTTATTTACTAGACTAAATAAGTTGGAAATTAGGTACTTAACAGTTAAAATATAAAGGCAGAATATAATGTGATACAACACAGTGATTGAGGGGACAGTCTCCACAGGTTAGTATGAATAGCTACCTTACTCCACTCAGGCAAATACAATGATTAACACATGCACAGGACTTTGAGAATGATATGATCTTATTCATTGAAAGAGAAAATGTGAGATGTTACACCGACACAGGCTTTCACAACCACAAAATTACAGCAAGCTTCACCAACCAGGAGTAGACAATGAACTATCTGGTTGCTATCTGTTAGCATCCAAATGTAGACAATGCCGGGACAGTATTGACCATGGATTCGTACATTAGACCTGCTGTCTTAAAATTATGTTACACACACGACGGCACTTTCCTAGGCGATGAATAATGTTACAGGGCAAATTCATTGTATGTCGTTGTTGCCTCTTAGTGGGATTCCGTTAGGATGGGGTAAGTGGTTGGAGGATAGTTGTCCCAGTCTCTCTCACCAGTGGAGCTGAGACCAGTGGAGCTGAGGCCAGCGGGCCAGAGTAGTTCACTGCCGAAGGAGAGATACAGTTGTTCCTCAATTAAAAGTTTTGTACCGCAACCATTTGTGGAAGATGGTGGAAGATTGCACCACACTATGACAAGGGAGGAGTTAGAACGCCTATCTATGGGTAGTCTAAACTGTGGCACAAATTGACTATCTTTTCATCAATTAATGGACGAGTGAATGTTTGAGTCCAAGAGTCTTCTCTGGCATTAGAGTCCTGCGTCAGGCAAAAAAATAATTTGAGAGATAACTTGGGTAAATACAATGGCGCAATTACACTTGAAAAGTGGACTGGCGATTTTCGAAAAATAGGCACAGTGGGCTTTTGGTTTCTCTCCGTCTAAAAACAGAACGAATTCATTCAAAATAACAAACTGGCTTTATTTACCACAGTGTGAAAGAGTGATAGCCCCTCTCTATAAAGTGAGTTGCTGAAACACGGAGTCCTTCTTTGCTGATGTGAGGAAGAAACTGAATGAAAGAGTCCAGCGAGGGGGGAAAAGGTTGCCCATATTTTCAAGACCTGAGCTACTTCATTTATTTATAAAATGTACTAGTTTCTTTAGTTAATTTAATATATTTGTTTCGGCTTAGCCTATTATGTAGCTATTTGTCAGCATTAAGCTGAGGTGACTCACTCATTCATGGCTTTGGATCAAAATATGTAAGTACCAACATTCTTTTTGACAGTCTTTAATAGGGAAATGTTTTGACCAACTTAATCTGCACGTGTGTGTTCAATTATTTGTGACATTGTGGTTACAATGAAGAACGTAAACAAAATAAATCAAATAAATCCTATTTACAATGAATAATCAGATGTGTTGCAAACTTGTAATTTTATGAATTAAAAAATATATATTTTATGATTTTAGACAATACAAAACATACACATACAAACGACACCTGCCAGGACCCTCCTGCTCACACCCCCATCTCCAGCGCCTCCACACGGCCTCAAACTGCACCATTTTGTTTCTCTCCGCCGCCCACACGCACTTCCAACATTTGGATAATAAAGCATTTAAAGGCTGACATTGGTTGATTTTCAGTTTTTAAGTATATGTTTTTTCATGATGATTGACGAGAAAAAAGTATCGTCCAACCCATAGGGTATCTCACTGCACCCTTATATGCCGTGTGAAGACATGCACAAATAAAATTAATGATTGATTGATATACTGTATATTGAAGTAGGCCTTTATGCCAATAAATAAGTTACCCTAAAGCAGCAACAGTAAACAGGACTCTTAGGCCTACAGCTCCATGTCATGTCAATAACTTACCTTCTCAAAGATGACCTCTGGTGGACGAACTATCATTGATGGCAACAATGGCTGACAGTAAAATACTATGATGTCATGCACTCTAACGTGCCATTCCATTCCGTAGCACACCACAACTTTTAAAGGAAGAACAACTGCACACCTGTTGTACTTGATGCATGTGACCAATACAATTTGATTTGAATCTCTCTCAGTCCTCAGTAAAATAGGATAGGGTCACTGCATCCACCTAGGTCGGCCTTACGCATCTGAGGTGGAAGGTAGCTGAGCTACAGCGGTGTTTGGTAGACCGTGAGACATCCCGAAAATCTGCCTTCTCACAAAAACATCTGTAGTGTCAAAACGGTTTGGTATGACCAATCTGTGGAAAGATGAGACACTCACTTTGTTTGGGTCTACGACCGCCCCAAGCATCACAGCTGATCCTAACTGTTATGCCAGTTTCTATCTTGCCCTGTTTATCTAAAGTTTTGGAAAAATGTATCAATAATCAAATGACTGGCTTTCTTGATATCTATAGTATTCTCTCTGGTTTGCAATCTGGTTTCCACTCAGGTTATGGATGTGTCAATGCAACATTAAGCATCATAAATGATGTCACCATTGCCCTTGATTCTAAGCAATCTTGATCTGCTGTTTTTATTGAGCTTTTGATACGGTAGAACATTCCATTCTTGTGGGTCGGCTAAGGAGTATTGGTTTCTATAAGGCCTGGTTTGCTAACTACCTCTCTCAAAGATTGCAGTGTATAAAGTCAGAACATCTGCTGTCTCAGCCAATGCCTGTCACCAAGGGAGTACCCCAAGGCTTGATCTTAGGCCCCACGCTCTTCTCAATTTACATCAACAACATAGCTCCAGCCGTAGAAAGGCTCTCTCATCCAGGCTCTCTCATCCATTTATATGCAGATGATAGTCTTATGCTCAGCTGGCCCCTTTCTGGATTTTTTGTTAAACGGTCTACAACAAAGCTTTCTTAATGTCCAACAAGCTTTCTCTGTCCTTAACCTTGTTCTGAACATGTCACTCTCCCCATTGGTGTGGTTACTACCTCTGAGGGTTTAGAGCTTGAGGTAGTCACCTCATGCAAGTACTTGGGAGTATGGCAAGATGGTACACTGTCCTTCTCTCAGCACATATCCAAGCTGCAGGCTAAGGTTAAATCTAGACTTGGTTTCCTTTATCATAATCACTCCTCTTTCACCAAAGCTGCCTTAACGAAGCCTGATTCAGATGACAATTCTACCCATGCTAGATTACGGAGACGTAATTTATAGAATGGCCTGTAAGGGTGCTCTCGAGCAGCTAGATGTTCTGTACCATCCGGCCATCAGATTTGCCACCAATGCTCCTTATAGGACACATCCCTGCACTCTATACTCTTCTGGAAACTGATATTCTCTGTATAGGCCTCACTCCCCTCCTATCTACTGCAGCCCTCATCCTGCACATACAACACCCATTCTGCCAGTCTTTCTGTTAAAGTTCCCCAAAGCACACACATCTCTGGGTCGCTCCTCTTTTCAGTTCGCTGCAGCTAGCTACTGGAACGAATTTAAAAAGCACTCAAACTGGGCAATTTTATCTCCAGCTCTACCTTCGTAGACACAATCACGGACACTCTTACTGACACATGTGCTGCTTCGTGTGATGTATTGTTGTCTTTACCTTTTTGCCCTTTGTGCTGTTGTCTGTGCCCAACTATTTTTGTACCATGTTTGTGTTGCGACCATGTAGTGCTGCTGCCATGTTGTGTTGCTACCATTTTGTTGTCATGTGTTGCTGCCATGCTGTGTTGTCTCAGGTCTCTCTTTTTGTAATGTTAAGGTGTCTCTCTTGTAGTGATGTGTGTTTTTGTCCTACATTTTTTTATTTAATCCCCTGTCCCCGCATAAGGCCTTTTTGGAAATACATTTTGCTTTATTAATTTGAATAATATCATGGTGTTTCTATTTCAAGAAAAACAAAACCCTCTGAGTTTCTGTTGGGATGGAATGGAAAATATGGCGCTGGACAATATGACGGTCATGAGTAGGCTACAGTACTAAGAGCAGTACTAATGGCCTGGCACTGGCATTGAACCAGCATCTGTAGCAACACAGTTTGCACTGTGATGCAGTGTCTTAGACCGATGCTCCACTTGGGCACTGTACAACATGACTGGTTGGGAGTAGGCTACAGTACTACAGTAAGAGCAAAATAATCCTTACATTTCCACCCCCTAATTGTACTATAAGTTTCTCTTAGACTAAAAACCTTAGTATAACAAAAGTTTTAGTAAGTAATACTGATGAGGATTAACAAAAAAATAAGTGTATTTTTCCAGGTGTGCAGGACAGAGGAAAAGCAATTCTTACACTATTGTTCTAAATTCAATCACCTTCTTCATCCTCATCATTCAGTTTACTGAAATTCAATTTTGAAGTTGTGCACAATTATCAGTTTCTATTCGGTTTATGTCGCCCATTCATTTGGAACCAACAGCATAATCAATGCTCTAACTCCCCCTTGTGCTGGACTGGAGCAATGAAGTAGTGACGCAGGGTACCGTACTAAACCACAAATGACACCCAAGTCCCGCAGCAACCACTGTAGCTAACTAACATAGCTAACATTTAACCAAGTTCATTAGCTTTAGCTAACTGCAGATTCATACTACATAATTACATGCATGGTGGCTAGCTTTCACAATCTGTGTGTATTGCTACTCTATGGGTTGGGATTATTCAGCTAGCATGTTAGCTACATGTCTAAACAAAAGACCACTTC